>NC_090926.1:971199469-971502003 GCF_040938575.1 Ambystoma mexicanum
CTGGACTCTGCCACCCCCATGTCCACTGGCGCACATGAGCCAAGGGCCACGGGGATGGCAGATTTCAATGCAATCAGAAATATGGGGCTCATAGACCAGCACCTCCCAGGAATGGATGGGCGGGCATCTGGGTATGGGTACCCAATTACTATGAAATTTAGTGGGGAGCTCCATGAGAGTAGGCCCACTAAGGGCATCCTGAAAACCTCTGTCCAGCTAGGACAGTGAGGGGGTACCCATCAAATCCTGGGAGCAAAGAGGAATCATAAGACTCCTGTGAGCCTCCCAGGACACAGGAGACTAGGTCGCCGCATTCTGCCAGCCATTCCCAGGCTCGCAGAATCCGGGAAAACCTAGAAGACCAGACGGGCACCTCTGGGAGCAGTGCCTCTGAGTCAGAGCAGGAATGGACCAGGGTTACCCGAACTAAGAAGGCCAATAAGTTAAAAAGAGCCTTGCTTAAGGACCCCTTAAAGCAACTCAAGGCGATAAGGAGCGTCATCATGCCCTATTATAAGAACGCTAAGTATTCTGTTTGGGAGCACTTGGAGCTCTTTGAGCAGATGATGGAAAATTTCCATTTGAAGGACAGCCAGAGCTGTATTCAATATGTGAAATGGACCTTCTCACCAGAATACTCCAGCTTCTTTGTGGGGCTGGAGGACCAAAATCATTCTAGATGGTCCACCTATAGGACGGCCATCTTGAAGCATTTTTCTGTACACAGAAATCCTCAGGAGGCTCGCAAGGCAGCCTACAACTTGCAATGTGGGGAGGATCAGGCCCCACAAAAATTTGTGCAGGAATTAAAGCGTGCCTTTGTGCAGACCACTAAAAGGGTGTGCACGGACAGCAAAGAATTTGTCAATACTTTTTTCCACGCTCTACCAAAGTACATCATGACCCAGCTAGTAAGAGATTTTCATGAGAAAATATCACTAGACTGGGTCATTGAACAGGCCACCCGAATGTATGAGGTGCAAAAGCCCATAGAAAACAAGAATAATGCTAAAAGCCCCAAAACAACCAACACCCCTGCTGCTGCTAAGGTGGCAGAGGTGAAGGTTGCCCCCATTTTAGAATTTGGAGATGGGGGCCTTAAAACCCGCCTGCACAAAATCAGAGCAATCCCAAGCCCAAAAGGCCCTCGGGCCAGTCACAGACAGGGAGCCAAGGAGGTAGTCCCACAAATGGGATCCCTCACTCCCCTGACTACAAGGGGACCCGACCCATCCTGGGGTATGTGTGGATTCCTCTAACCCAAGGGGGGGATCCAACCAAGCACCAGCTAACCCAGGGAACTCTCCCTCCTCACTTCCCCCAGGAGGGCAGAAAGTCCCCAAATCCTGGACAGAACTTTTTCCCCAGGTACCCACAAAACTTTCAACCCCAGAACAAGCCATCCTTCTTTCCCCGCTATCCTGAGCCCAGACCACCTAATCCGGGAGAGGGGAGGCCAAGGGTGGAGGGGTACCCACATTTTCCAAACCTGGTGTATTTTCAGAGAAGGGATAGCTACCCTTCCCGGGATCAGCCCAGGGGAGACAACAGAAGCCTGTATCAGTCTGAGCGGGTGTCACAGCTAGAGCGCCAGGTCCAAAACATGGCACAGGATCTGGGCAGCATGCTGAGGGCTCAAAAGAACCCTCAGATGAGCATGCCAGTGCAGAATGCCTCAAACTCCGGACCTGGTGCTCTAGAACAATGATGGGGGCAGAACACTGACAACCCACCGATTCCAAAGGACGAGGCACAAGGGGAAGGGGGGTGTAAAGCCTTGGAGGAAGCTTCCTTCCACACTTGTAAAAAGCCCCTGGAAACCCAGGAACCGGAACCAAAATCTCCTGCCCCTGAAAGTCTGCCACGCAAGGAGCAGAGGGGGGGTAGGAGAAACAAAGAACCCAAACAGACCCATTTTGAGGAGGAGGTACAAATCTTCCAATTTGAAGGAAATTGATCCTCAGAGGATTCTGGGAAAAGGATCTTCTCCTTCAGAGATGGGGGAACTCCTCCCAAAGAGAAATGGGTTCCAAAGGATTCAAATCCAGACTGGGATGATGTGGGGGCTGAGCTAGCACTGCCCATCATCCAATCCCAGAAACAACAACATGAAAATCCACTGGTGACTGCCTCCAAAAGGGGGGGGGGCAGCTCAGCACAGAACCAGGGGAACCCAAACCTTCTCCCATATCTAGTTGTCACCTTTTCTTTTCAGAATCCCTAGACTCCAAACAGAATTCTGCCCAAATATCTTCTCTATCATTGTCTAAAACTAGAAAACAAACCCACCAGTTGTCCAAAAATGTACATTATCTGTTCCCCTTTGCGGATAAGGAGGGAAGAGTCTATGCCCTGGTCCAAATACAGGGGCAGGGTAAAATGTTGGCACTGGTGGACACTGAATCCAAGCTACCCTTCTGTCTAAAAAGGCCTTTGATAAACTGAATTCAGGAAGGGGGGAGAATTACCAAATTCCTTTCACCCTTCTTCCTGGACAACTTCAGAACTTTGACCGGAAGGAAATTCCCATCGAGGGGACTGCGGATTTGGATATCAAAATTGGGCAACACAAGGTGAAGCACCCGATCATAGTTGTAACTCCAGAGGGCACCCCTTGTTTACTAGGGAATGACCTCCTGCGAAGGTTTTCCCCCATAATAGATTGCGTAAACAAGGTCCTCTGGATCCAGAATAGCAGACCAATAAAATTAAAACAGATTGTCAACCATGTTAGTTTAAACGGCACCTGCCACATGGTTTAACAAAAATCTGACCAAGTAGAATTTCACTTCCAGAACAACCAAATTCTAGACGTGACAGTAATAGCAGTAGGACAACAAACCGGTGATGGGAGGTCCTCTCTATTTCTGAAAATAAACCTTCCTTCCAGTCTAAGGTGGCATTCCACGCTGGAAGGAAACACTCTGAAATTCTTTACCAATCCACAATCAGACATTCCCACTCCTATAGTCCAGAAAGATGAGGAATCAGCTCAGAGCCTGGATGATATCCAGCAAATTGGAGAACAGTTGTTCATCCCTGTTCTCGCCCAGTTTGTGTGAACAACGGTAAGAGCTTCATCAGCGAAGCCATGTTCCGCCAGGTACCAAAAGATCCAGCCATTCCCACATTCAAACTGATAGACAAATAAGAAATGGATCTGAAAACACCCAATTCCAAACATTTCTGCTCAAAATCTCCATGGGCAACAAGAGCATAGTCCATAATTGTTGGGTTGTGCGAGACGTCACTGCTGCCTTTTACTTAGGTAGTGACATTCTCAATCGCTTTGCCATTAGTTTGGACCTAATAAACTTCAAAGCTTGGTCCCAATTAGCGGATAATCCCATGGGCTTTGATGACCAAGAGAAAGCATTTAGGTCAGCTACATTGCTGACTTATGCAGTTGAAATTCAGATTGGAGAGGAAGTCACCATCCCAGAAATGACCAGACAATTTTCCCTGGAAGTGAAAGTGAAAAGAGGACAGAAATTGAAAAACCCTGATGCTTACATTCATCTAAATTCTTCTCTCCAACAGCAAGGGTTGGGGGTAAACCCAACACCACTAGTCAACATAGAACGTGACACCATTCCAATAGAGGTGGATAACAGTGACTTAAAGAATATCACTCTAGCCGCAGGCAACATTATTGGAATGGCAGTTGATGACCGACATTTTTCCATAGATTTAGGCAATGAACTGTTAGGACCAATCCCCAAGGACTGTTTTGACAGTGACAGTGATGACAACACAACAGCAGATAGGATCTTTACCCGGCATGGGGGGAACCTCCTGGTGTACACTTCCTGCCCTTATGGTAAGGAAGATGTGACCTGTGACTTCAGGAGGGATAAAGGGATTTTTCAGGTCCATGAGGGCTGCCTTCCCAACCTGAAACCACTAGTCCAAATCAGCACTTTGACCAGGGACTTCTCCACCCAGCTGGAGGAGGCCACTGAGATAACAAAACCAGAAGTCTTTCCAGGCTTCAGGCAGATTGATGAAGAGAGAGTCAAGCTAGCTGAAGCCTGTGGGACTCTGGAGCAGAAGCAAACATTGAAACAAGTTTTCTTGGATTTTCAATATCTCTTTGCAGTGGACTCATATGACTGTGGTCACACCAACATCCACACAACAACAATTCCCACGGAGCCTGGCATGACTCCAGTGTTTGTGAAGCAATATTGCTTGCCTCTCGCATCAATGGAGTCTCTTACTAAAATAATTAAGAACCTTGAGTCCCGTGGGATAATCCGTTTCCGGTCCACAGCACCTTCAATAATCCGGTGCTGGGGATATTGTAGCCAAACGGCCAGTAGAGACTCTGCGCCGACCTTAGGGAGCTCAACAAACAGGTCCATACTTCCTGATGACCTCTTCCCTACATTGATCAAGGGCTGGCCTAGATCCAGGGGTCTAAGGTATTCACTGCAATAGACCTGACCAATGGAAACTGGACTGTACCTGTCAGTAGGGAGGACCAATACAGGCTGGCCTTTACCTTTGGGGGGCAGCAGTACACATGGAACCGGACTCCCTTCGGATATATCAACTCCGGCAATTAATTCATCATTTTTCTACATAAGGCCATGCCCGACCTGGGTGAGAGGGGTAACCTGGCCTATGTAGATGATTTTCAATATCTCTTTGCAGTGGACTCATATGACTGTGGTCACACCAACATCCACACAACAACAATTCCCACAGAGCCTGGCATGACTCCAGTGTTTGTGAAGCAATATTGCTTGCCTCTCGCATCAATGGAGTCCCTTACTAAAAGAATTAAGAACCTTGAGTCCCTTGGGATAATCCGTCCGATCCACAACACCTTCAATAATCCGGTGCTGGGGATATTGTAGCCAAACGGCCAGTAGAGACTCTGCGCCGACCTTAGGGAGCTCAACAAACAGGTCCATCAGTAGGGAGGACCAATACAAGCTGGCCTTTACCTTTGGGGGGCAGCAGTACACATGGAACCGGACTCCTTTCGGATATATCAACTCCGGCAATTAATTCATCATTTTTCTACATAAGGCCATGCCCGACCTGGGTGAGAGGGGTAACCTGGCCTATGTAGAGGATTTTCAATATCTCTTTGCAGTGGACTCATATGACTGTGGTCACACCAACATCCACACAACAACAATTCCCACGGAGCCTGGCATGACTCCAGTGTTTGTTAAGCAATATTGCTTGCCTCTCGCATCAATGGAGTCCCTTACTAAAATAATTAAGAACCTTGAGTCCCGTGGGATAATCCGTCCGGTCCACAGCACCTTCAATAATCCGGTGCTGGGGATATTGTAGCCAAACGGCCAGTAGAGACTCTGCGCCGACCTTAGGGAGCTCAACAAACAGGTCCATACTTCCCGATGACCTCTTCCCTACATTGATCAAGGGCTGGCCTAGATCCAGGGGTCTAAGGTATTCACTGCAATAGACCTGACCAATGGAAACTGGACTGTACCTGTCAGTAGGGAGGACCAATACAAGCTGGCCTTTACCTTTGGGGGGCAGCAGTACACATGGAACCGGACTCCCTTCGGATATATCAACTCCGGCAATTAATTCATCATTTTTCTACATAAGGCCATGCCCGACCTGGGTGAGAGGGGCAACCTGGCCTATGTAGATGATTTCCTCATCAAAAGCTCAACTGTGGAGGAACACATAGCGGAGATCCGTTATGTTCTTACACCGTTGAGAGCAGCCGGAGCAAAAGTTTCCTTTCAAAAGGCACAGTGGTGTAGAACCCATGGAAAATTTTTGGGACATGAGATTATTCCTCAGGGTCTCTGTCCCCAGAAAAAGAAAGTGGAAGCACTCCAGAAATTAAAAGACCCCACAACTCTGTGGGAACTAAGGAGCCTCCTTGGACTGACTAATTACAGTAGAAAGTTCATTGAGGAATACGCAGAGATCATAAGACCCCTGATTCATCTTTTGCGGGGGGTTCAAGTGGGAGTGGGGTCTAGAACAAGTCAAGGCAGTAAGAAAACTCAAAAGATGCCTCTCACAAGCGCCTTGCCTAGCTTATCGTGTCAAAAACAAGGAGATCTTCTTTGAGACCTGGTTCTCTAATACATGCTTGACTGCAGTATTATACCAAAAGCATGACAAGGTCAATAAAGTAATCTCCTATGTGAGTAAAACTTTATCCTCTGTGGAGGAAAAATTCAATGATTGTGAGAAGGCACTCCTGGCAACGGTGTGGGCATTGAAGGATTACCGCCCGTTTATCCATGGCGAACAAATCATAGTGGGGACTCCACACCAGCCTTTGCAATATCTCCAAAGTGACAGAATCCAGGCCAGAAATGTGAGTAATTCCCAAATTACTTCCTGGATTCTGTCAATGCAAGGCTTTCCTGTGGAGGTCAGATATGGCCAAAACAAGAAGAGTCCCCTCGCGCAAGGTCTGCTGACTTGCATGATTGTGCCAGAGAAAACTGTCTCGAGGACGAGAGTCTAAAAATTAAGGACAACATGGAGGCATACCTCAATTTCCCACACAAAGTCTTTGAAGAAAGCGAGTGTGAGGGAATGCCCACTGTCTATGTGGATGGATGTGTGAATGAGACCCCAGAACCCTCCGCTGGGTACAAGATTGGTCCCGAAGTAGTCAAGTGGCAGAGTTGATGGCTGTGCATCAAGCCATCCTCACTGCTGTCCAACATCAACTCCACGAACTGGTCATAATCACGGATTCGGATTATATACAGAACGGGTTCGTGGAGCACCTGGTTAACTGGAAAACCAGAGGCATGCTATGTACTAACAACAAACCATTGAAACACGGAAAATTGATTCAAAATATTGATGATCTGGTCACCACGAATGGGAAGACCATCTGCTGGAAAAAGATCAAAGGTCATTCTAAAGTAGAGGGACCAGACAAAACTGGAATAGAGCCATCCAAGGGGATCTACTTGAGATCGAGTCCCAGTTGGGGGAAATCTAGGTCACTGCTATCACTAGATCCCAGACAAATGCTCACAATGAACTCTCAACTGCACAATGGAGTAAGGAGACCACAGATGCTGATTTGATTATGGCTCAAAAAGGGGATCCAATAATTGGTAAGTTTTATCAACACATTGAGGACCCTGAGAACTTTCCCCTGAAGGATACCGAGTACATAGAGTGTTGATGAAATGTCCAAAATTGTTCAGAATCCAAGACGGTTTGTTGGTAAGGAGATTCCTAGCTGGCCATGATCATTGGGTGGTCCCTACCTCATTCCGTAGCCTGATGTTAAGTCACGCCCATGATGTGGCCACAGCCATTCATAGGGGGTTTCATACACCACTTGAAATCTTAAGAGAGGTTGCATACTGGCCACACATGGGGCAGGACCTCGACCAATACTTGAAGGGGTGTCTTGTGTGTGCACAATTTCAGCCAACATCCCTCACACACTGTGCGCCTCTCCAAAAGAGGGGGATGACACTGCCTTGGTCAGATTTACAAGTCGACTATATCGGGCCCGTGATTCGCTCCTCTAGGGGGAATAAGCACATGTTGACTGTGACATGCTTGTTTACTAAATGGGTGGAATGTCTCCCGGCCCCAAACTGCAAGGCAGAAACAGCAGCTTCCCTGATGCTCAACCACATCTTTTTGTGTTTTGGACTACCCCAAAAGATCAAGTCAGACTGAGGTAGCCACTTCACTAGCGAAGTAATGACAAGGATGTGGGAGATACTTGGGGTCATAAGGAAGCTACACATTGCTTACCGGCTAGCTTCGAGTGGGGCAGTGGAGAGATACAACAAGACAATTGTGAGCATATTAAAAACATTTTTGGCAGATTCTGGGCCAAGTTGGGATATTCGATTACCTCTTATCCTAATGGCCATCAGATCTACCCCTTCATCTGCAACTAAAATGTCACCGTTTGAGCTGATGACTGGACGCAAGATGGTGCTTCCCCAGCATCTGCTCTACAGAACCCAAGAGCAGACTTTGATCATTGCCTCCACAACTCATGAGTATTTTGAAAATCTAAGAAAACACCTTCAACATGCTTTCGCCTATGCTCATCGAAATCTAGAGAGATCTGCAGACAGCATGAAGACCCCCTATGACTTATTTTATTTATTTATTTATTTGCATTTATAAAGCGCACAGAACTGCCCTGGGGCATCGTGGCGCTGTTACAGCAGACTTAGTCATGAACACAAGCATAGGAATGTGTTTACAGATGTAACCGAGTTACATAGTACATTTCACATTGGTAATAAACATTGAGCTTAAAGGTTATGCTATGCTGTGGATACAATGCAAGCATGAGAGTGAATGTGGCAGACTTTAGCGGAATAGGAGGGTTTTGAGGTTTTTACGGAAGGCATGGTATGATTTTTCGTTCCTTAGTGAGGTAGGTAGGGAGTTCCAGTTTTTTGGTGCGAGGTGTTGGAAGCTGGTTCCTCCCGCCCTGGATCTTTGAAACGTGGGGACATCAATCATGTTGGTGCGGTGAGCTCTGGTGGGTCTGATGGAGGCTTTCGGTGTGATTCTTTCTGCGAGATAGGGTGGGGCATCCAGGGATAGGCATCTGTGTGTGACTTAAAGACTACTAAAAAAGAATACAATGTAGGAGACCGGGTCTACTTATACAATTTCTAAAGGAACCAGGCCAAGCAGCACACATGTTTGCCTACCTGGAGGGGTCCTTTTGAAATTGTAGACAGAATCTCACCAGTCGCCTACAAAATCTGCATCCCCAAAGGCAGTTTGGCAGAGGGGGAAGATAAGTGGGTCCATATTAACCAACTAAAGTGTTGCCATCCTAGGCACACTCTGCAGCAACTGGAGGAGTCTTCTGGAACCCCAGAGGGGGTCACTCCTGCTCCCTAGAATTCCCACTATCAAAGATTCCATATATAGTTAATAACTTACCAATAGAAAAATGTGTCCTGCATTGTCAAAATACATGTGTCTGCCCCACTACATTAATAGTGGTGGGGAAATGTCTACAAATATGTTTTTGCTTTGTCATCCTAGTTAATTAGAAAGCATGGAGACCAAAACCAAGGAGGACCACTCAGGGACCGGGAGGAAAGATCCAAGGGGCACGGAGTATCGCTCCATACTCGCATCAGGACTGGGCGAGGAGAACTGGTCGATCCACCCCTGATGGAGGAAAAGATGATGAACTTTGCCATTTTTGGAACCAAAAGAAAAGAGACTGACCATCCCAGTCTTGCAACTTCCCATTGATGGACGGTCAATGCCAAATCACAAGGGGGGGCTTGTGGGTTGTTCTGACCCACGGGCTCTGCTCTGCCCTGCAACATCACTGTGCACTGCTTTCATCAAAAACAACAGAATGGCCACGGAAATGCACGCTTGTAATCACTGAGAAGTGCGCAGGGAAACCTGAAAAATAGGCCGCCAATCCATTTTGCTTATTTCAGTGGCAAAACAGGAGACCACACTCCCAAAACTATAATTGGGCTGCCCACATAGTGAAATAGAACTGCTTGAAAAGGCAGTGCTGCATTGCCAGGGAAATCCAGAAGTGTTTCAAATCCCTTTTTCCTTGACTGTTGAAAGTGCAAAATCATAGCTCCCAAACAGCAGAGAAGATCCAACATCCTTGCGGGGTGTTCACCATCACCTTATTTAAGGAATCCCCATAAGCACAATGTCAGGAGAAACACCTTTCATCATAGAAAAAAATCCACATTCAAAAGGTGCTTGCCTTGGAAAAATATGTCAGAAATGGGCACAGTACCGTCACTCGCCTGCGTCCCAGCTCTCATTACTTATACTATCAGTTTAAAACTTGTGTCTTAAAATCAAATTGTAGAAAAGAAGAGACCTGCCTTCAATAACAATATGGGTTGCTACAATTCAATTTCTATGTTTTAAAAAGACTGGAATGAAGAGATTTGTGTGTATATTTGTAGAAAATGTAAATTGTATTTTAGAAAAGCCCATTTTTAAACAGGGTTTTAAAGTGAACTGCTGTCAGCCACACTGGACTTCAAAGACATTCCACAGCTGCTCCTAAACAAATGAATCTTCCTCCTGCTCTTTGCTCAGGAACTGGCATTGAGTTGTTAATGGAAGTTGGAGGAGATTTTGGCCTGTTGCTCTGAGTAGGAACAAAAGGCTCCCTTGACGGAAAGGAAATGCAAATTCGGGCATCAACAGAAACCAACTGCTAAGGAAGAGAGGCTCAGGTTGCTCTTGGCCCAGCCAAACCTTGGAGGCGGAGCTAGACTGATATGTGTATCTGAAACTTCTAGGAAATATCTTTTTGGAAAAAGACTCATAGAAAACTGTGAACAATTTGGAAAAATCTATGTTTTATAGGTTGCTAATATAAAAATGCTGCTCACACTTTGAAACTACTCTGAACCCAGAGACCGGACTACTAAAATGTTGATATTGCAGCAATTGTGATCATGCTAGGGAAATGAAAGTTTACAGGATTATGCCCAGATGTCATGTGCATTTATGTGGAAACATGTATACAGATCTGACACTGGGTAAACAACCAAAAGCGTGAAAAATTGTCAGTTTTGAACCAAAACTCTCAAGAAGATGGGACTCGGACGGATACGTGCTTTATTAAATATGTTATGTGAATATGTATTATTAGCAAGTTGCTGATTTTGTAGATATGCTTTCTGTGAAAAATAATTTTTCTGTGTAGAAACAAAGGGGAGGTTTTTCCCTGGATTGTAAATTGCAGCATCACTATGACACTAGGTTGCCTTTTCAAATCAGGAGAGGGAAAATACTCTGACCAATCGAATTCCTAGAAGGCGGGCTTAGTAAAATCAGCCTATCCTCCCCTTTGGGAAATAGATAAATAGGGACTGTTTAGGACCTACACACACACACACACACACACACACATTCACCCATCAACTGATTTACTGGTGAAGCGCTCTGCAGGAGAACCCAGATCCAAGACTCCTGAACTCTGAAAGCAGAAGTCCCATTCCAAAGCTGAACCCTTCTCAACTGGCCTTTAAAATCTTGCAACCTGATTTTACCCCCAGACTTCCAAGGGGCACATCAAAAATTGAACAGCCTGCCTGTGCTGTTTTCTGCTTCTTGCCAAGAACTCTTGCCAGAACCCAGAGATCCAAAGCAGTAGAGCAAAGCTGAAACCAGATAGCTGTAAACTCCAGAACCAACCCATCAGATCCAGTCCAGAGTGTCGTGCGGAGACCAGACTGCTGCGCTGAGTGCAGATCTGGGTGCCTGAATCCTGTCTGGTGGGATAGAAGAATTCCAGTCCAAAGCCTTTCACCAGATCCTGACGGGTCTATTCCAAAACCATAGTTGTGAGTACTTAGCCTGGAATTGGCCATAGCCAATCTCTTATCCTTAAGTAATCCTATCCAACCCATTCCAACATATCCAGACTGCACTGTAGAATCTCTTTTGTCTTTTCAGAATATTTCCCTCATCCATATAGTCCTTTGTTCATTGTAGTGATAAATTCATCTTTGCGCTAATATATTACTGAAGAAAGATAAGTGTCTCGGCGGGCAAATGTCAGAGTGGAGGCGCCCTGTTCTGGTTGCTGTACCATTGGGTATCTTGCATCTTCATAGCTTCCTTAGTGCCAAGAAAATGATTGTTTGTAATATTCAAAAGCACATCTTTCCTTTGAAAACCTTGACTATTTCTAGAAAAAATCGACCTCTATTAAAACCTTCATAACTTCTGAACCGTACACGCTAGAAACAAAATTTAAATGTCAGATTGATGCTAACATCCAAGCTTATAGTTTTCCTGTAATCGCGTTTCTTGCGGACTGAAAGGTTTGCCGCAAATCTGCATTTGGCTCAATTTCACCACATGTAAAATAGCTATTTCTTACATTCAACCTCAGAATTCAGTTTCCAATCTGCTAGTCATCCAACCATCATTGCTAGTGTTTACCTGAAGCTATCCAAAGTGGCTCCCACTAGATTTGAATCCAATTTTGAGAATTAAATCAATTTTTAGCATTTTTCCCATTCATTTAAAATGACATTCAAAAGCAATTGACCTGTTTTGAAATCATTCCTGTTTCTCTCTAAACTTGCTGGGGGAATTGGGATTGTAACTGCATTTGTAGAGTGTTTATTCCTGAAATCTGTTTTCTCTCCTTCCATCTCTATTTTGCATATTAGGGAGGATTGAGTAGTATCAGGGAGAAAGAGTGATTGCATTGCATTTGATTAAATTCATATCAAGTTTTATTTCTGTGGTGCATTAATTTCCTTTCATTGCATTTGACTGAACCCACACAAAGTTTTTTATTCTATGCTACATTATTCTTCTCATCCGTACTCCTATTGATTAAAGAGATTGTTGATTGTAATATCACCCATTGGTGATCATTGTATACATATTAATAGGGTGATATGTAGATATTGTTCAAATTCATAAAAGTGTGATATATATATATATATATTATATATATATATCTTGTTCAAATCCATCAAATGCATCTTTTAACTTTGCAAAACAACCTACTTGTTGGTTCAGTGAGACCAGGGGGATTCAAAGAGAGGGGCGTGATATAAGGGTACATCATTCAGAAATAAAAGAACTTTAGACATAAAATATATAATTAAGGCTTCCAGCTGGGCATTACACGCTAGGCATTTACTTAGGTGGAGTGATTGAGGAAAAAGAAAGCCAAATTAGAGACACTATGGAAAACAACACCTTTCACTGAATACAAAACAAATCTCACTACTATCACGTCCCTATACAAAAGTGAGTTAATATGCATGAAAAAAGAAGCCTACGACACAAGGATATACCAAGCAGGCTCCAACACTAGAGAACTATTTAACATTCTAAAGGAACTTAAAAAACGAATCCGCCTGTAGATACCTGTATGAAGGGCAAACCTTGGTGCACCAGCATCCAGAACGCCCTCGCCAACAAAATCATAGGGCTCCAAACTAAAATAGAATCCAAATGACAACAACTTACCTGCAATAAGACTATCAGCCCCACCATGCCACCCACCATTGACACCAACTCAGGCTTTACATTCAAAAAGGTAACCATACCTGAAGTACAAAAAATTATAGCCTCGCTGAAACCTTCCAATTGCAAAGGTAATAGCTGCCCGGCCCAGACTATAAAAGATGCAGCCAGGGATCTATCCCCTTTCATTACTAAACATATAAACCTATCATTCTATACTAACTCAGTCCCTAGTAATCTGAAACAATCCTGGGTTCTCCCAATTTGAAAAAAACAACCTTTAGACCCAGCTATTCCCACAAACTATAGACCCATTACTACGGTCCCTTTCCTGCTGAACATCCTAGATAGAGTTGCGTATCTGCAAATTCAACATTATCTAGAGACTAACCAACTACTAGGAATTCGTCAATCTGCCTTTAGACCCCTACATGGAACAGAAACGGCCCTTGTTGACCTCAAAAGCCAGATTGATGAACTTAAAGATAAAGGCAATGCTGCCATCCTACTTCTCTTAGACCCATCAGCTGCCTTCGACCTGTTTGGCCACGAAATCCTCTGTAACCACCTATCATCAGCAACTCACTTCTCCTCCCCTGCTATCAAGTCGATACAATCCTTCCTCACTAATAGAACCATGAGGGTCTTTTCACCTGCAGCGTCAGCTGATCCTATTCCCATCACATGTGGTGTCCCACAAGGTTCCTGTGTTTCACCCACATTGTATAACATATTTACAAAGCCACTCTTTGACAAACTGGACCATCTGGTTGTCACCTATACCAATTATGCAGATGACACCCAGATACTGCTGACCCTATCAGGTAACCACAATGCTGACGTTACACGAATCAACAAAATATTCACCATCATCCAGGCATGGATGGCCACAAACGGCCTCTGCTTGAATGATGAGAAAACCGAACTCCTCCTAGTCGGCTCACCCAACAACCTGCAGAAACTCAGCCCTAACTACAATAGCATCATTAACGATGAAAATACCATTCCCATTGTTAAAAGTGTAAATACTTTAGGTTTCTATCTTGATGCCAATACCAACCTCTCTAAACAAGTCAACATGACTGCCTCAGCCACTGCTTACACAGGTAAGCTGATCAGAGCCTGTAGACCCTTCTTGTCCTCCAACAGTTACCTCATACTGGCAAGGGCCCTCATACAGTCCAAACTGGACTATTGCAACATCCAACAAAAAATCAACTTAAAAACTATCTGCCTCAAATATAAAGCCTTGAACCACCAAGCCCCCCCTTAGCTCACCAACAAATTTACATTGAAATTCTCTACTAGAACTACTAGATCTACCAACACCTTATGTCTCCTGGTGCCTAGATTCTCCCTAAAAAGAGCTGGAAGATCTAGCTTCAACGTTTTTGCTTCCCAACTGTGGAATACCCTACCACTGAACATCAAAACCATTTCTACCTTTCAACTATTCAGAAAACACATCATCTCATGGCTAATTAATACAATTTAACAATTACCAGCCTTATCCCTCCTCAGTCATTCTCAGAGGGACATCTTTTGCCTTTTATTTCAAACCTGATCTATAACCTGTAAGAAGGTACTCAAATGTAATGGATACCGTGCCAGATGTATATGTATAATGTATTGATGTATTGTATGATGTATAGATGCCTACTGTAACCGCTTACTTAAGCGCCCTCTTACCTCCGGGTCTGGAGCGCTATATAAATAAATAAAACAAACAAACAAACTCTGCGCTTGTCAAATTTCACTTATAGCTCTTCGATGTCCAATGATGCGTTCAGCCAATCTTCCACCCTTTCAGTGTGAGGGCACATTCGATACGGTTGTCTGAGTGCATATCTCCTCCCATACACTCGATGCAGTATTGGAATAATACATGGTGTCCCACATATTGGTCTTCTTCTGCTGTTCCAATATGATGGAGGTGAGGGGGCGGGAGACAGAGGGGTATTGGAATCATGGAGTGCAACCTCCGAGTGTGGCAATAGTGGGGATGGGACAGAGGGAATTGGTGGGTGATGTGGCGGCACTGTAGCTGTAGGTGGGAAGTATATTGGAGGAGGGTCACTGTCATCGTTACTGGGCAATGTACTAGTGGGTGTTAGGGCAGGGTAAAGGGCATGTTTTGCTTCACCACTATGTTTCTTATTGTGTTATTTCTTCTCTAATGTAAGTGTTTCTTCTCTATATTTGTGCAATAGTTTGCATGCCCTATATGCAGACTCTTTAGTCCAAAGTGCAAACACTAATCATTCTTTTGGGTGAGGTTTATGCCCCTGGAGTCCATTTAAAAAAACAACAGATGTCAAGTGGCCTTCCTGAAACATGCCCATCAGCTGCAACTCTGTAGTCCCCTGTGCAGCCGCAGCAGTGTGTTTGTGGCATATAGCAAAACATTTAACGGAGTCCTCCCCATAAGCTTTCTCCCCATAAGCTGTCCCCATCCGTCCAGCAGGAGTGTCATGCTGAGGGTGGGTAGAATATCTCTGTGGATGTCTGTTACCCATAGTTAATAGGGAAGAGACTGGTGAATATTGCCCCAGAAATAAAACGGGAAGGGACTGGCGAAAAGAAGAATGCACTAGGGACAAAATAGGCAATGCGATAACTATTAAACCCAGTTAGTTCCCAATTATAAAATACTTCTCCTGTTTAGATCAGGCATTCCATTCATACTGGAGAATGCATTGTAATAATAGAGAGATACCAGGGATTACAAAAGGAAATATATATATATATAATAATAATAATAATAAAAAAATAATAATGTGCTCACACTGGCAACGGCACAGCCAGCATATATGAGATGTACCCGGTTGGATTACGTCCTTCCTGCTTCCACTAGCAGCAACTTGGCTCAGACTGTTATCTGATTCACAGCACCACTTTCAAGTTCAATTCCCTTTGTAATCTTCACCCTTAAGGGACATTTCTGTAGAGAAACCGCCATACATTCATCTCTAATAACAACCACCACACACAGATAACAGAGGTAAGCATGCTGTGGGTTTTTTTCAGAGCCATATTTGTACACAAATGCTGCAGAAGGAATGCCATGTTTAGATAAGATAAAGACTCCTTTGCCACCAGCACCCATCGCATGATGACCTATCCAAAGGAGATAAACTGAAGGGAGTAATATACAAGTGACCCTGGCAGTGTCAATTTATCTAAAAGACAAATGCCTGGCCTTAAGCTGAACTGTGCTGCTTTGGGGAAACCTTACAAGTCACACCGAACTTATGACATTTTTACCTAACAGAAAGATGTCCTGCCTTGAGCTAAACTGTGCTTAAGGCAGACAGCTGAGGATGCTGGTGAGGAGGACTCCTAATGAGGACTGGTGAAACAGGTGTTGGGAAGAGCAGCTGAGTGACAGGGCATGATAACATAACAAGTAACCTTCTCAATACTGTCGGTGTGGAGCTGGCCTGGAGTCCTTAGGTAGCTACCTGGAATGCAGGAAACTGGTGGTGGGCAGAGCAGCTGTGTGGGAGGGCCTGGTCACCTGACTAGCAGCCTCCTCAATGTTATCTTCCTGGAGCTAGCCTGGTGTCCTTAAGTAGTCACCTGGAAGGTGGGATACTGGTGTTGGGAGGAGCAACCAAGAGTCAGGGCCTGGTTGTGACCAGCAGCCTGCACAATCCTGTCTACCAAGAGCTGGCCTGCAGTAGGTAAGTAGCCACTTGGAATACTTGAAAATGGTGGTGGGCGGAGCAGCTGAGTGTCAGGGTCTGGTCATGTGACCAGCAGCCTCCTCAATGCTGGCTGCCTCGAGCTGGCCTGGAGTCCAAAGGTAGCCTCCTGGCATTCTGGAGACTGGTAGTGGGCAGAGCAGCTGAGTGGCCGAACATGGTCATGTGACCAACAGTCTCCTCAATACTGGCTGCCTGGAGCAGGCCCATAGTCCGTAGGGACCTTCCTGGTAGGCAGGAAACATGTGGTGGGGGGAGCAGCTGAATGGCAGGGCTTGGCCATGTGGCCAGCAGCCGCCTCAATGCACTCTGCCCGGAGTTTGCCTGGAGTCCTTCAGTAGCTGTTTGGAATGCGGGAAACTGGTGGTGGGCGGAACAGCTGAGAGGCAAGGCCTGGTTACGTGACCAACAGCCTCCTCAAACCAATCTGCCTGGGGTCGGTCTGGAGTCCTTTAGTAGCCACCTGAAAAGTAGGAAACTGTTGATGGGCAGAGCAGCTGAGTGACAGGGCATGATAATATAACCAGCAACCTTCTCAATGATGTCAGCCTGGAGCTGGCCTGGAGTCCTTTCATAGCTACCTTGAAGGTGGGAAACTGTTGATGGGCAGAGCAG
This sequence comes from Ambystoma mexicanum, assembly GCF_040938575.1. Taxonomy (NCBI): domain Eukaryota; kingdom Metazoa; phylum Chordata; class Amphibia; order Caudata; family Ambystomatidae; genus Ambystoma; species Ambystoma mexicanum. The sequence goes on from NC_090926.1 coordinate 971,216,743, forward strand.
CTGAGTGGCAGGGCCTGATCAGGTGACTGGCAGCCTCCACAATGCCATCTACCTGGAGATGGCCTAGAGTCCTTAAGTAGCTGAATGGAAAGCTGGAGATTAGTGTTTGGCTGAGCAGGTAAGAGGCAGGGTCTAGGTATGTGACCAGCAGCCTCCTCAATCTTGTCTGCCTGGAGCTGGCCTGGAGTCCTTTAGTAGCCACCTGGAAGGTTTGAAACTGGTGGTGGGTGGAGCAGCTGAGTGGCAAGTCCTCATTATGTGAGCAGCAGCCACCACAAAGCTGTCTGCCTTGAGCTGGCCTGAAGTCCTTAAATAGCTTCATGGAGGGCTAGAAACTGGTAGTGGGCAGAGCAGCTGAGTGGCAGGACTTTGTCATATGATTAACTGCCTCCTCAATGCTGTCTGCCTGAAGATGGCCAGTAGTCCTTAGGTAGATACCTGGAAGGCAGAGCAAACTGGTGACATGAAATGAAATAAAATGATATTTTATTTATATTACACTCATACACAAATGTTTCAGAGTGCGACCAGGCAAAAAGGGAGGGGAACAAGGGAGAAGAAAAAAAAAACAGAAAAACTGCGATCTTACTAGGCCCAGTGACATTTAAGAAAGCACAAGTGCATGGGAAAGGAAAATGGGGGAAAAGTGAAAGGAAAAGGGGGAGTGCAAAGTGCGAAGCAGAAGAGAGAAAACATCAATAAATAATTACATAGAATACATAATAAATAAGGGCTTTACACCATGGTAGTGCAGCCAGCAAGTGGCAGGTGAAAGTTAGTCGGAAAGGTATATCAGTGCAGAAGAAACGTGGGAGGGGGACTGCATGGGTCGAGGCACAGGACCATAGTGCAGATGGTGGCCTGGAGGCAGTGCAGGAGGGTGGCAGGGTGGGCAGGTACCTGGGCCCAAAAGAACAGAGGGTGGCCAGGTGCACAATGCCATGAGAAGAAAGAGATCAACAGGGGAGAAGGGGGGCAAAGGCAGAGGCAAAGAGGAAGGTCTTGAGCAGTTTCCGGAACCGAAGATGTGTTTCCTCAAGTTTCAAGGTGGCCGGGAGGCTGTTCCCAAGGGAGGCACCAGCCGAAGACAAGGATCTACCCCAGCTTGTTTTTTTGCAAAACGACTAACCCTGAGGGAGTTAGAAGTAGAGGAGCGAAGGGCTCGAGAGGGGAGGTATTTACGGAGGGATAGTTGAAGGTATTTTGGACCCAGGCCACAGAAAGCCTTGTGTACAATGCAGAGGGTTTTAAATGTAATCCGTGCATCCACTGGGAGCTTATGAAGGGATTTCAAGGCTGGAGCGATACGATCCCAGGGCTTGAGGCCAAGGACAAGTCTTGCAATCCTGTTCTGGATTAGTTGTAGAGAACGGAGAGTGGAGGCAGGTAGATTTAGAAAGAGGATTTTGCAGTTATCCAGTCTGGAAAGATCCAGATCTTGGGAGACAGTGAGCTTTTGAGGGAAGGAGAGGAAAGGCAGAGTACCTCTAAGTAGGTGAAGTACAAAGTTAGATTTTTTGGAGACATCATGCATGTGTGCGGAGAAGGAAAGTGTAGATTCAAAGATAACCCCAAGGTTCTTAGCCATGCAGTTGGGGGTGGGAGGAGGGCCAAGGGAGGCCGGCCAGAGAGTGAGAGGAAAGGATGGATATGGAGTACCAATAAGGAGGATCTCAGTCTTGTTGGCATTTAGACATAGATCATTGGCAGCTCACCAATTTTGAAAGACAATTAGACAATCAGAGATGAGAGGAGAGGAGGAGGCTGAAGGAAGCCTGAAAATGAGTTGGGTGTCGTCAGCATAGCACTGGAAAGTTGAGCAGAACATTGAGATGCAGTAAGCGAGAGTTGCCAGGTATTGGTTGAAAAGCCAGGGCGAGAGGATAGACCCCTGAGGGACACCACATGTGGAGAGGGAGATAGAAGATAGGAAGGACCCAAGTTGTATCTAGGAGGGTCGATCAGAAAGAAAAGAGGTCAGCCAGGCCAGAGCCTGATCAGTGATACTGAGGTTGTCATGAGACGATTGAGCAGGGTGGTATGGTTGACCATGTCGAATGCAGAGGAGAGATCAAGTAGGATGAGGACAGAGGGAATGTTAGAATCGAGGTTTGAGAGCAGGTTTTCACGGATTTTCAGGAGAGCAGTTTCCGTGCTTCTGGCAGCTCTGAAGCAAGATTGGTGGTCATGGAGGGAGCCAACAGAGTCGGAATGGAGATTAAACCAGGAGATGGCCAGCAGTGGATTTCTTGAGGAGAGGATGCACAATGGAGTGTTTAATAGGGGTGGGGAAAGAGCCAGAGGCAAAGGAGAGGTTGCAGAAATCTGCAAGTGTGTCAATGTGGTCCTTAATGGTTTTAGAGTAACAGGGATGGACCTAATTTGAGGAGGTTTTCATAGCTCAGACTTTTCTAGATATCTCATCAGGGGAGAAAAGAGGAAAGGAGTAGAAAGGGGGATGAGGGGTAGCTGAGGGAGGGCCAGCAGGCTGAGAAGGAGAGTGAGGAGGAGGAGGGGGAGCAGAGGAGAGGGCGGACAAGATGTCCTGGCTTTTAGAGATAAAGTGAGAGGCAAGGGCATTGCAAAGATACAGGGAGGAGAGAGGAGGGGTGGAGACTGCAGCAGGGTTGGCCAGCTCCTTGCAGATTTTGAAAAGTTCAGCTGAGTTGTTGGATGCCATGGAGACGTGGGCTTGTATGTGGGCTCTCTTCTTGGTGGTGGTGCAGCAGCTGAGTGACAGGGCTTGTTTATGTGAGCAGCAACCTCCTCCATCCTCTCAGCCTGGAGATTACCTGGTGTCCTCAAGTAGTCGCTTGGAAAGCGAGAAACTGGTGGTGGGTGGAGCATCTGGGAGACAGGGTCTGATCACATGACCAGCAGCCTCCTCAAACATTTCTGCCTGAGGCTGGTCTGGAGTCCTTAAGTGCCACCTGAAAAGTCAGAAACTTGTGTTGGGCAGAGCAGTTGAGAGGCAGGGTCTGGCCTCGAGCTGGCCTGGAGTCCTTAAGTAGCCTCCTGGAATGTAGGAAACTGGTAGTGGGTAGAGCAGATGAGTGGCCGGACCTGGTCATGTGACCAACAGCCTCCTCAATACTGTCTGCCTGGAGCTGGCCTGTAGTCCTTAGGGAGCTATCTAGAAAGCAGGAAACAGGTGTTGGGTGGAGCAGCTGTTTGACAGGGCTTGATCAGGTGACCAGCAGCTTTCTCAATGACCTCTGCCTAGAGCTGGCCTGGAGTTCTTAAGTAGCCTTCTTGAGGGCAGAAAACTGGTGGTAGGTGGAGCAGATGAGAGGCATGGTCTGGTCATGTGACCCATAGCCTCCTCAAATGTTTCTGCCTGGAGCTGGCCTGAAGTCCTTAAGTGGCTACATGGAAAGCAGGAAAATGGTGTTGGGCAGAGCAGCTTAGAGGCAGGGCCTGGCTATGTGGCCAGCAGCCTCCTAAATCCTGTTTGCCTGGAGCTGGCCTGGAGTCACCTGGTAGGCTTGAAACTGGTAGTGGGTGGAGCAGCTGAGAGGCAGGGCCTGATCATGTTACCAGCAGCCTGCTCAATGCAGACTGCTTCAAGCTGGCGTGTAGTCCTTAAGTAGCCATATGGTAGGATTGAAACTAGTAGTGGGAAGAGCAGCTGAGTGGCAAGACCTGGTCATGTGATCAACAGCCCCCTCAAAACAGTCTGCCTGGAGCTTGCCTGAACTCCTTAGATAGATACCTGGAAGGTGGGAAATTGGTGGTAGGCGGAACACCTGATTGTCAGGGTCATATCACCTGACCAACAGCCTATTAAATACTGTCTGGCTGGAACTAGCCTGGCATCATTAAGTAGCTGTCTGGAGGGCTGGAAAGTTGTAGTGGATTGACCATGTAAGTTGCAGGGCCAGTTGACTTGACCATCAACCTCCAAAATGTTCTCTGCCTCGAGCTGACCCTGAGTCCTTAAGTAGACACCTGGAAGGGATGAAACTGAAGTGTTGCAGAGAAGCTGAGTGGCATAGCCTGGTCACGTGACCAACAGCATCCTCAATGCTGTCTGCCTGGAAATGGCCTGGAGTCCATAAATCGCTGCCTGGAAACACCTTGTATCAAATCTACAAACCGTAATGAAAATAAGAAATTTTCAAAGGATGATTTCTAGTGTTTCTCATCACTTGTTCCAACTAAAGTTTTGAGAAAAGGCCTCTTACTGTCAATATATCCAATGTGTTTTCCCAGGTACAAAGCCCAACACTTTGCAATACTACCCAAATAAATGAAATTCCTTTAAGGAACATCAGAGTCTACATCATGTATGCTTGACATGTGACTGACTGTCTCAGCTTTACTGGGCTTTCTGAGGTTATAGGCCTGCAGCCATGGATGTTTTGTATTATTAAACATCTAACCGCAAAAGGCCTCATGGAAGCAAATGCATCAGGATGCAACTTCATGTACCCATAACCCATGACTGACTCCACCCCTGAGCACTATAGGCTTGTGAAATGCCCATGCCTGTTACGAATTCCCTATATTGTAATATTATAAACCTCAAAAATTTGATGACCTCTGAATGATGTACAGCACACCCAGGGATGCCTGACATCTGACTGACATGCAATCTTAGAATTCCCCACTTCAACTTCATTAATTATATCCATTTCAGGTGGATGAAATGCTGGGTTCTTCTCAACCAGATTCAAACCTGGAAACTTCAGATCCCTGCAGTAGGTGCACTAAGTTGCTTAGATATCTTGTTGCAGACTTTAATGTGCTGTCCTACTTGGATAACATTCACAGATGCACAGGACTCAATGTGCCTCATTACGAGTCCAGCGGTGACCCTGCCAGTGCTACTGGGGGGTTGCCGCAAGACTCGTAAAGGTTACCGGCACCTAGCTTCCCAGTGCCACTGGGACAATACAAGTCCCGGCGGACCGGGAGGTAGGTGCAGGTAAAAAGTTGTTCCCCATTCCCGTGGAGTTCCGTAGGACTCCACGAGAATGGGTACACAGAAACACCAGCAAATTTGTTAACGTTGCCTGTGCTTTTGTGACGGGTCTGCCTACCATGGCTGCTGTGCCTGGCAGGGTCAGACCTTGCCAGACATTGTGGCTCTGGTAGGCAGACCTGTAATATGCCGGCCCGGAAACAAGGGTGCCTGTAAGCTTACAGGCACCCTTGTTTCCGGACGGGCCGGGTCAGAATGAGGCCCAATGTCTCTTGCTATCCCACATCCACCCAGCCTCACCCAACACCTCCCTTACTCTAATCTTTCTCTTCCTCTCTGAAGCCTGCTAAGTTATTTTGTGTATGTTCTTTTTACCAAAAGCTACACAAACTTCTCCTGAACTTCCGTGAAGATTTATGGATCAAAAAGGAGATTCGGGAAGATATGTGGTAGTAGAGAAATCCACAGCAACCCGTAAACCTAACCAAATCTCACTATGACATTTGTGGGAGCCCACGGATCACATTTGAGAATGTTAGAACATGCTTACATGTGGAATGTTTCAGAGCACAGCAGTAATGTAGAGGGTGGGTAATTTTCATGCTAAGAGAATTAAACTCAAAGCTTCCGGTAACTGATAAGTTCTATACAAACATAAAATAATTTAGCAACAACTTAGCCCTTCTGGAGGATGTGGGCAATCCCACCAGAGGTCAGAAAGAGCAGAGGTGGGAGTGCTCAGCTTTGAAGGGGCTAGAAGCGTTTTTGATTAGGCCCTGATGTTGAGGCAAAGTCATCAGACTTGGTGGGATCAGTGCCAAAAGATCACTAAAAGGGCAGATTTTAAGAAGGTCTGAGACCTGCTTGCGGCTGAATGCAGATGGACTCTTCACACATATCCCCTGGCCTCGCACTCACAATTGACAGTTGTGGTTTACTTGTCAGTAGACAGATTATCCTGCATTCTACAGTGTATGGAAAGCACAGCTAAAGACATAATTATCACTGCATGGACCCCAATCAGGGCACATTGTGGGTCACTGCTTATCTGAAATTGTTTAGCAGTGTATTTGAAATGAGTAAACACTGATCATCTAATTAATTAAACGAAGGGGAGTCTAGGTTCAGGGTATGTGGAGTTTGCAGAGTAAAGCTCTCAGCTACTATTTATATATCCTTTATGTCATGTTATATATTACTCCAGTAGTCTTATGGCGCCAAGGCCCTGTCCGATAGACTGTGCATTGTAGGTACAGCATCCCGAGAGAGATGTAGAGTGCAGAGTGGACGAGAAGACAGCACCGAAGACATGACTTCTGGGTAGTGAGAAGACCAAGAGATATATGAAACATAAAGGGGATAAAGAAACACTGGGTAAGAGAGGGAAGTGGTGGCTCTGTGTGGTGGTTGATGTCTGAAATGATCAGGTATGAGCAGAGGATTTAGGCTAGTGAAGAATAGATGCATGAAGGACACAAAGTGCTTGGGCATTCCCCATCAGCATGTTCACTAAAGGAGCTATGGGCTAGGGGTCCCAAACCTACCCAGCATGAAGATCCAAGGTCTGCCAGGCAATGTTATAAAGGGTGATAGAGCCAAGTGCTGCATGTGAGAAAGGTGAAGGCAGGTCCAGAGAAGGGAAGTTGGCACTGGGAGAGTTTAGATGATTATCCTGCACGACCAACTCAACATGGTCTCTTGGCGAGGGAAAGGGTGTTGAGGCGTGTAGAAATGATGCTTACTTATGTCACACTTTGAGATACTAAACGGGTGTTCGGGGCCTGTCCACATCAATTGAGATCTAGATAAAAGGGGAGATGCTCCCTACATCCCCTTTATAAATAGTGCACATTGGCTTAGGTTATGCAATAGATGGAACACTATTGAATATAGGTTGATGTTTAATGGGACGTTCAGATTAAAGTAGATAATGTCAAGGAAACACAGTTTGAGTGATAATAATCACAGTGGTGGAATGACCTAAAGTACCCCAAAATTATAATTGATTACACAAATACCATGTCTGGTCCCAAACTATGGGTAAGGAGTAGCGAGCAATGGGGTTCGATATCAAATAGTGACAAGTCAAACATAGGACTTGCCTTGTTCAAATTCTGAGATACAACCAGCCTAGGGTTAGGGAAGGGAGGACGGGCGTAGCAAGTCCCACTGTGTCACCTGAGCTCTTTATAGTCGACACTATGCTTTTTACTCCACTCCACATATAAGATGACACCCCCTTGCTTTCTATATAGCCCTAAAATGAAGACCCTGATTCCCACAGATTCACACGTCTGATGCATAATGTACACCTGTGTGTGGTTGTATCTTAAAGCCTGCAAAAATCTTCATAGGAAATGATGTCCCACGTATAAATTGCAAATGAAGTGCAGATTTTGCTTAGACAGCCACTTACACCTACATTTTGTTCCGTTACTGACAGATTCCCAAAGAATTGTGCAGTAGCAAATGAGGGGTGCCGGCGAACATCTCCGGTGTGCACCTGCTACCGTATATCTGATTCAGAAATCCCAACATCAGAGAAAATCAAGAGACCTCTGGAATATATTTGAGTCGCTGATGCATAAATGAGATTCACACAGATTGGCATCTCCATCTTTGCTCCTGTTTGTGGCTCTGTGAATCAGGTATTTACTTGTACGCTGATGTCTGAGGTTGACTGACTGGAGCTGCTCAAGCTTTAATTTTAGCGTTCCTTTTAATTGTTTGCTTCAATGTGCTTTTAATCTCGCCTAGGTTGGGCTCTCCTCGTTTAACTCACTGATTTCCCCAGAGAATTCTGGCCCACAGGCTTAGTGTGCTAGGATTTCTTCACGCACGCCTCCAAGTGTCTGTGTTACGCCTGCACTACATGTTCTTTTAGACTTTCGCTGTGCAGCCTGCTGATGGCAATGGTGTGGGACAGTCAGAATTAATTGACCTGCATTATTGCAAAGTTCTGACACACATTGGGGCTCATGTTCAATTAAAATGTAATTTGGCATTGGGGACCTGTTAGGCTTACACTGTAATGTAAGCGGGTCCCCACCGCCAAATTGTAATCGCTTGCACTGAGGGGTGCAAACGTAAAGGACAAAAGACGGCGTACAAGCATGCACACTGCCTTTTGCCCTTCAAAATTGCACTCTGCAGTGCAAAGTGAGTCAACGTTTACTTTTCATTGTGAGCATAGCTTGCCATGCTTTCAAGCGGCGCTCACTGTCATGTCTAAAAGGAGCACCCATTGTCCTCGTTATGTGGGAGAGCCAAGGAACAGGATAGGGGAAGTAAGGGGAAGAAGGAGTGAACAGAAATAATGTCAGATTAAGAGTAACTCTGAAACGGTGTGGACGTGTCTTATTGTATGGGTAACACCAGTGCTTTAAGTGGGCCAGGGCCTGCAGGTCCGGCCCTATCTGTCTCCCAAAAGTGGGGTTGAGCCGGGGCCCTGCCGGGGCCTCTGGTCCCATCACAATATTGGCGGGATCCATTATGCCATTGCGGCCGCAGCCGCGACGGAAGATGTGGCCGCCATTAGGTCAGGCGACAGAAGTGTCGGCCAGCCACAGCATCACTGTAGCTGGCTGGCACTTCTGTCAGTCACTGCAACTTCCTATGGTGACCTCTCGCGTGAGTGGTCACCAGAGGAGGTTACTGTGCCTTTGTTTCCCCAGGTCGCCGAGGCATCTTTAACCCTTGGCGAACCTGTGCACTCCGCGACATATTTCGAGGTGTATTAAAGATGGCTTGAAAAGTGCACAATTCAAGCCATCTTTTATAAAGCTTTGCCGATCGGCAAAGACGCCTCAGGCTTTTTCCTTTGGGAAAGCGTTATAAAAGATGGATTGAATTCTGCACTTTTCAAGCCATCTTTTATAAACATAGAAATATTTAGCAAAGATGGCGTGGAAAGTACACAAACCATAAGGTACGCACTCAAATAAATAAATGCTATATATTTGTGTGCATACCTTACTATGGTTTATGTACTTTTCAAGCCATTTTGAAGTACCCAAACCCTAGTAAGGCACGCAAACAAATATATAAATGTAAGCATTTATATATTTATGTGCATACCTTACTATGTGTTGTGTAGTATGCAAGCCATCCTTTATAAACATGGACATATAGTACATATTTCTATGTTTATAAAAGATGGCTTGCATACTACACAAACCATAATAAGGTATGCATACAAATATATAAAGTTTTTGCATACCTTACTATGGTTTGTGTAAGTTTTTAAGGCCACGCCCAACCCAACAAGCCACGCCCCCTCGATTTCTTACCCCACTTAAATCCCTGGGTAACGCTGCATGTAAAACTAGATACGAGTCTGGGGGTAGTGACCCTGATTGCAAACATAGCAGCTCTAGTATCAGTGGCTCCTTTAGTGGTTCCGTCAAGAGGGAGTTTGCGCACTGCGAGCAGCACGGATGGAGGAGCCATACTACACTCACTACAACCACACCCCATCAGACAAGGATGTAGCGCAGAGTGGGAGAATCCATCCATCAAAAGATGCATGCCCGAGCAGAGCGCAGGCAAGTAATGGGAGATGTGAACCCTTCTGGTGCAAAACACAATGAAACTGTGACATCATGCCTTTCCACTAGTATTATGCAGGCACACCACAACACCCTCAGTGGGTGGGCGTGCTCGGTGAAAGGAATATAACACACTTCCAGACAACAAGAGCTAACGAAACAAACCATGCCCTACCCACATCCAAAAAAATAAATAAAAAAATAAACACAAGCTACAAGAACAAGGCACACATTGCAAGAAAAAATTGCGGTACAAGAACTTGCAGCATCAGGCCAACCACAGGTCTTAGAAGGGCACCCACAACAGATGATGGACACATTTCCTGTACATATGCCACTTTCTTTTGACATGACTTATAAATACCATACATCTAGGGCACAGGTGGGCCAGGTGGACATGAGCTTGAAGCCTACCTAGATGCATTGGGACCTCAAAAAGACAGAAGACTTAAAGGCATCTTCACCCTGACAGCCGGTTCAGGAGTATTTGAAATGCCTGAAAATACCATGGACACATACCCTGAGTTAAAGTTTGCCATTCACAAGAACTTGGAAGATGAGCACTACGTGTTCCACACAAGCATGCAGTGCCATGGGGAGACCATAGAAAATGCTGTCACACCTTTACACACAAGAGTAAAACACTGTGTTTTTCATCTATATTCAAATGAAGAAGCCATCAAATCTCAAGTCATTGCGGGATGCAAATTGCTGTGCCAATTGCGTAAAAAGGTCTCGTTCCCACAAAAGGATCTGTTATTAGAAAAAGCCCTCAAGTCATGCAACATCTGTCTCAGCTTAGAACATCAGACCCAGAACCATTACACATGACACCTTTGCCAGACCATGGGCCTCATTCCGAGTAGGGCGCAAAGGGATACCGGGCACCGTTAAGGCGGTCGGTGCCGGTAATCCCTTTGCGCCCTACTACGAGTTCCCTTAGCGGGTCCCTTCCTTAACGCCTGGTTTTACCAGGCGTTAAGGACGGGACCCGCTAAGGGAAATCAGAGCCAATAACGTTACCGCAAAACGCGGTACCTTTATTAGCTACTTCCCCCTTCCCATTGAGCCCTACGGGGGCTGAAATGGGAATGGGGAATGGTTTGGTGAATGGGGATTTACCGGTCCCGCCAAGGTCGGACTGGACCGGTGAGTCCCCATCTCACCAAACTGGCCATGGTACCGGTATGGGAGGTAGCCATGGCGCAAATAGCGCCATGACTACCTCCATACTCGGAATGAGGCCCCATGTCTGGGAGAAAATAGCTGCTGATTTCTTTGGGCCTTTGCAGTCAGGGATATACATACTGGTGGTCCTAACAAACATTCCCAATACCGTGAAATACAGATCCTACAGTCAACGGCAGCGTCACAGGAAATCATTTCAAGGAATTTTCAAGTTACCTGGGGTTTCATTACAGAAGAATAACACCACTGTGGCCCCAAGCAAACGTGAGTGACCATTGATCATTTTATGTAAAATCTCCAGAGGACAGTATGAGTGGCTAACATCACACGAATGCCAGTAGAACGAACGGACAATACACCAACTGCTACGGGACTACAGAAATACACCTCATAGAACAACAGGGAAGTTTCCAGCCGAACTAATGTTTGTCCACCAAGTGTGCACGAGGCTCCCGCAGGACACACAGAGAAGGACAGAAATGCATAAGGAACAAGAGGCACGAATACAAAATGCTGAAGTGAAAGAGCAAATTAATGCATACACAGACAACCGCTGCAAGGCATGCCCATCAGACCTCTACTCGTACAGCAACCGACATTGCACAAAGGCACCAGGGGTGGCCTGGCCTATAGGTAACTCTGGAGATTACCTGGTAGGCCTCTGCACCCAAGTCATCTTTTTTGCAGTAACCTATTTTATTTCCACATTTTCTCATAGGAAAATGGTTGGGCTTGCTGAAAATGTGTAATATGGGGTCTCTTTTGGTTCCCAGTCCACCTTTGAAAGGCCCCCCCCATTTGACCCAGAGACATTGACTATGGTGAGATAAAAGGGTTCAATGTTCACTGTACAACATGCGGATAAGAGAGTTAGAAGAAAAATGTCATGTTTCAAGCCAGCCGAGCCAAAGAGTAGAGGAGAAGGGGCAGAGCAAGAATGGGCACACACAGGAGATCGTGAAGAATTCGGATTTACTGAAGATGAAGAAGAGCCACCCGATGAGCAGAGGATGAACGAAGAAAATGAGCCTGAGGTTCAACAAGCACCACAAGAATTATGACTTGACCTCGAAGAATGGTGAAGTGTACGAAGAGGTGGATCGATGAAATTAACTGGTTCGTAATTAATTGAGGTTGAGAATGTCATGTCTAAAAGAAAGACATCTTTGTTGCCATAGATGCTGGAGCATTTGCATGGTGTAGAGGAAGGCAGCAGCAGAAACACAAGTTACATTCTGCCCCTCCCTTCTGCTGTACAATGAAGGCAAGGCGTTAAAGCCTTTTTACGCCTTGCATTAGCGTTACGGCTCTATAGAACATGAGCCCCGGTCGATTATTGCCTGTTTGTGCCTGATGAGGTGGAGACCTTGTACGCTGGTCTTGTGGTTGGTGTTTTGTTTTTCATGTTACCAATTTTAGACTGTTTCCCCTCACAACGCAGGTCAGCTTCATAACCCAGACCAGGCGTGCTGCTGCGTATTATTCATATAGACGGTATGCTTCTGAGAAGGTTCATAAATCGTATACATTTATTTTGTATCTTGCACAACTTTATAATAATCACGGATCTAACAATTTCACCACACTCCTTCAGAATTCGTAATAAACATCTTAGGCTAGATTTTGTTTGACGTGGATAGAGAGATCAGGCAACAAGTGAGCGCTTGTTTCATGCATGTATGTGTACATTTAGTCAACTCAAAAACCTGCCAAAACTTTACTTCTGTGTATACTTCAGGTCTTCAAAACTACTCCCCTGGAGACTTCACGTTCGCTTCGGTCCACAGACCTGTACGCTTTCCTCATTGACTGCACTTACATCAAAGCCTTCCGGAACCCTTTGGCAGATGGCTGTGCTATGTAACTCCTCTCCCAAAAGTAGGAAGTAACATATGTCTTGTTAATCCAAAAGGCCCTCTATCTAATGTGTATCGACCTCAGGGGTCTTTTGTAGCATGTAGGACTTCCGATACTTAGTGGGCATTATACAAAGCACTTTCCATTCCATGTAATGCTACAGACATGTTTGATCTCATATCTGGTAAGATAGCTCAGCGGGTAGTCCGCACGCTGTTGTGATCAGTGTGTGATCTGCTGATCACAGGTTTGAATCCAGCAAGGCCAACTCACCCTTTCATTCTTCTGAGGTCGATACATGAGTATCAATTTCAGTTGGTTGATAATTGTAGGTAAATATGTTCTATGTACAGTGCTTTAACATAACATAGCATTGACTTTTTGGCCAACTTTGAAACATGGCTTAGGGATCACTCTGGTCCTGCTATAGCAGCTCCCTTCCTTATGGACATGTCATGCTAAGCCACATGGGAAACATGGTAGAGGGGGTTAGGTTGCCCTTATGTGTAAACATGTGTATAACGTCTGTACTGCTACTAGTATGGCTATCATATTATGTGAGACCCTGAACACTAACATATCCATCCATAACACAAATCCCCAATTTGTGAGTATAATTTATCATCCACCTCAATGTGACTCATGTTTTTTTTTTTTTTGTTCAGCCAGTTCTTGGCCACTGTTCATCCATATGAGACTTTCACTTGGATTTCAGTGGTCGTAGGGATGCATGACAACCCTGATGACTTGAGGAATTTAGGCTTTCATTTTGTGGTATCACACACACACACACACACACACACACACACACACTAACTTTTCATTGTCGCACCGACTCCTTCTTCAACTGCCACTAATAACAAGCAGCATATGTTTTACAGTTAAAAGTGCAAATTGACAGCCACTAATCGTAATCCGAATTTAGCTAATTGTGAGTCTAGATAGAATAATGATGCCTCACTGGAAAACAATCTCTTAGATATATAAAAGCTTCATAGCTCACACAATTCATAAGGGCACGCCTATGCACACCAAACTGGTCAAACATCACACAATGGCTAACAAGATGGGTTACATGCACTTTATAGCCTGAAGTATACATTTAGGAAAATGAAGCGTGAATGGTATAGAAACCCCTGAAAGGAACAGGAACACTGCTGCACAGTCAGGTTGGCCCATTACAGAGACAAGGGGTCTCAACAAGTAGATAATGCCTCTAATTCCACCAAGGAGATGTTTAAAATTCTTAACAAATTAAGAAATCCTACCATCTCCTTTCTCAGTTCACAGCTATCAAGTGCATGGCAGGATAGGGTCCAAACATTCTTCCATGATAAGAGCAATAAGATTACAACGTACATATGTCTTTCTGCTAAGTCAAATACTTATTAATGCTAGAACATCATCAGGACCGGTCTCAGTGCTTATTTCCCCTAAACAGAATAACCTATTCTCCTTTTCACCAAATTATTTTCAAGATGCTGAGGCCATAATTCAGAGCATTTAACCTACTAGCTGCCCCAGTGTTCACTGCTCTTCTGGCACCAAAGAATGTGAGATAGTGCAGATGTTCTAAGCCCTATAATCACAGCCTCAAGTATGCGTTTTTTAAAGACTTCATTGTCCCTGACAACATAAAGCAGACATGGGTCCCTCCACTTCTGGAGAAGTCCCATATTGACCCGAAGTTATTGTCACGATCGGGACCGATCCCAAGGCTCAAGGAAGGACCTGGGCCGAGAAACTAGCTGCCTGGCGCAGGCCCAGGCTGTTGCCTGTGTAGCCCCTTCCAAAATGGCCCCCGGGACTGGATCAGTCAACAGGATTCAACATGGCCGCTAGAGGGCCATAATACAAGTTTCCCTGATGGTCTAGTGGTTCTGGGTGGGCCCAGGGCTATATAAACCCCGCCCTGGGCCACACCGAGTGCTTAGCGTTTTCTCCGGCTGCCAGCATGACGCTTGCCTGCCTAGGAGCTCCTCGTGTTGCACTACGGATCAAGACATCAAGAAACCAGCTCTGCACTGCGGGTCAAGACATCCTGAAACCAGCTCTGCACTACAGGTCAAGACATCCTGAAACCAGCTGTGCACTACATGTCAAGACCAGTTCAGCACAGACCTACGCGACGTGAGGCAAGATCCATTGAAACACATACCAGAACGCGTGCAGACCGCAGACTTCTTCTGGCTCTGTTTCCTCATCATCCGCTGGATTCTTCTCGCGCCTCTGCTCTCCGCGCACCGCAAAACCTGAAAAAGACACAAAAGGACATAAGGCTATGCAGAGATTGTTGCAACTGTTCTCATCCCGCCCACCGCCCGTGCATTACTTGCCAAGACAGCTGGGCTCAGGAAAAGGCACTGCAACCTCCGCGCCGACCTTTTGACACACCGTGCCTGGGGGAAAAAGCAGAAAGACATTAGAACATTTGAACATTTACCTATACGGAAAGGTGGATAGAGGGTGTCGCAGCTGGACTGGACATTCCACTGACTTAGTGGAGCAACTAGTCATCCACCTTGCCTCAATGAAGGAACTGGGGTGAAATAGGACCAAACTGATACAAGCCTAGTGAGGAAACTGGGCATCAGCATCTAAGAGCCAGTAACTACAAACTGGAAAGACATTGGTGTAGACGCCTGAAGGAACAACGCAAACCAGAATCAAGTTTTCCAGATCACTCCTGCCTCTCTGACCACTGGGTGTTTAAACCTGCAGTGAGCAGAGGGGATGGAGAGTTTTGGGCAACATCAGGAGGCGTGCACAGACCGGACCACCACTCGCCGACAGACCGGACCAGGCACTCCTGCAGGGCCCCAGAGGTAAGCATTACAGAACGCGAAGCCTACGTTATTGCTTTGCCCGAGTGCCATGGCTTCAGAGGTCGACCAGTTGGCCCTCTTGCTGGGCGAATTAAGAGCTGAGGTGCATGCAGCACGCGCGGAGACCAGTGCTGTAAGGAAGGAGTTGGTGGTGAACCATGAGAGGACTGAAGAACTGGCAAGACGCCTCACCAGTACTCAAGCAGGATAAATCCCATTGCCAAGCTCAGCAGAGGGAGCAGCAGCAGCCTCCCAGATACAGGTAACTACTCCAGTTACTGTCCCTTTGGCTCCACCAGAAAGATTCTTGGGTGATATATTGAAATACAGAGTGTTCATGACTCAGTGTTGGCTCCATTTCTTATGCCGACCAGGAGCATTTCCGACAGACCAAACAAAGGTAGCCTTTATTCTATCATACCTAGGAGGACATGCTGCTAGTTGGTCAGTTCCGTTGGTTGATCAAGATGATCCCGTTCTACATAACTTTGCACAATTTCAGCAAGAGATGGATAAGCTTTTCTCCCGCCGTACTCAGGGACATGCTCTGGATGCTGAGCTACTAGGTCTTCGGCAGGGATCACAAGATCTATTGGCATACATCACAGCATTTAATCGTTTGGTGGCTGAAACCAATTGGCCGGAGGACAAGAGGACCACCCTGTTCTATCGAGGTTTACAAAACAAGTTGAAAGATGTTCTTGCTCAGGTCATGAACCCACCCGATCGCTGTGCTGAGTATATAGACCTGGTAGTCCAGCTTGATCATAGATTACAGGAAAGGAGGTCCGACCAGGCCCGTTTTGAAAACCGTCCCTTGTATATCCGTCCCCGGGATATGCCACGGGCCACTGACAATGCACCAGATGGGGAGTATTGGTGGCCCACTGACCAAGGAGGAAAGAGAGCGACATAGAAAACAACAATTATGTTTGTACGATGGTAAAGCAGAACATTTCTTGAAGGACTGCCCAAATAAAACAACTCAGAAACCTCTAGGGGCAATGGAAGCCATGACAGAGCCACCAGAGCCACCGGAAATCTACTTGGCTTAACAAGAGCAGAGACCGCTTGTCGGGACAGGGAGAGATGTCAGCGGTCTCGCATCTAACAAGGCCAGTCATCCTACTATGCCCCAAGCAGCCACAACGGATGCACGCCTTGGAAGCGTATATCGACTGCGGAGCAGTAGGCAATTACATGGATATCACTATTGCTCAACGGATAGGGGTGCCTACCCAAAGACTGGAAAAGGCTGACACCATACTGTCCATGGATGGAACTTAGTTGACTTCTGGGCCAGTGACCCAATGTACTGGAACTGTTATGATGCTATACCATGACGGTCATTGGGAAAATATAATCTTCAACCTTATCAATGTCCCTCAATTCCAGTTAATTCTGGGAATGCCCTGGTTAGTATGTCACAACCCCATTATAAACTGGTGTAAGCATACGGTGCAGTTTTTGCCCGAATGTGCTCAGGTCTGTTATCCAGCTTCAGAAGAAACCCAAGAAAAACCCAAGTCAGCAATACAGATCGCAGGAGCTGTCCTAGGAATCTTAGGCCAATTGCCTCCAGAGTATGACGATTTTCAGGATGTTTTTCGCAAATAACAGGCCAATGTACTGCCATCTGTACTGTACGATTGTCAGATAGACTTGATCCCAGGAGCACAGTTCCCATGCAGCCACATCTAGGCCCTTACTGAAAAAGAAAACCAACACCTGCGTGAATACCTAGACCAATACGTCGCCAATGGGTTCATTCGACCTTCCAAATCTCTAGTCTCCTCAGCTCTCTTCTTCATCCCTAAAAAGGAGGGGGACCTGAGGATGTGTATAGACTATAGAGGGCTTAATAAAATCACCGTAAAAAATAGTATCTGTTGCCCCTGATCCCTGTACTCCTAGACCAAGTAAAAGGGGCAAAAATCTATACAAAATGACCTCAGGGGGGCCTACCATTTGGTTCGCGTGAAGGCTGGGGACGAGTGGAAGACGGCCTTTCGCACCAAATTCAGGCTATTTGAGTATACGGTCATTCCCTTTGGGCTGTGCAACGCACCGGCAGCCTTTCAGTATTTCATGACAGATGTACTACAAGAATTACTGGACATTTGCTCTATGGTTTACATTGATGATATCCTGATTTATTCCGCTCCTAAATTGCGTCAATACCACCTGTTTGCAAAACTTGAAAAATGTGCCTTTCACGTCACCACGGTGTAGTTCCTCGGTTACATACTCAGCCCGCAGTGCATCCAGATGGACAGACGCAAGGTAGAAGCAATACTGCAATGGCCGTCTCCCTCTTCCATCAAAACTGTCCAGAGCTTCTTATGCTTCGCAAACTTCTATAGGAGGTTCATTGCCGATTTCTCAGAGGTAGTCCATCCAATCACATCATTGCTCAGGAAGAACCGCATGTTTCAATGGACTGCCGAAGCCGAGAAAGCTTTTCAAGAACTGAAAACACGATTTACCACAGCACATATACTCGTCACCCAAAACCAGACCTTCCATTCTTGGTTGAAACGGATGCTTCCAATGTAGCGATGGGGGCAGTGTTGTCACAGAGAGATCCTGGTACCACCCAACTACACCCTGTTGCCTTTTGGTCTAGGAAGTTCAATCCAGCAGAACTAAACTATGCAGTGACCGACAAGGAACTTCTTGCCATAAAAGCAGCATTTAAGGAATGGCGGCATCATCTTCTAGGAGCACGACACCCGGTTGAAGTGCTTACTGACCATCGTAATCTGCAATTCCTGCAGACAGCCAGGGCACAAACACCACGACACCTATGATGGGCTCAGTTTTTCTCGGAATACGATTTCACAGTCAGCTACCGTCCCGGGGTGAAAAACGAAAAAGGGGACGCACTATCACGAATCGGCTGGAACACTGAGAAAGCCTATTATACCCGAAGAGAAACTGATTGGATTAATCAGTAATCATCAGACCACACTAGAAAAGCTACATGAAGAAATCAAAACAATCATGACCCCCATGGAAGTCAAATATGGGTTTCACAGGGACCACAACACTTGGCACTTAACAATCTACCGTATTACCAAAAACACCTTTATTTACCACATTAGGAAATGCGGGACTTAATCATGAAAACCTATCACGATGCCCTTACAGCAGGACACCCTGGCATAGCAAAAATCATGGCAAAAAATTCAACAACATTTTTGGTGGCCTACTTGGCGAAAAGACATTGTACAACACGTGAAGTCCTGCGATGTCTGTGCTAGAAATAAAGCATCCAGAACCAAGCCTCAAGGATTACTCTGTCCCTTGTCGATTGCACCGACTCCCTGGCACACAATTTCCTTAGACTTTATCACAGATCTACCCCCCTGCGAAGGCTATAATACCATATTGGTAGTAGTTGATCACCTAACCAAAATGGCGCACTTTACCGCTCTGAAGGGTATACCGAACGCAGGGCAGTTGGCTCAAATCTTCCTAACCAATATTATCAGACTGCATGGGTTCCCTTCAGTGGTAATTTCAGACTAGGGAAGCCAGTTTGTGTCCACATTTTGGAGAGATTGTTGTGCCAAGGCTCAGATCGAGGTCTGTCTGTGTACTAGTCACCATCCACAGACTGATGGACAGACCGAGAGAACAAATCAATCACTCGAACAATATCTTCGGTGCATGCTTGGCCAAACAGATCAGAACTGGAAGGAGCTACTATGGGCAGCTGAATATGCATATAATAACACAGTGCATAGCTCCACCGGAATATCACCTTTTTTATTCCCATATGGACGGGATCCACGGACTTCAACTCTAGACCCACCAGTGGCTTTGGACATGCCGGCCGTGTGCACCTTGCACACCAACATTAAGGAAACCCTAAAAAAGGCTATGCAAACCCTCCAAGAAACCAAGACAAACCAAACGCGCTTTGCAGACAGGAAAAGAACACCAGAACCCCATTATCAGGTTGGAGACAAACTATGGCTGTCCACAAAGCACATACAGCTAAAGGGAACCAAGAAATTCCACCCCAGGTACATCGTCCATACCCGATACGAAGCATCATCAACCCTGTGGCCATGGAACTGGAGTTACCACCAGTACTCCATATAGATCCTGTATTCCATGTTTCGTTACTGAAACCGGTACACCCAGGCACTCGAGACACCCTTAAAAGGACTCCACCTCTAATGGTACAGGGAGAAGCCGAATACGAGGTCAAAAGCATCTTGGACTCCAAGATAGTCTAAAACAAACTCTATGATTTAGTGGACTGGAAGAGCTACAGAGTTTTAGACCGGACCTGGGAACCAGTGTAACACCTTCATGCACCTCGCCTAGTGGGCCAATACCATAGGGCACATCCGGAACGACCAGGGCCGGGAGTGGCTCTCCTTGGGGGGCTTTGGGGTGAGTGCTGTCATGATCCGGACTGATCCGAAGGCTCAAGGAAGGACCTGGAATGAGAAACTAGCTACCTGGCGCAGGCCCAGGCTGTTGCATGTGTAGCCCCTTCCAAAATGGCCCCCGGGACTGGATCAGTCAACAGGATTCAACATGGCCGCTAGAGGGCCATAATACAAGTTTCCCTGATGGCCTAGTGGTTCTGAGTGGGCCCAGGGCTATATAAACCCCGCCCTGGGCCACAGCCAGTGCTTAGCATTTTCTCCGGCTGCCAGCATGACGCTTGCCTGCCTCGGAGCTCCTCGTGTTGCACTACGGATCAAGACATCAAGAAACCAGCTCTGCACTATGGGTCAAGACATCCTGAAACCAGCTCTGCACTACGGGTCAAGACATCCTGAAACCAGCTCTGCACTACGTGTCAAGACCAGTTCAGCACGGACCTACGCGACGTGAGGCAAGATCGATTGAAACACATACCGGAACGCGTGCAGACCGCAGACCTCTTCCGGCTATGTTTCCTCATCATCCGCTGGATTCTTCTCGCCGCCTCTGCTCTCCGCGCACCGCAACACCTGAAAAAGACACAAAAGGCCATAAGGGTAGCAGAGATTGTTGCAACTGTTCTCATCCCGCCCACCACCCACAATTACTTACCAAGATAGCTGGGCTCAAGAAAAGATGCTGCAACCTCTGTGCTGACCTTTTGACACACTGTGTCTGGGGGAAAAAGCAGAAAGACATTAGAACATTTCAACATTTACATATACGGAAAGGTGGATAGAGGGTGTCACAGCTGGACTGGACATTCCACTGACTTAGTGGAGCAACTGGTCATCCACCTTGCCTCAGTGAAGGAACTGGAGTGAAATAGGACCAAACTGGTACAAGCCTAGTGAGGAAACTGGGCATCAGCATCTAAGAGCCAGTAACTACAAACTGGAAAGACATTGGTGTAGATGCCTGGAGGCGCAACGCAAACCAGAATCAAGTCTTCCAGATCACTCCTGCCTCTCTGACCACTGGGTGTTTAAAGCTGCAGTGAGCAGAGGGGAGGGAGAGTTTTGGGCAACATCAGGAGGCGTGCACAGACCGGACCAGCACTTGCCGACAGACCAGACTAGGCACTCCTGCAGGGCCCCAGATGTAAGCGTTACAGTTATGCAGCAGCTACCATCCTATTCCTAATGTACCTTTTCTATTGAACATCTTAGAAAAAGTTGCCACATTACATCTTCCAGCTGACTTTGAAGAATATCAGTTTCTAAAATTTTATAGGTATGGAGTCTTCCCTTACTGATTTTAAAAACTCTCTCCAGCACATCGTTGATCAGGGAAATTGTAGTGTCGCGTGCTCATGCATTCATCAGCTGAACGGGGAGAGAGCTGGAGCGTTGAAACAGTGGAGCGTGAGGCGATGGTTGAGAGAAGAGACGGCGCTCATGTCCCCAATACCTTTATATCCATAAAAACAGTGTTATATTTATTACAAACCCCGTTATAATACTTTCCCCAATAAACCCTTTTACTTACCTGTTATCCGTGTCTGCCCAAACTTCAGTGGTGATGAGGATCTCTGTACGGCCGTTGAGAAGGATCTCCAGCCAAGGGCAGGTAGGAGCGCAGCGGCGACGGGCCCACACCAAACTGTTAAAGCTAGGATATTCGTGATTTGTCTGCAAGGGCAGTGACTGAACAGCACCGCACATGCGCACATCTCAACATCGAGCGACGTGACATGCTATTGCTGCTCCTAAGGGTCAGGCAGCAGAAAATAATCATCATCACATTGTCATCTTCTTCGTCCCAGTTTTTTTTATATATATATATTCAATGAAAAAACTTTGTTAAAGGGACGTTATGGTTAAGTTGCACTAATAAAAACCTATGAAATTCAATGTAAAAACTTTGTTAAAGGGACGTTATGGTAAAGTTGCACTAATAAAAAACTATGAAATTAAGTAAAAAAACAATGTTAAAGGGACGTTATGGTTCCATTAAAACCGAAAACCCCCTGAAATTTGCCAGTTTTGGTAAGCTAAGCAACCATAACTCGCGCCACCACCGTGCATTGCTAAGACTAACACCCAGGACATCAAAGATGACATCACAAATGTCATTGATGACATCACATGTACATTTACTTTTCATGAAAACTCTGTAGAAGGTATTCTCATTATAATGTTGACCAAAAAGTGGCAAGAAATATTGGAATAAATATCAAGTGCTAATTAGTACATACATTAAGCAATGCATTGATATAAATAGCAGAGTGAATGGAATACTGAAATTGCTATGGAGCAGAAGGAACGTCTTTTAACCTGCTTTATTTGTGGATTTTTGCAAACAGCTTTCTCCTCCTCGCAGCACTGCGAGCTCTGGGCTCTTGCTGCTCCTAAGGAGGCGGAGTAGCCGAAGGTCACATGCCAGGTCACGTGACACCGCAGGAACATTCAAATACCCCACACAGCCACCCGACGGCGCAGAGTGAATGGAATACTGAAATTGCTACAGAGCAGAAGGAACGTCTTTTAACCTGCTTTATTTGTGGAGTTTTGCAAACAGCTTTCTCCTCCTCGCAGCACTGCGAGCTCTGGGCTCTTGCTGCTCCTAAGGAGGTGGAGTAGCCGAAGGTCACGTGCCGGGTCACGTGACACCGCAGGAACATTGAAATACCCTACACAGCCACCCTTGCGGCGTAGGCCCTAGTGGCAGAAGGGCTGGTGCTGTTTGGCTGTTCGGCGTGTGCGGTTGCAAGACGCCAGTAAGCACTTCAATTTTACTGCAAACATTGATGGATGACTGATTAAGCACTTAGCACTTTAACTTGGTTGAGGGCTCATATATACCCTACAGATACAAGTTACTTTACTTGTGGTGTGCTGCCAGAGACTGCGGAGTTGCAGACTAATATCTATGAATGCCATCTCTTTGATCTGGTCATTTGTTCCTTTAGGGACAGGCATGCTGGCGCAAGTACCTTCAAAGTATCAGTTTTCCGCCATTGTGAAGCAGCCTGTTACATTTACCAAGTAACCTGCTCCTTTTAAATATACTTGTTTGAGCTTTTGGAAAGCAATATAGTTCTCCCACATTTCGACATGTTCACGTTGACTTCAGGCATGCCCCCCGGAACTTTAATAGCCGGCCTTTGGGGATCAACCTCTGGCCTTACACTGCCACACAGGGTAAGAAACGTTCATGGAGTGTTTCTACCCCTTTCCCAAAGATTGTAAAACTTTGTTCAAAACCAATGGAAAGTCCTGTGAGGCACATGGACATCCGCTCCTTTTACTCAAGCATGCCGCAAGCCTCTTCGCCAGTATTTAGTAAAAGAACACCTACCTTGCAAAGAGCTATTTGCATGGGGCCCCGGTCGATTGTGGATCATGGTAAAACTGATTCATTAATAAGTGAGCCAATAGAACCATCAGGAAGCACTGCCTTGGGATCAGAGGAGTGGAAAACTCGGCCACGTGCGAGTCAATGTGTTGATGTTCCGTTGTGTTTGTCTGGAAAAAATATCTCACTGTCCGACAGTGTGTTATTGTGCAATGTAATGACAGCCCCAATTTCCACACCTAGGCAAACAAAAGAAGCCCAGGGCCATCAGCTGAAAGACCCTGTGATACTTAATATTGATTTAAATGACTCTAGCTTCTCTTCACAAACATTGCATGAAAAATTATCGGCCTCGCCTGTGTAATACCCCAGTACCTCTCACTCTGTGAACTCGGATTCATCTTTTGCTTCTCCCACCTTGAGGAAATGCTCACAAAATATCCCCATGGGAGACGTGAGTCAAGTGCAACCCCCAAACAGGCTATTAGAGATTACTTTAAACTCAATGAACTTGGCCATTCAGTCAATGGGCAAACTTTTTGAATCTATGGAGCTGAAGATCGCCGCTCAGTACAAAGAAATTGAGCAGATGATGGTATGGCAACATTCTGTGACTCTGAAATTAGAGGGGAACAAGGAGAAGTCGCAAATGGTTGCACCCATCGCAAAAGTGAAATCCCAATCAAATGCATCTACTCAAACTACTGGCTCTCCAAATGAGGAGCCAGTACAAGCTCCTAGCAAATCTGTTCACCCTCATTTTGTTGAAATTACAACCGACAAAATTGATATCCCTCAGGGGGGGGCAGATTTGGCGCTTGAGAAAGCCAAAGGAATGGTGGGAGGCAGTGAAAATAACCAATTTACAAACAGTAAAACCTCAGGTCTGCCTAAACCGCTATACCCCATATTCATTGTGGCCAGCTCACAAACCCAAGTAGCCAAATGGGAAAAAGTAACATTTGCTGTGGGGGAAAAAAACAAAAAACCTTAAAAATGTAAAGCTTAACGCCACATCTCAGACAAAACAATTTGTTAAAAGGTTACCCTGCCCAGTGATAAACAAAAAGGTTCAAGAAATGACTAAGAAATACCAAGCTCAAGCCCAAATAGCGCAGCAAAGAAAGCTGATCATATTAACAAATGGGACTAAATCAATTCCTTCATATAAACCGCTGGATGATTTAATAGATGCAGCTTCAGCCTCCAATTCAGACGAGGATGTGTTTCATAGGGAAAAGAGCAAATCTAAGAAGGTGTTGAAACCCCAAGATCCCCAGAAATCCAAACTCAAAGGGGAAGGTGATATCCATCTACGAGATATATGTCGTCCAGTCGATGAATATATGGCTTCACAATCAATCCAAGCATTACCCTTAAAACATGTTTCTGAACGAAACGCACATTTAACTATAGAAAACACAGAAAAAGAAGCATCTTTGGAGAGCGAAATTCCATCTGCTGTCAGGGGAGATGTCTCTGCATCAGAGAGCGCAGATGATAACCTAGAACCTTCTAACAATATACACTTGCCGAACAGCATATTGGCTAACGCTATCCCCGGAATATCCCAATTGGAAATTAAACATCTAATCACCTCTACCATCTTGGAGGTATTACAAAGCAGACCAGTGGAATCACGACAAGCTCTAAATGCACCTAAGTTACCTAATAGGGTCTCCAACAAAAATGTTTTGAAAACAACGCAACCAGCTCTTTTTTGGCTTACATTAAAATGCTGTCCTCGACCGGCGTTACAATACATTCTTAATCGAAAATCAGTTTTGGAGATCCTCTCGGAAATCCCAGCATTGGATAACATAAAATCACTTGACATTGAACAGGTGGAATTACTTTTGAGGGTGGATGGGACCCAGGGAAGACTATGGATAAATTCCAAAGTGATTTGGAACATGATCTGGTCAGAAAAAGTTCACCTGTTTAAACTGGGCTTTATGCTCCTGAAAGAATAGCACCCTCCACAACAGCTGAAGGTGGACTTAGTTCCTCCTACCCTCAATAACCTCCACTTGGATATGGCTAGAAATCAGGGAAAAAACTCAGTTTGTGCTTGCAAGCAGCAGGGAAATTCTCATTAGAGTTTAACCCAGAAAGATCAGCTCTTGTCACTGGTTAGCTGGAATTCGAGAGGTTTTAGACATTTCCTGAATAAACCTACATAACTAACCACTCATGGTATAATAATGCTTCAAGAGACGTGGCTCATAGAGTCTCCTGTGTGGAATGGTTTTGACCTTCAGGTAATTCCAGCTAACAAAGCAGTTCGGGGGAGGCCCACATCAGGGTTGCTGATCGCTGCAAAACAGAGCACATCCATAAAGATTGAGCACTGGAAATCTTCAAACCCATATATCCAATTGGTCAGGGCACACCATAATTTAAAATGTTTTGCCCCGCTCAACTTATATTGGAATCCGGAGGCCATGGCAGATGATCAATTTTTGGATGACCTTATAGGCATGCTGGACTTTATCCTATGCGAAACACCTGCACAGTCTTGACAGTAAAATAACCTCGTTGACCTCACAAGCAAAACTCTTGGTGTATAAGTATGGTAAATTTTCATACAAACACATCTTGGTTTTCTACAAGCAGAAAGTTGTGCCAGTCCTAGTATATGGCATGGAGGCATTGATACATAACCAACAACCAGCGTGGCACATTCTTGAAGCTAGATTTTGGAATAAGGTATTGAGACAACCCTCATGCACACCTATGCCCATCTTGCGACACAAACTGGGCCTAGTGCCCTTAGCAGTATATGTAACATGGAAGAAATGTGCCCTTTTGCGTAAGTGTTTATTGAGCTTACAACTAAATAACATCCTGGGGGTTGTAGCACTTTATTTGACACTTCAAAACATGGATTTCCGCAACAGTGGCTATTAGAGGTTTTTCAAAGTATGTCAGATGCAAGTATCAGTCTCCAACTTTTATTAGAAAACCCAACCATGGCTAAAAAGAAACTATACGAGTGTCACTGGATTATCAATAGAGAAGAGTGTACTTCATCCAAGGACTTTTCAAATGAATTGTTTGGTCATAATAAACTCCAAATGTCCATCTGCATATATAAGAAACAAATATCTAAGATTCAGATTAAATTTATGGCCTACCAATGACATCTTGGCCAGGAGAAACCAGATCCCGAAGAGTTTAAATTTCTGTCGGTTCTGTAAGAACACTATGCAGAAAGAGACTTTGGAACACATTATAATCTCTTGTCCTAACTTAGAAATGCAGGGAAATCTATTTTTTTCCAAGATATTATGTATTTTCATGCCAACTGATTATGAAGACATTTGGCGGCGTGTGTATGTGTTGGGTAAATCATAAATTGCTTTGTAATTTTATTCTTAATAAGTTTTAAAATGCAAATGTAACTAAAGCATGTGTAAATAGGAGTATATTAAATGGATACATTTGTATGTAATTTTTTTTTTTATATAAGTAGCATTCTATTATGAAGCTCTATCTGGTATACTAAGCTACTCATGCAGAAATATAGGCATTGTGTGCAGCATATATGATGGAGATGCAATAGTCATAAGCTTGCCATGTTGAATAGTAAAATGATAAATGTTTTCTTATTAGAGTTTTGCATACTGTGAAACAGGTGATAAGTAGGTAATAAAACCCACTTACTACATAATTGCATTATTATAGACAAAACACAAACAGACAACAACACATACAAATATGAGTATATACAAGGACTTTGAAGTAAGGAAAAAAACAGCAGTAGTAGCAGAAAGTATTAATATTCTAACTGATTACGTTTATGCAGAGAAATGATTGCTCTATTTGAAAGGTGCCACTTACCCTATGCATATGTATCATATGATTTGACTGGACCCTAAGGAAATTACAGTAAGAACATACTTGAAGGATAAGTCTACAAATAGAGTACCTTTTCAATTTTTAATTCCTGACTGTTACTGAAGGAAACCATGTGGCCAAGATATCGCAATAAAGGAAAAAAGGGGGAGCAAGACATGTGATGCCATCAATGACATTTGTGATGTCATCTTTGATGTCCTGGGTGTTAGTCTTAGCAATGCACGGTGGTGGCGCGAGTTATGGTTGCTTAGCTTACAATAACTGGCGAATTTCAGGGGTTTTTTGGTTTTACTTGGAACGATAACGTCCCTTTAACATTGTTTTTTTACTTAATTTCATAGTTTTTTATTAGTGCAACTTTACCATAACGTCCCTTTAACAAAGTTTTTACATTGAATTTCATAGGTTTTTATTAGTGCAACTTAACCATAACGTCCCTTTAACAAAGTTTTTTCATTGAATATATATATATATAAAAAAAAACTGGGACGAAGAAGATGACAATGTGATGATGATTATTTTCTGCTGCCTGACCCTTAGGAGCAGCAATAGCATGTCAAGTCGCTCGATGTTGAGATGTGCGCATGTGCGGTGCTGTTCAGTCACTGCCCTTGCAGACAAATCACAAATATCCTAGCTTTAACAGTTTGGTGTGGGCCCGTCGCCGCTGCGCTCCTACCTGCCCTTGGCTGGAGATCCTTCTCAACGGCCGTACAGAGATCCTCATCACCACTGAAGTTTGGGCAGACACGGATAACAGGTAAGTAAAAGGGTTTATTGGGGAAAGTATTATAACAGGGTTTGTAATAAATATAACACTGTTTTTATGGATATAAAGGTATTGGGGACATGAGCGCCGTCTCTTCTCTCAACCATCGCCTCACGCTCCACTGTTTCAACGCTCCAGCTCTCTCCCCGTTCAGCTGATGAATGCATGAGCACGCGACACTACAATTTCACTGATCAACGATGTGCTGGAGAGAGTTTTTAAAATCAGTAAGGGAAGACTCCATACCTATAAAATTTTAGAAACTGATATTCTTCAAAGTCAGCTGGAAGATGTAATGTGGCAACTTTTTCTAAGATGTTCAATAGAAAAGGTACATTAGGAATAGGATGGTAGCTGCTGCATAACTGTAACTCTTACATCTGGGGCCCTGCAGGAGTGCCTAGTCTGGTCTGTCGGCAAGTGCTGGTCCGGTCTGTGCACGCCTCCTGATGTTGCCCAAAACTCTCCCTCCCCTCTGCTCACTGCAGCTTTAAACACCCAGTGGTCAGAGAGGCAGGAGTGATCTGGAAGACTTGATTCTGGTTTGCGTTGCGCCTCCAGGCATCTACACCAATGTCTTTCCAGTTTGTAGTTACTGGCTCTTAGATGCTGATGCCCAGTTTCCTCACTAGGCTTGTACCAGTTTGGTCCTATTTCACTCCAGTTTCTTCACTGAGGCAAGGTGGATGACCAGTTGTTCCACTAAGTCAGTGGAATGTCCAGTCCAGCTGTGACACCCTCTATCCACCTTTCCGTATATGTAAATGTTGAAATGTTCTAATGTCTTTCTGCTTTTTCCCCCAGACACAGTGTGTCAAAAGGTCAGCACAGAAGTTGCAGCATCTTTTCTTGAGCCCAGCTATCTTGGTAAGTAATTGTGGGTGGTGGGCAAGATGAGAACAGTTGCAACAATCTCTGCTACCCTTATGGCCTTTTGTGTCTTTTTCAGGTGTTGCAGTGCGCGGAGAGCAGAGGCGGCGAGAAGAATCCAGCGGATGATGAGGAAACAGAGCCGGAAGAGGTCTGCGGTCTGCACGCGTTCCGGTATGTGTTTCAATGGATCTTACCATTTTTTTACTTAATTTCATAGGTTTTTATTAGTGTAACTTTACCATAACATCCCTTTAACAAAGTTTTTTCATTGAATTTCATAGGTTTTTATTAGTGCAACTTATCCATAACATCCCTTTAACACATTTTATTTTACTGAATTTCATAGGTCTTTATTAGTGCAACATAACCATAATGTCCTTTTCAATAGATGAAGACCACTAGCATCCTAGGTCCTGAAAGTGGGAACCCTGGGTGGTATAAAAAAGATTTTTCTTCCCAAACCGGTACGCCTGCAGCGTCCCGGTGTAGGATGGAAAATCTTTTACAAGATGGCCACCTTGCAAAGGGAAGGCGGGGTGTATAAAGAGAACACAACAGGGCATCAGCGGGGGTGGGCGGAACAAGAGGTCAACAAGGGGCATCATAGGAGGGCGGACAAGAGGAAGACACAGGGCTTGAGCGGGGGGAACAGGAGGAAGAAACGGGGCATGAACGGGGGTGGGGGAAACAGGAAAGAGACACGGGGCATGAGCGGGGGTGGGGGAACAGGAGGGAGACACGGGGCATGAGCGGGGGGTGGGGGAACGGGAGGTAGACATGGAACACAGGGCATGAGCGGGGGGTGGGGGGCAAAGGAGGGAGACACAGGGCATGAGCGGGGCGTGAGGGGGAACGTCAGGTAGACACGCGGCATGATCGGGGGTAGGTGGGAACAGGAGGTAGACACGGGGCATGGCATGAGCGGGGGTGGAGGTAACAGGGGAGACACGGGGCATGAGAAGGGGGTTGGGGGAACAGGGGAGACACGGGGCATGAGCGGGGGGTGGGGGAACGGGAGGTAGACATGGAACACAGGGCATGAGCGGGGGGTGGGGGGCAAAGGAGGGAGACACAGGGCATGAGCGGGGCGTGAGGGGGAACGTCAGGTAGACACGCGGCATGATCGGGGGTAGGTGGGAACAGGAGGTAGACACGGGGCATGGCATGAGCGGGGGTGGAGGTAACAGGGGAGACACGGGGCATGAGCGGGGGGTGGGGGAACAGGGGAGACACAGAGCATGTGCAGGGGATGGAGGGGAACGGGAGGAAGACACAGGGCATGAACGGGGGTGGGGGGAACAGGGGCGACACGTGGCATGAACGGGGGTTGGGGGAACAGGAGGGAGACACGGGGCATGAGCGGGGATGGGGGTAAAGGAGGGAGACACAGGGCATGAGCTGGGGGTAGGTGGGAACAGGAGGTAGACACGGGGCATGGCATGAGCGGGGCGTCGGGGGGAACAGGGGAGACACAGGGCATGCGTGGGGGGTGGGGAGAACAGGGGAGACACAGGGCATGAGCGGGGGGTGGGGGGAACAGGGGAGACACAGGGCATGAGCAGGGGATGGAGGGGAATGGGAGGGAGACACGGGGCATGAACGGGGGTGGGGGGAACAGGGGACACACGTGGCATGAACGGGGGTTGGGGGGAACAGGCGGGAGACACGGGGCATGAGCGGGGGACGGGGGGTAAAGAAGGGAGACACAGGGCATGAGCGGGGGTGGGGGGAATGGGAAGTAGACACGGGGCATGAACAGGGGTGGGGAGGAACAGGGGAGACACGGGGCATGAGCGGGGGTGGGGGTGGGAATGGAGGGAGACACAGGGCATGAGCAGGGGGTGGGGGGGAACAGGGAAGACACGGGACATGAGCAGGGGGTGGGGGGAACGGGAGAGAGACATGGGGCATGAGCGAGGGGTGGGGGGTAACAGGGGAGACACGGGGCATGAGCGGGTGGTGAGGGGTAAAAGGAGGGAGACACGGGGCATGAACGGGGGTGGGGGTGAAAAGGAGGGAGACACAGGGCATGAGGGAGGAGTGGGGGGGAACAGGGGAGACACGGGGCATGAACGGGGGTGGGGGAACAGGGGAGACACGGGGCATGAACGGGGGGTGGGGGAACAGGAGGGAGACACGGGGCATGAGCGGCGGGTGGGGGGTACAGGAAGATGAAGTGGGGGTGAAGGAGGGAGACACGGGGCATGAGCGGTGGATGGGGGGAAAAGGAGGGAGATACGGGGCATGAGCGGGGGGTGGGGGGAACGTCAGGTAGACACGGGGCATGAGCGGGGGGTGGGGGCGAACAGGGGAGACACGGGGCATGAGCAGGGGAAAAGGAGGGAGACACAGGGCATGAGTGGGGGGAAAAGGAGGGAGACACGGGGCATGAGCAGGGGGTGGGGGGTAACAGGGGAGACACGGGTCATGAGCAGGGGGTGGGGGGAACAGGAGGGAGACACGGGGCATGAGCAGGGGGTGGGGGGAATGGGAGGGAGACACGGGGCATGAGCGGTTGGTGCGGGGTAACAGGGGAGACACGAGGCATGAGCGGGGGTGGGGGGGAAGGAGGGAGACACGGGCATGAACGGGGGTAGGGGAGAAAAGGAGGGAGACACGGGGCATGAGTGGGGAGTGGGGGGGAACAGGGGAGACACGGGGCATGAGCGGGGGGTGGGGAGAACAGGGGAGACACAGGGCATGAGCGGGGGGTGAGGGGGAATGGGAGGGAGACACAGGGCATGAGCGGTGGTGGGGGGAAAAGGAGGGAGACACGGGGCATGAACGGGGGTTGGGGGAACAGGGGAGACATGGGGCATGTGCGGGGGGTGGGGGGAATGGGATGGAGACACTGGGCATGAGCGGGGGTTGGGGGTAACAGGGGAGACACAGGGCATGAGCGGGTGGTGGGGGGGAAAGGAGGGAGACACGGGTCATGAGCGGTGGGTGGGAGGGAAAAGGAGGGAGACACGGGCATGAGCAGGGGGTGGGGGGAACAGGGGACACACGCGCATGAGCGGGGGGTGGGGGAGGAACAGGGGAAAGACACGGGGCATGAGCAGGGGGTGGGGTGTACAGGAGGGAAACATGGGGCATGAGCGGGGGGTGGGGGAACAGGGGCGACACAGGGCATGAGCGGGGATGGGGGGAACAGGAGAGAGACACTGGGCATGAGCAGGGGTGGGGGTACAGGAGGGAGACACGGGGCATGAGCGGGAGATGGGGGGAACAGGAGGGAGACACGGGGCATGAGCAGAGGGGTGGGGGGAACAGGGGAGACATGGGGCATGAGCGGGGGATGGGGGAACGGGTGGGAGACACTGGGCATGAGCGGGGGGTGGGGTAACAGGTGAGACACGGGGCATGAGCAGGGGGTGGGGGGGACAGGGGAGACACGGGGCATGAACAGGGGTTGGGGGGAACAGGGGAGACATGGGGCATGAGCAGGGGTGGGGGGGAAAAGGAGGCAGACACTGGGCATGAACTGGGTTTGGGGGAACAGGGGAGACATGGGGCATGTGCGGGGGGTGGGGGGAATGGGATGGAGACACTGGGCATGAGCGGGGGTTGGGGGTTTGGGGGTAACAGGGGAGACACAGGGCATGAGCGGGTGGTGGGGGGGAAAGGAGGGAGACACGGGTCATGAGCGGTGGGTGGGAGGGAAAAGGAGGGAGACACGGGCATGAGCAGGGGGTGGGGGGAACAGGGGACACACGCGCATGAGCGGGGGGTGGGGGAGGAACAGGGAAAAGACACGGGGCATGAGCAGGGGGTGGGGTGTACAGGAGGGAAACATGGGGCATGAGCGGGGGGTGGGGGGAACAGGGGCGACACGGGGCATGAGCGGGGGTGGGGGAACAGGAGAGAGACACTGGGCATGAGCAGGGGTGGGGTACAGGAGGGAGACACTGGGCATAAGCGGGAGATGGGGGGAACAGGAGGGAGACATGGGGCATGAGCGGGGGATGGGGGAACGGGTGGGAGACACTGGGCATGAGCGGGGGGTGGGGTAACAGGGGAGACACGGGGCATGAGCAGGGGGTGGGGGGGACAGGGGAGACACGGGGCATGAACGGGGGTGGGGAGGATGGGAGGGAGACACGGGGCATGAGCGGGTGGTGGGGGGGCACGGGAGGAAACACAGGGCATGAGCGGGGGGGTGGGGGGAACAGGGGAGACAGAAGGCATGAGCGGGGGGTGGGGAGAGAAAGGAGGGGAAGACGGGGCAAGAGTGGAGAGTGGGGTGGAAAAGGAGGGAGACACGGGGCATGAGCAGGGGGTGGGGAACAGGGGAGACACAGGGCATGAGCAGGGGGTGAGGGGGAAAAGGAGGGAGACACGGGGCATGAGTGGGGGTGGGGGGAACGTCAGGTAGACACGGAGCATGAGCATGGGGTGGGGAGAACGGGAGGGAAATACGGGGCATGAGCAGGGGGTGGGGGAACAGGGGAGACACAGGGCATGAGCAGGGGATGAGGGGGGAAAGGAGGGAGACACGGGGCATGAGTGGGAGGTGGGGGAACGTCAGGTAGACACGGAGCATGAGCGTGGGGTGGGGGGAACGGGAGGGAGATACGGGGCATGAGCGGGGGGTGGGGGGAAAAGAAAGGAGGGAGACACAGGGCATGAGCGGAGGGTGGGGGGAAAAAGAGGAAGACACGGGGCATCAGCAGGGAATGGGGGAGAACGGGACGAAGACATGGAGCATGAGCGTGGGGGGGACGGGAGGGAGACACTGGGCATGAGCGGGGGGTGGGGAATCGTGAGGGAAACACGGCATGAGCGGGGGTACAGGGGAACAGGGGAGACACAGGGCATTAGTGGGGGGTGGGGGGAATGGGAGGAAGACACGGGTCATGAGCGGGGGGTGGGGGAATCGTGAGGGAGACGTGGGGCATGAGCAGGGGGTGGGGGGAACAGGGGAGACACGGGGCATGAGCGGGGGGCGGGGGGGAACGGGAGGAAGAC
This sequence comes from Ambystoma mexicanum, assembly GCF_040938575.1. Lineage (NCBI taxonomy): Eukaryota > Metazoa > Chordata > Amphibia > Caudata > Ambystomatidae > Ambystoma > Ambystoma mexicanum. The sequence goes on from NC_090926.1 coordinate 971,250,298, forward strand.
ACGGGGCATGAGCCGGGGGTGGGGGGGAACAGGGGAGATAGGGGGCAGGAGCGGGGGGTGGGGGGAACAGGAGGGAGACACGGGAATGAGCCGGGGGCAGGGGGGAACAGGGGAGACACAGGACATGAATGGGGCGTGGGGGTGAACAGGAGGGAGACACGGGGCATGAGGGGGAAACAGGGGTGACACGGGGCATGAGCGGGGGGTAGGGGGGAATGTCAGGTAGACACGGGGCATGAGCAGGGGTGGGGGGAACAGGAGGGAGATACGGGGCATGAGCAGGGTGTGGGGGGAATGGGAGGGAGACACAGGGTATGAGCTGGGGGTGGGGGGAACGTCAGGTAGACACGGGTCATGAGCGAGGGGTGTGGGAACAGGAGGGAGACACAGGGCATGAGTGGGGGATGGGGGGCAACGGGAGGTAGACACGGCATGAGCAGGGGGTGGGGAGAACAGGGGAAACACGGGGCATGAGCGAGGGGTGGGGGAAAAGGAGGGAGACACTGGGCATGAGCGGGGGTGGGGGGGAAAAGGAGGGAGACACGGGGCATGAGCGGGGGTGGGGGAGAACAGGGGAGACACGGGGCATGAGCGGGGGTGGGGGGAACAGGGGAGACACGGGGCATGAGCAGGGGGTAGTGGGAACAGGGGAGACATGGGGCAGGAGCGGGGGTGGGGGTGAATGGGAGGGAGACACGGGGCATGAGCGGGGGTGGGGGGAACGGGAGGGAGAAATGGGGCATGGGTGGGGTGAACGGGAGGGAGACGCGGGGTTATGAGCGGGGCTGGGGGGAACCGGAGGGAGACACGGGGCATGAACGAGGGTGGGGGTAACAGGGGAGACACAGGACATGAGCGGGGATGGGGGTGAATGGGAGGGAGACACGGGGCATGAGCGGGGGTGGGGGGAATGGGAGGGAGACATGGGGCATGAGCGGGGGGTGGGGGGGAAAAGGAGGGAGACACGGGATATGACCGGGGGTGGGGGAACGGGAGGGAGACACGGGGCATGATCTGGGTGGGGGTGAACAGGAGGGAGACACGGGGCATGAGCAGGGGGGAACAGGGGAGACATGGGCCATGAGCGGGGGGTGGGGGGAACGGGAGGGAGACAAGGGGCATGAGCGGGGGGTGTGGGGGAAAAGGAGGGAGACACGGGGCATGAGAGGGGGTGGGGGAACAGGGGAGACATGGGTGTGGGGGGAACGGGAGGGAGACACGGGGCATCAGCGGAGGGTAGGGGGCAATGGGAGGGAGACAAAGAGCATGAACTAGGGTGGGGGGAATGTCAGGTAGACACGGGGGCATGAGCGGGGGGTGGGGGGAATGGGAGGGAGACACAGGGCATGAGCAGGGGGTGGGGGCAATGGGAGGTAGACATGGGGCATGAGCGGGGGTTGGGGGCTTAAAGGAGGGAGACACGGGGCACACAGGGCATGAGCGGGGGGTGGGGGAAAATGAGGGAGACACGGGGCATGAGCGGGGGGGCAGAACAGAGGAGACACGGGGCATGATCAGGGAGTGGGGGGGAAGGGGAGACATGGGGCATGAGTGGGGGGTGGGGGGGAATGGGAGGGAGACACAGGGCATGAGCGGGGGTAATGGGAGGTAGACATGGGGCATGAGTGGGAGTTGGGGGCTTAAAGGAGGGAGACACGGGGCACACGGGGCATGAGTGGGGGGTGGGGGAAAAGGAGGGAGACACGGGGCATGAGCAGGGTGTGGGGGGAAGGGGAGACATGGGGCATGAGCGGAGGGTGGGGGGGAAGGGGAGACATGGGGCATGAGCGGAGGGTGGGGGGAACAGGGGAGGCATGGGGCATGAGCTGGGGGTGGGGGGGAACAGGGGAGACACGAGGCGGGAGTGGGGGGAACGGGAGGGAGACATGGGGCATGAGCAGGAGTGGGGGGAACAGGGGTGACACGGGGCATGAGCGGGGGGTGGGGGGAACAGGGGAGACATGGGACATGAGCGGGGGTGGGGGGAACAGGGGAGACATGGGACAAGAGCGGGGTGGGGGTGAACGGGAGGGAGACACGGGGCATGAGCGGGGGAACAGGGGAGATACGGGGCATGAGTGGGTGGTGGGGGGAACAGGAGGGAGACACAGGGCATGAGCGGGGGGTGGGGGAGATGGGAGGGAGACACAGGGCATGAGCGGGGGGTGGGGGCTTAAAGGAGGGAGACACGGGGCACACAGGGCATGAGCAGGGGGTGGGGGGAAATGAGGGAGACACGGGGCATGAGCGGGGGGTGGGGCGGAACAGGGGAGACACGGGGCATGAGCGGAGGGTGGGGGGGAAGGGGAGACATGGGGCATGAGCGGAGGGTGGGGGGAACAGGGGAGGCATAGGGCATGAGCTGGGGGTGGGGGGGAACAGGGGAGACATCAGGCATGAGTGGGGAGTGGGGGGAACGGGAGGGAGACATGGGGCATGAGCAGGAGTGGGGGGAACAGGGGTGACACGGGGCATGAGCGGGGGTGGGGGGAACAGGGGAGACATGGGACATGAGCGGGGGTGGGGGGAACAGGGGAGACATGGGACATGAGCGGGGGTGGGGTGAACTGGAGGGAGACACGGGGCATGAGCGGGGGAACAGGGGAGATACGGGGCATGAGTGGGGGGTGGAGGGAACAGGAGGGAGACACAGGGCATGAGCGGGGGGTGGGGGAGATGGGAGGGAGACACAGGGCATGAGCGGGGGGTGGGGGGAAAGGAGAGAGACACGGGACATGGGCGGGGGTGGGGGTGAACAGGAGGGAGACACGTGGCATGAGCAGGGGGAACAGGGAAGACACGGGGCATGAGCGGGGGGTGTGGGGAAAAGGAGGGAGACAGTGGGCATGAGCGGGGGTGGGGGGAACGGGAGAGAGACACGGGGCATGAGAGGGGGATGGGGCAACGGGAGGGAGACACAGGGCATGAGCGGTGGTGGGGGGAACAGGGGTGACACGGGGCATGAGCAGGGGGTGGGGGGAACAGGGGAGACATGGGACATGAGCGGGGGTGGGGGGAACAGGGGAGACATGGGACATGAGCGGGGTGGGGGTGAACAAGAGGGAGACACATGGCATGAGCGGGGGGAACAGGGGAGATACGGGTCATGAGTGGGGGGTGGGGGGAACAGGAGGGAGACACAGGGCATGAGCGGGGGTGGGGGGGTGGGAGGGAGACACAGGGCATGAGCGGGGGTGGGGGGGAAAGGAGAGAGACACGGGACATGGGCGGGGGTGGGGGTGAACAGGAGGGAGACACAGGGCATGAGCGGGGGGAACAGGGGAGACACGGGGCATGAGCGGAGGGTGGGGGGAAAGGAGAGAGACACTGGGCATGAGCGCGGGGTGGGGGGAATTTGAGAGAGACAAGGGGCATGAGAGGGGGATGGGGACAACGGGAGGGAGGCACAGGGCATGAGCGGGGGTGGGGGGAACGTCAGGTAGACACGGGGCATGAGCGGGGGGTGGGGGGAACAGGGGAGACACGGCGCATGAGCGGGGGGTGGGGGAGAACGGGAGGGAGGCATGGGGCATGAGCGGGGGGTAGGGGGCAACGGGAGGTAGACACGGGGCATGACCGAGGGGTGGGGGGGAAATGAGGGAGAGACGGGGCATGAGCGGTGGGTGGGGGGAAAAAGGAGGGAGACACAGGGCATGACTGGGGGGTGGGGTGGAACAGGGGAGACACTGGGAATGAGCAGGGGGTTGGGGGAACAGGGGAGACACGGGGCATGAGCGGGGGGTGGGTGGACAGGGGAGACACGGGACATGAGCAGGGGTGGGGGAAACAGGGGAGACACGCGACATGAGCGGGGGTTGGGGGTGAATGGGAGGGAGACACAGGGCATGAGCGGGGGGAACAGGGGAGACACGGGGCATGAGTGGGGTTGGGGGAGACAGGGGAGACACAGGGCATGAGCGGGGGGTGTGGGGAACGGGATGTAGACACGGGCATGAGCAGGGGGTGGGGGGGGAAAGGAGAGAGACACTGGGCATGAGCGCAGGGTGGGGGGAATTTGAAAGAGACACAGGGCATGAGAGGGGGATGGGGGCAACGGGAGGGAGACACAGGGCATGAGCGGGGGTGGGGGGAACGTCAGGTAGACACAGGGCATGAGCGGGGGGTGTGGCGTAATGGGAGGCAGACATGGGGCATGAGTGCGGGGTGGGGGGCAACGGGATGTAGACACGGTGCATGACCGGGGGGTGGCCGGGAAATGAGGGAGACACGGGGCATGAGTGGGGGTGGGGGGAACGTCAGGTAGACACAGGGCATGAGCGGGGGGTGTGGTGTAATGGGAGGCAGACATGGGGCATGAGTGCGGGGTAGGGGGCAACGGGAGGTAGACACGGTGCATGACCGGGGGGTGGCCGGGAAATGAGGGAGACACGGGGCATGAGCGGTGGGTGGGGGGCAAAAGGAGGGAGACACTGGGCATGAGTGGGGGGTGGGGTGGAACAGGGGAGACACTGGGCATGAGCAGGGGGTGGGGGGAACAGGGGAGACACGGGGCATGAGCGGGGGGTGGGTGGACAGGGGAGACAGGGGACATGAGCGGGGGTGGGGGAAACAGGGGAGACACGCGACATGAGCGGGGGTTGGGGGTTAATGGGAGGGAGACACAGGGCATGAGCAGGGGGAACAGGGGAGACACGGGGCATGAGTGGGGTTGGGGGGAACGGGAGGGAGACACTGGGCATGAGCAGGGGTGGGGGAGACAGGGGAGACACAGGGCATGAGCGGGGGGTGGGGGGAAAAGAAGGGAGACATGGGGCGGGGGGTGGGGGAGAATGTCAGGTAGGATTGGGGCATGAGCAGGCGTGGGGGGAATGGGAGAGTGACACGGGGCAAGAGCGGGGGGTGGGGAGAACGGGAGGGAGACACGGGGCATGAGCGGGGGTTAGGGGGTAAAAGGAGGGAGACACGGGGCATGAGCGGGGCGTGGGGGTGAACAGGGGAGACACGGGGCATGAGCAGGGGGTGGGTGGGGAAAGGGGAGACACGGGGCATGAGCGGGTGGTGGGGGGAAGTGGGCAGACATGGGGCATGAGCGGGGAGTGGGGGGAACGGGAGGGAGACATGGGGCATGAGCTGGGGGTGGGGGGTAATGGGAGGGAGACACGGGGCATGAGCGGGGATGGGGGGAATAGGGGAGACACGGGGCATGTGCGGGGGTGGGGGGAACAGGAGGGAGAGATGGGGCATGCGCGGGGTGTGGGGGGGAACAGAGGAGACACGGGGCATGAGCGTGGGGTGGGGGGAACAGGGGAGACATGGGAAATGAGCGGGGGTGGGGGGAAAGGGCAGACATGGGACATGAGCGGGGGTGGGGGTGAACGGGAGGGAGACACGGGGCATGAGCGGGGGGGAACAGGGGAGATACGGGGCATGAGCGGGAGGTGGGGGGAACAGGAGGGAGACACAGGGCATGATCGGGGGGTAGGGGGGATGGGAGGGAGACACGGGGCATGAGCGGGGGGTGGGGGGAAAAGGAGAGAGACACGGGACATGGGCGGGGGTGGGGGTGAACAGGAGGGAGACACGGGGCATGAGCGGGGGTGTGGAGAACAGGATGTAGACACGGGCATGAGCAGGGGGTGGGGAGGAAAAGGAGGGAGACACGGGGCACGAGCGGGGGGTGGGGGAGAACAGGAGAGAGACACAGGGAATGAGAGGGGGATGGGGCAACGGGAGGGAGGCACAGGGCATGAGCGGGGGTGGGGGAAACGTCAGGTAGACACGGGGCATGAGCGGGGGGTGGGGCAGAATGGGAGGGAGACACGGGGCACGAGCGGGGGGTGGGGGGGAACAGGGGAGACACAGGGCATCAGCGGGAGCGGGGGAACGGGAGGGAGACACGGGGCAGGAGCGGGGGGTGGGGCCAACGGGAGGTAGACACGGGGCATGAGCGGGGGGTGGGGGTAAAAGGAGGGAGACACGGGGCATGTGTGGGGGGTGGGGGGGAACAGGGGAGACACGGGACATGAGCAGGGGGTGGGTGGGGAAAGGGGAGACACGGGGCATGAGCAGGCGGTGAGGGGGAACAGGGGAGGCACAGGGCATGAGCTGGGAGTGAGGGGAACAGGGGAGACACGGGGCATGAGCGGGGAGTGGGGGAACGGGAGGGAGACACAGGGCATGAGCTGGGGGTGGGGGGTAACAGGAGGGAGACACGGGGCATGAGCGGGGGTGGGGGGAACAGGGGAGACACGGGGCATGAGCGGGGGTGGGGGTAACAGGAGGGAGAGATGGGGCATGCGTTTGGTGTGGGGGTGAACAGAAGAGACACGGGGCATTGCGGGGGGTGGGGGGGAACAGGGGAGACATGGGAAATGAGCAGGGTGGGGGGAACAGGGGAGACATGGGACATGAGCGGGGGTGGGGATGAACGGGAGGGAGACACGGGGCATGAGCAGGGGGGACAGGGGAGATACGGGTCATGAGTGGGGGGTGGGGGGAACAGGAGGGAGACACAGGGCATGAACGGGGAGTGGGGGGGATGGGAGGGAAACACGGGGCATGAGTGGGGGGTGGGGGGGAAGGAGAGAGACACAGGACATGGGTGGGGGTGGGGGTGAACAGGAGGGAGACACGGGGCATGAGCAGGGGGGAACAGGGGAGACACGGGGCATGAGCGGGGGTGTGGGGAACGGGATGTATACACGGGCATGAGCGGGGTGTGGGGAGGAAAAGGAGGGAGACACGGGGCACGAGTGGGGGGTGGGGGAGAATGAGAGAGAGACACAGGGCATGAGAGGGGGATGGGGGGCAATGGGAGGGAGACACAGGGCATGAGTGGGGGTGGGGGGAATGTCAGGTAGACATGGGGCATGAGCAGGGGGTGGGGGAGAATGGGAGGGAGACACGGGGCATGAGCGTGGGGTGGGGGGAACAGGGGAGACATTGGAAATGAGCGGGGGTGGGGGGAAAGGGCAGACATGGGACATGAGCGGGGGTGGGGGTGAACGGGAGGTAGACACGGGGCATGAGCGGGGGGGAACAGGGGAGATACGGAGCATGAGCGGGAGGTGGGGGGAACAGGAGGGAGACACAGGGCATGATCGGGGGCGGGGGGGATGGGGGGGAGACACGGGGCATGAGCGGGGGGTGGGAGGGAAAAGGAGAGAGACACGGGACATGGGCGGGGTGGGGGTGAACAGGAGGGAGACACGGGGCATGAGCGGGGGTGTGGAGAACGGGATGTAGAAATGGGCATGAGCAGGGGGTGGGGAGGAAAAGGAGGGAGACACGGGGCACGAGCGGGGGGTGGGGGAGAACAGGAGAGAGACACGGGGAATGAGAGGGGGATGGGGCAACGGGAGGGAGACACAGGGCATGAGCGGGGGTGGGGGAAACATCAGGTAGACACGGGGCATGAGCGGGGGGTGGGGCAGAATGGGAGGAAGACACGGGGCGCGGGGGGTGGGGGGAACAGGGGAGACACAGGGCATGAGCGGGGGTGGGGGGAACGGGAGGGAGACACGGGGCATGAGCGGGGGGTGGGGCCAACGGGAGGTAGACACGGGGCATGAGCGGGGGGTGGGGGTAAAAGGAGGGAGACACGGGGCATGTGTGGGGGGTGGGGGGGAACAGGGGAGACACGGGACATGAGCAGGGGGTGGGTGGGGAAAGGGGAGACACGGGGCATGAGCAGGCGGTGAGGGGGAACAGGGGAGGCACAGGGCATGAGCTGGGAGTGAGGGGAACAGGGGAGACACGGGGCATTAGCGGGGATTGGGGGAACGGGAGGGAGACACAGGGCATTAACTGGGGGTGGGGGGTAACAGGAGGGAGACACAGGGCATGAGCGGGGGTGGGGGGAACAGGGGAGACACGGGGCATGAGCGGGGGTAACAGGAGGGAGAGATGGGGCATGCGTTTGGTGTGGGGGTGAACAGAAGAGACACGGGGCATTGCAGGGGGTGGGGGGGAACAGGGGAGACATGGGAAATGAGCAGGGTGGGGGGAACAGGGGAGACATGGGACATGAGCGGGGGTGGGGATGAACGGGAGGGAGACACGGGGCATGAGCGGGGGGGACAGGGGAGATACGGGTCATGAGTGGGGGGTGGGGGGAACAGGAGGGAGACACAGGGCATGAGCGGGGAGTGGGGGGGATGGGAGGGAGACACGGGGCATGAGTGGGGGGTGGGGGGGAAGGAGAGAGACACAGGACATGGGTGGGGGTGGTGGTGAACAGGAGGGAGACACGGGGCATGAGCAGGGGGGAACAGGGGAGACACGGGGCATGAGCGGGGGTGTGGGGAACGGGATGTAGACACGGGCATGAGCGGGGTGTGGGGAGGAAAAGGAGGGAGACACGGGGCACGAGTGGGGGGTGGGGGAGAATGGGAGAGAAACACGGGGCATGAGAGGGGGATGGGGGGCAATGGGAGGGAGACACAGAGCATGAGTGGGGGTGGGGGGAATGTCAGGTAGACACGGGGCATGAGCAGGGGGTGGGGCAGAATGGGAGGGAGACACGGGTCACGAGCGGGGGGTGGGGGGAACAGGGGAGACACAGGGCATGAGTGGGGGGTGGGGGGAACGGGAGGGAGGCACAGGGCATGAGCGGGGGTGGGGGGGACAGGGGAGACACGGGACATGACCGGGGGTGGGGCCAACAGGAGGTAGACATGGGGCATGAGCAGGGGGAGGTGGGGAAAACGGGGGGTAGGGGGAAAAGAAGGAAGACACGGGGCATGAGTGGGGGGTGGGGGGAACAGGGGATACTCTGGGCAAGAGCAGGGGGTGGGGGGAACAGGGGAGACACAGGGCATGAGCGGGGGTGGGGGGGACAGGGGAGACACGGGACATGACCGGGGGTGGGGAGAACAGGGGAGACATGGGACATGAGCGGGTTTGGGGTGAACGGGAGGGAGACACGGGGCATGAGCGGGGGGGAACAGGGGAGACACAGGGCATTAGCGGGGTTGGGGGAACGGGAGGGAGACACTGGGCATGAGCAGGGGTTGGGGGAACAGGGGAGACATGGGGCATGAGCGGGGGGTGGGGGGAAAAGGGGGGAGACACAGGGCATGAGCGGGGGGTGGGGGGAAAGGGGGGAGACATGGGGCGTGAGCGGGGCGTGGGGGGAACATCAGGTAGACACGGGGCATGAGCAGGGGTGGGGTGGAATGGGAGGGAGACACGGGGCAAGAGCGGGGGGTGGGGGGAACAGGAGGCTTGACATGGGGCATGAGCAGGGGGTGGGGGGGAAAAGGAGGGAGACACAGGGCATGAGCGGGGGGTGGGGAGGAACAGGGGAGACACGAGGCATGAGCGGGGGTGGGGGAACGGGAGGGAGACACAGGGCATAAGCGGGGGGTGGGGAGGAACAGGGGAGACACGGGGCATGAGCGGGCGGTGTGGGGGAAAGGATCGAGACACAGGGAATGGGTGGGGGGATCATCAGGGGCATGAGCGGGGGGGTGGTGGGGAACGGGAGGGAGACACGGGGCATGAGCGGGGGGTGGGGGGAATGGGAGGGAGACACGGGGCATGAGGGGGACAAGGAGGGAGACACAGGGCATGAGTGGGGGATGGGGGAACAGGGGAGACACGGGGCATGAGCAGGGGGTGGGGGGACAGGAGGGAGACACGGGGCATGAGCAAGCGTGGGCGGGACAGGAGGGAGACACGGGGCATGAGCGGGGGGTGGGGGGAACGGGAGGGAGACACGGGGCATGAGCAGGGGTGGGGGAACGGGAGGGAGACACGGGCATGAGCAGGGGGTGGGTGAATTTAGGAAGACACGGGGCATGAGCGGGGGTGGGGGGGACAGGAGGGAGACCCAGGGCATGAGCGGGTGGTGAGGGGAATGGGAGGAAGACACGGGCATGAGCGGGGTGGGGGAACGGGAGGAAGACACGGGGCATAACTTACTATGCAGGCGGCAGATCCCGCGGCTCTCATGCAAACGATAAACAAAGATGGTGTGCGTCTTTCAAAATACGACGCACTGCACACTTCACTGCAGCTAATGGGAGAGCATGTCACATATCCGCAGACATCACGCAAGCCACTTGCCCAATCCGTGTTCTGTCCGCGGAACGAACAGGGAAGTGTGTCCGCGAAGCGGACACAGATATCACTAATTTTTTTTACTTACATTTTTGACATTTTAAAAAAAACTACTGGACGGATTTACACCAAATAAAAAAAAGCACGCTTTCGGGACCAAACCGCCATTTGGGTAAATCCGTCCAGCGGTTTGGGCTGTAGGCGTGAGCAAAGTTTTTTCCCATTATGTCTATGGGAAAAAAAAGAAGTTATAGGACCCCCCCTATAACTATGCCCCGCCTGGACCAAACATCACCAAACTTTGCAAAACAATTCAGAGTGGGCCATATACTTTTTCTGCAAAGTTTGGTGAGAATTCGTCCAGGGGGAGCGAAGTTATAAGCCATCCAAAAAGTGCTCTTCCTATGGAAACAGCAACTTAACCATAACTACATGGCCACTACCGTGGCCATGTAATATATATATATATATATATATATATATATATATATATATATATATATATATATATATATATATATGTTCTTGAAGTAGGGCGATGAAGCCTTTCTTAAATGGAGTTGCACTCCCTTCTGCTGCTGTAATAATGCCAATCCGCTGCTTCAGTTGCCGCTTGTAAAACTTCGGAATTTCGGAAAATGAAAACGCTTCTGCACAGTTGCGTAGAAAAGTATCAAAGATTGTATTCAAGAATAGCGGTTTAAAAAACCAAAAAAGGAGGCTTTCCAAGGAAAAAGGAGGCTAGCTGACACGTTTCGCCACACTCCTGTGGCTTGCTCACAGTGTCATATATATATATTCTTTTTTATAGAAGCTGCATTATAATTGAAAGGCATTAATCTCTTCAAAAGTGAGAAATAAATAAAACTAGAGAAGAAAAGTAGCAACCCAGTCAATACAAAAGGGACATAAGCCCAGCACTATACCGGATCTCTCAAGAGACACATTTGGGTACCAAACGGATACGGCTCACAGAGGTACTGGTGACAGGTCAATCAATACATAGGCCCTCATTACGACCCTGGCGGAAAGTAACAGACCCGACCGCCATAGCGTAAATAGCGTTTCCGCCATTGCACGATGGAGTAAAGTGCGGCCAATTATGACCCATTGGGCACGAGCATTACGCCATGGCGGAAGTGCAAAGTCCGCGATGGCGGAAATGTCCCCAAAACGCCCCTCTCCGCCGTCGTACGGCGCCCTAGGTGCAATTCCGCCACCCATCATAGCGGTCACCGTAATGAGCGCTAATCGCAAAATACGGTGACCGTAAATATACGGAAACGGAAGTAAAAACATGGGGCCGGAACGGGAAACAGCACGCCGCACACCTATAAAATCAGAATCCCAACACAACCATTAAAAATCCGACCCTGAGACACATCCCAACCCGACAGCCACCCTAGTTAAAACAAACAAAATGGGAAAAGTAGCAAAAAAAGCGTGCGACCGCAAGCGGCAGGTCCACTTCTCCCATGAGGAACTCACCGTGCTCACAGAGACCCTCCAGGAGAATGCTGCCGTCGTCTTCTCGACGCAAATGACCAGGACGGCACTTGCGAACAAGAAGGCCACATGGGCCCTGGTGGCACAGCGGGTAAGTGCGGTGGGGACCGCACCCCGCAACCCACAGCAATGCAGAAAGCGATGGGACGACTTGCGGATACGCGTACGGAGCATACTATCAGCCAACCATAACATTGCCACAGCTACCGGGGGAGGATCGGAATCACCCATCAAGTTGACCCCCTGGGAAGAAATCTGTGCCTCCACCATTGGAATGGAGAGCATAGAGGGAGTCGGAGGGATGGAGAAAGGAGTGCAGATATCCGAAGAATCAGGTAGGTGGGCCAAATAAAACAATGCTAAATCCACAATGTCCAATCATGTGAAGTACCATGTGGCCACATAGTGCAACAGAAACACATGTCCAGGAGAACGGCCACATACATTGGCCTGATAGCGCACTTTAAAAGTCACATTAAATACATAAATAATTAAAAATCCTAAAAACACCCTCTACACGTGCAGCATGCACACCCTAACTGCAGGCTGCAAAACAACTGCATCCTCAATCCACACAGAAATGAAACCACCTCCAAGGCCCTGACCCAAATCACCCTCAGGTACCACCCCAATGCATGTGATACATTGCCATTCCAATTTCCACAGACCCATAAATAATGCTCGCCCTCCTTTACTCCACCACAGGGTCCGAGTCAAACGACGAGCTGCAGGACACCCCTACCAGCACACCTGCAAAGAGGGCCAAGACCAACGGCCAAAGCCCCTCCACCTCAGCTGCACGGATCAAGACACGGCAGCAGCCCAAATCAAGTGGCAGCACACAGGAGGGGACTTCAACAGGCACCCCAGCAGCCAGCATGCCCACACCAGCAGCACCACAGGTCCCCCCAATGGATGCCACAGAAGGCACTGCTTCTGATGGCAGCAGCACCATAGGTGACACTGCATTGATGCCAGCATGCTCCGACACAGACAACGGTGCTGTCGATGTAGGACCCATCCATGACCTGTCTCAATCCCCCTGTTTGTTTCATCCCCTACACCATGAGGATACCACGCAGGGGCACCCACAAGACGACGACTGGCCATCCCCCACAAGCCCTGTGGCAAGGCAACATGAGGTGATCAGCCCCTCTGTGACACCACCGCAAATGGCCATGGCACAGCAGAGGCAACAGTCCCTCGACCAGGTGATCGTGCAACAGCAGCAACTGGCCACGCTCCTCAAGGACCATGCTGATGAATGTGGGGGTACTAAGGCAGCCATAGAAACATCTACTGAGACACTTAGGGCACAAATGGAGAGAAGCACCGAGAGCCTGAGGGTACAAATGGAGAGAAGCACCGAGAGCCTGAGGGGGGAACTGCATGCGACGTCCAAAGACGTATGTGCTGAACTTGCCGCTGTGCGCCGTGTGCTCACTGAGCTCTCACAAACCCTTAGGGACATGCATGGACGTGAGCAGGCAGAGACATCATCCGTTGCAAGTTCCGTCCAGGGCAGCCCCCAACGTAGATCTGGGAGGAACCTGCGCTCCACAGGCAGGGGTGCCCCTGATACCCGGAGAGGGGGCTTGCAATAGCGTCTGCCCACTGACAATGAGCATCTTTGGACACTGGTGTTCGGGGGGGAGGTAGGAGGGTGGAGAGGGGGTGTTGGGCTTACTTGGGTGGCGGGTCGATGGGGTGTGTAACATAACTTCACATATGCTATAAACATTTCATAATCATCCAATGAGACATGTGGACATTGATCTTTGTGTACGAGGCCTTTATAGGCGTACAGTCCACATTGTGCATGTTCCAGACACACACAGTGCCACAAGTCCCGTGTCCATGTATCAGCCACCAGGCGTGAGTGCTAGAAGCATGAATCTATGATACTCTGACGAATTTCATGGGCCTCCTGTGCCTCGCGGACTCCCTGAGGTGCTGCCACATCCCCAGCCTCATCATGACCATCTTCAGGTGCGTGCAGTTCTGCGTCAGGGGGCATGGGCACATTTCTACGTACGCACATGTTGTGTAGCATGACACATGCCATGACTATCTTTGCAACCTTCTCATGGCGGTACAGGAGTGCCCCGCCAGACCTGCTGAGGCAGCGGAAACGAGCCTTCAGTAGGCCGAATGCCTGTTCTATGACTACACGGGTACGTGAGTGGGCATGGTTGTAGTCCTCCTCATGCTGGTCCTGTGGGTTCTGGAGTGGTGTAAGGAGCCATCTCTTCAGTGGATACCCGGCATCACCTGTATGTGGACAAGAAAGGATGTTTGTGGAATGACATTGCTACGTACGCATCCCCCCCCCCTTCCTGCCAGGTCATTGCCGCATCACATACCCCACATTATCATGCATGGAATGAGACTCACCGAGTAGCCAGGATCTGTTCCCTGTGTGTCGCTCCATGTAGCGTGGTATTGTAGAGTTCCTCAAGACCATAGAATCATGGGTTGATCCAGGAAATCGGGCACAACAATGTGTAAAGATCCTGTTGGAGTCACACACCATCTGTACATTAAGAGAATGATATTGCTTCCGGTTGCGGTACTGGGCCTCCATGGCATGTGGGACAACCAATTCCACATGGGTGCAGTCGATGGCACCAATGCAACCCGGTATGCCGGCCAGTGCATGGAATCCAACTTTTGTGTTTGTAATCTCCTGCTCCGAGCGTGGTAAAGAGATGTAGTCGTCTGCGTGCTTCAGGAGGGCATCGAGCACTTGCAATAGTGTCCGTGAGAACAGTGGCTGTGAAATGCCATGCAACTGTCCGACTGTGTGCTGGTAGGTGCCTGTGGCCAGGAAGTGGAGTACAGACACCACCTTCAGTAGGGGTGGGATGGCGGTTGGGCTATCTATCATGCTGACAAGGTCAGCGTGTGTCATGTCCACAATGGAGATTATGGTGTCCCGGTCCAAACGGTAAAGGGTGTGGATCTGCTCATCAGTGAGGTTGAACGGATGAGCTCGGAGGCGTGGGATTGCGGGCTGCCTGCGTGGTGGTAGTGGCTGTGCTGGTGGGCCTTGCTGGCCCTGCCTTGCCCTCCTCCTGCGTCTCCTCTGTGCGGCCGGTTGTTGTAGTAGTTGGTGTTCGTCTTCTTCTTGAAGTTGGAGTACTTGCAGTGCTATCAGGTCCCCCAGGCCCAACATCGCTAGTCCTGCCGGTAGCATTTTGGAGTGGGTGTGGTTGTGGGAGGGGGTTGGGTGTGCAATTTATGTGTTTTCAGGCTGTATAGCCTCCACCTGTGGTGATTCATTCCACCTGTGCCAGCTGCAATCCCCTTTGGGCGAGCACTGTACCGAGGATCACCGACGGGCGGGGCGTCCCATTTGTGAGTGAAGCCAGTTGCCATTTTCACACACTGCCGCACTACATGGATGATTTTGTGATTTCGAGCGCCCACGGATGCCTTTTCGACGTGATGTTGCAAATGAGGAATTCGAAGGACAGCGCTTTCGGTTTTCAGCTAGCGGCGAGGAGACGCCCACAGGTCTGACTGCAAATATAACGTTCTATTGTTTAATGTCCTTGGGACAGGGGCCATGGCGAGAATGCAATGATTGATATGAATAGTATGGGATGCGCAATAGCGTAGTGGACGATAAGGCAGGACGTTCCCAAATACATGTTACTTCACATCACTAGAATTCCGGGCTGGAGCACAGTGGATTTTGCAGGCTGCATTACGCACAGACTCAATGGAGATTTCAAATGTAATGTGAGTTAATAATCATGCGTTTTTATACCGGGATGAGGGAATGATGTATGGATGCATGGACAGATGATTTAATAGAGAGTTTGCCATGTACATGGCTTTTTGGTATCTATCCCCTTCCCCTGCGCTATGTGATGCAGAGCTGCCATAGTGGGACCATCGTCTATCTGCCCTTGTTGAACCCTCCCTGTCTCGACGCGCCTTCCAACACTTGTGTCTATGCACGTTACTAATCCCATCTCATGGATTCTGTTTTAACAGACGCATGCACACAAACACTCGTTTGTAATAGTGTTTTCACCTCAATTTATATTGTTATGATTGGCAAGTGATTCATGGGTGGAAATAATCCTTTTGAGTGGGCTAGCATGCATATGGCTGTAGATTTGGTGTGATCATTGAAGTGAGTGATTCAAATGAAGTTCTGATGGCCATACTATTGTTTTTCATTTCATTTGGGTGACAGGTATCTCCTCCCCTTTTGCCACTGCCATCTGTATGCCACTCCTGCAGGTGGCTTTTACTACCGACACCTGCTGCTTCGAGTTAATCAGTGGAGCACCATTACGATCTTATGGGACGATCGCCAATGGGCCACATGCCCTTACGCAGTACTAGTGGCTAGGAGCAACATATCTACCTTTCAGCTGGACTAGTGCCTACCTAATGGGACGGGCCTGCGGTTCTAGGCGCTTCCATGTTGCCTTTTTGGACGTGAATGTAGCCCCTGTGTACCATGAAGGAACAGGGCGTCACACAAGGAGTAGCTGGTCATTTATTGCGGATGCAGCCCACAGTAATGTAGATGTTTTGGGGTTCATGACCTAATAGCTGTATGGGCTTGGTGAATTTGATGTGCATTAAAATTTTAGTCTGATGTTAACCGTGTAGCGTTATTCTTTGGAAGTAATGTAGCATATTCCTATTTGTGGAGCGATGTATTGTGAGTAGATCTGCATTGGGTTCCGGCTTCTGAGTATAGTTGCGTGGTACTGTACTGGCCGCGTTTGCCTACGAAGCCCAGTGAGGTCAGGGATAGGGGCTGCCATCATGACTGTTTTAATGATGTCATGCTTAGGGGCGGGGGTTTAGCTTTTGTGTAACAGATGCCGGTCAGCCAGGTGGATTGGTGGAATGATGTGATTATCAGATAATGGCTGGTCACAGGTGCCTGTGTTTGCGTGCGTTTCTTGGAGGGAGACTGAGGTCATGTCCATTGGAATAGCTTCTGTATTCGTGCCATCTGTGCCCTGCAGCTCCCATTGGCCCCTCTTGAGATGAGCCTGGCTGCTCAGTCACTCTGCCAACTTGTGTGGTACATGCTTATGCTGATGGTTGGTTTGTTTACTGGCATGTGTACAGGGCTGGTGCAGTCTCCCTAAGGATGCTGCTTTGAATGTTGCCTTACACTGGTGTCAGGCGATGGGGGCCTGTTGTTGTTTTGTCTCATCTTTCAGTTCATTTTGCTGTACTTGAACCTTCGCATGCCTGTGCTGCATCAGTACGGCAATGGTGACATGCCAAATATGGATGGCCACTCACAAGGCACTTGGAGCCCCTACATTCATTTGTTCGTTGGCATGCGTGGGTGACTTGTGCATTTCACTGGTTGCATTTTACTTCATTGCACCTACGAGGTGTTGTGCAATGTGGCCAGGGAGTGGTGTACAGGCACTCAGTCGGGCCATTTACGGTTGGTTCACGATGCCGTATTTCTCGCCATGGCGGATTGGTACTTTCCGCCATGCTTGATGGCGTAATGTAAATGTCCGCTAGGGTCAGCATTCGCGTACCGTTGCGCCATGGTGGTAATTACGGTTTTGCATGGCGCGCGTGCGCGTACTTGGTGCAGTTAGCGTTGGCGTTCACTACGGTGTCGCTAATGGCATCGTACTTTACGGTGACGGGTCATAGTCGCAACGAGCGGTATTCGATGGCGGTATTGCATTTCCGCCATCGTTTTTCGATTTCCGCCAGGGTCGTAATGAGGGCCATAGTGTCCCAGCTCCTCAGATGTTTCTGCCAGAGATGGTGGAACCTATTTTACCATGGAAGAGATGGCTCAAGACATTTGAGCACTACGCCAATGTGGTGTGTGGAAATAAAAATAAATCCTTACTACTACACTGTCTGGGACCGGCTGGGAAGGAGAAGTATGAAGATTTACCAGACCTCCTGATGGGGGAAAGTGGGGACATGAATGAGTAAGAGAAGGCAATC
This sequence comes from Ambystoma mexicanum, assembly GCF_040938575.1. Taxonomy (NCBI): domain Eukaryota; kingdom Metazoa; phylum Chordata; class Amphibia; order Caudata; family Ambystomatidae; genus Ambystoma; species Ambystoma mexicanum. Next base: position 971,267,788 of record NC_090926.1, read on the forward strand.
CACAAGTTGAACAAGCATTACAAGAAGATGATTAGTACAATTTTGGAAAGGTATACGGTTGGGAAAAGAGTCCAGATAGAAGGTGAAACCATGGAACAGTATGTCACGGCATTGAGGAAGTTGGCAAGGACCTGCAAATTCGACCAGCAACTGGAGGAGAGAATAAGTGATCAGTTGATGCTAGAATGTAGCAGTAGCAAGGTTGGGGTGAAGCTTTGGGCTGAAGATGATCCTTCATTGGATGTGGTATTGAAAATGGCTAAAGAAGTGGAGCACACTGAAAAAGTGTGTGAACTTTGGAGAGCAGAATGGAGGAGGTATCGATCAAAGCATCAGTCGGTGCTGTACAGCCAGATCTGGAAGAAACCATAGCAGTAGTTGGCAATGAAGCTAGAAGAGCGAATACAAGCTACCAAATGGAAGGGAGAACAAGGAATGATGGGAGGTTCAACTTAGATAAGAGAGATGCCCGAGAAGGAAGATACAGGACTAGGAGATGAGAACCAGAGCACCAGAACCGAGGTGAGAGTGCTCAGAGAGGAAGAGGACAAACAATGCTAAACACTTGTTACATATGTGGGAGTCCATGCATTGGGCGAGCAGCACTACTTGTCCTGCTTTGAAGATTATATGCAGGATTTGCAATGGGAGAGGTCATATGGCCAGGTGCTGTAGAAGCAGATGAGAAGGATCAAACATGAATTGGATTGGAGACAGTGATCAAGGAGAATAATGTGTATTCATGGTATCGGATGAGAGCGAGTAGATTGATAGCCCAAGAACGACTATTATAATCAATGGACATCTCATCATTATGATGGTGGAATCAAGAGTTAGATATACACTAATTTCGGAGAGAGCATGGAAGAGTTGTGGACCAGATTTTCTACATGTCAGACCAAAAACATATGGAGGAGCCAAGATTGTACTTATAGGTTGGTTCAGTGCCATTCTAATGTTAAAAAAAAGGCAAGCAGAAAGTTGCATCTATGTTTCAAAAATGGAGGATCCTCACTTCCGAGTTGGACCCACCAGAAGCTGTTAAAAGTTTGGTTGGATCTAATGCAAGTGATTCGGTACTACTAGTAGAAGTCACAGAAACAAACATGGAAAGAATATGACTGGACATTTTCAAAGAGAATACCATAGGATATGTGAAAGTGTTCGCTCATCACATCTTACTCAAATCCAGAACTAAACCAGTTGCACAAAAGCTACGCAATATACCTTTGGCGCTTAGACAAGAAGTAAAACTTGAGCTAAAGAAACTAGAAGATCAAGGGATCATCGAAAGTAGTTAGGAAGAGTTCGGGAAAAGTTAGATTGTGCATTGATATGAGAGAAAGTAACAAGTGTATTATTCCCAAGAGGCACCCATTACCAAATATTCAGGAGTTAATATCGACAATGGTTTCAGCGAGAATATCATCAGGTGAAATTATATAAAGAATCCAAGCATTTAACAGTTTTCATAACCCCGGATGGACTACAAGTATCGAAGGATGCCATTTGGGCTTATTTCCGCAGTCTTGGTCTTCCAGAAGATCATGTACCGGATCTTGGATGGAAAAAGTGGAGTTATCTTCTTTCAAGATGACATCCTGGTATACACAGACAACGTGGGGTAACACAACAAATGGTTGGAAAGAGTGTTTAGGAAACTGCATGAGGCAGGAATGGTGCGGAGCAAGGAGAAATAAAAAATCAATAGAAGAGAAATTGAGTATTTGGGGCATGTGATATCTGAAGAAGGAATTTTGCCGAAAAAGGATCTGGCAGATTCAATAAAACTCATGATAACACCCTATAATAAGGAACAACTCAGGACCTTCTTAGGCTTGGCTGAGTACTATGCTATGTTCATTAAGGGATTTTCAGATCACACGGTCAACCTGAGAAGCCTGTTGAAGGTCAACAAGAAATTCATGTGGGATGGAAAGTGTGAGAGTGAATTCAAGTTTATAAAGGAAGCGTTGGCTGGGGCTCCAGCACTCCAGAATTACGTGAGAGGAAGGCGGATAGTTATTACCACGGATGCCAGCAACGTAGGGAAGGGAGCGACGTTGGTACAATTTCATGAAGGAAGAGAGTTTGTGATAGCCTTTGCCTCATGGCTATGCAAAGGAGCGGAAAAGGCCTATGCGACTATAGAGAAAGAGGCCCTAGCCATCAGGTGGGCCACTAAGAAATTCAGGAATTTTGTTTGGGGTGTTGAGTTTGAAATTCACACAGACCACAAGCTCCTGGTGGAAGTGTTTGCCACGAAAGATCTGGATAAATTTCAAGCAGAATTTGGAGATGGGTGTCCAGGTTACAAGAATTCAATTTCATCATGGTTTATATTCCTGTTACAAAGAACCACACAGCGGACTGTCTGTCAAGATTGACCAATTGCAGTGACACGAATGAGGAACTTGATGAACATGAAATGATCTGTGAATTATCAGATGCAGCAATATCTAGACAAGAATGGGATGAGGAAATGATGATGGACACTATATTATTAGGAGTCATGAAAAATGTAGAGGAAGCGAGATGGAACAAAACTAAAATGCTAGAAGCTGGAGCTATTGCTTTCTGGAATGTCAGAAATTAACTATATATCCAAAGTGGGTACCTAATGAGAAGCGGCAAGTTGATACCTTCATAAAGGCTCAGAGAGAAAATCATTCATCTTGGTCATGAGGGCCATCAAGGCATGGTGAAATCGAAATGCAGGTTATGGAACACACATTGGTGCCCTGGGTGTGACCTGCAGGTGAAAAGAAGAAGAAGAAGCTGTATCCTTTTCTTGAAGAGTGACACAGTGTGTATGGGGACGAAGTATCTGATCGTGTTGAGAAATATACCAGAGGCACCTTGGAATAAAATTTCGATTAATGTGTCGGGTCTGATATGGAGTGAGGGATGTTCTACGTTTTGTTTGGTTGTGATTGATATGTTGATGAGATGGGTAGAGATTGCATTCACCTCTCAGGTTCTGACTCAGAAAGTTATTGAATTTGTGGAAGAGTTGTGTGAGCGTGAAGAGTATCCGGAAGAAGTGCTGACAGACAATAGGCCGCAGTTCAAATCTAGAGCACTGAAGAAATATCTGCAAGAGAGATCTATCATTCTAATGGTTGGTGCCATTTACCACCCTCAATCCAATGGTGTTGTAGAGAGATAAAACAGGGTGATTAAGGCCACTATCAGATGGGCTTGGTTGAATGGAGATGATTGGAAAGCAGTGTTGAGGAAGACTGTATTAGCTCATAGATTCACACCGCACAGTACCACAGGAGTGTCTCCCTTTGAACTAAACAGAGCGAGGAAAGCAAACACTAGATTATTTCTGGGGTGGATTAGGCAGAAGCAGCTGACCAACAAAATGTAACATGATAACAAGAGGTTTATGAGAGGAAGAGTGCCATGGGTGTGGTGTTGGGTCAGAATTAAGGTTCATGTGGTGTTGAGAGAGAATGTTTGGCAGTGGTCTAAACCGGTTGAAGTTGTGGAAGTTTTCCAGCATGCAGTGAAAACCAGTGATGGGAGAGTATGGAATAATGAGAGGGTAATGTTGTTGACGGAAGAGGAAAGAACATGTGCTGGTTAGGTCAATGGAAGAAGTTTGGTGCAGAGTGGAGTAACTGGCAGTGGTGGATCTGCAGGAAGTAATTCAAGTTCTGGTTTTAGTTCTAGTGCTAGTTCCAGTGGATCTGCAGGAAGTAATAATAGTTCTGGTTATAGTTCTAGTGCTGGTTCCAGTTCTAGTTCTGTGAAGTTGTTTTCCTTGGCAGAGAATACAGATATGCCACAAGAGACATCTAGGAGGACATCAAGAGTTGGGAGGAGTTACAGGAGGCCCAGACATTTAATGGATCATGTGAATTCCTAATGCAGGCATTGTTCCTTATGAAAGAAAGGGGATGCATAGTGTTGCATGCTCACGCGATCAGCAGCTGAACAGGGAGCGAGCTCGAGCATTGGAACAGTGGAGCGTGAGGTGACTGTTGAGAGAAGAGACGGAGGGAGCAGAGGCAGCGGATGGTGCTCTGGTCCCCAATACCTTTATATTCATAAAAATAGTGTTATACTTATTGCAAACTCTGTTATACTACTTTCGCCAATAAACCCTTTTACTTACCTGTTATCCGCGTCCGCCCATACTTCATAGGTATGGAGTCTTCCCTTATTGATTTTAAAGACTCTCTCCAACACATCGTTGATCAGGGAAATGCAGGCCTATTAATGGTTCTGAGCTTGTTGGCAGCTTGCAACACCCTAGGTAACTCTATATTATATCAATAAATGACGGATGTGGCTCAAGTGCCAGAAAGTGCAGCAGACCTCATTTTTGAGTAATCGTTCTTCCAGAGTTAAAGTAGAGGATGCTGTACCTAAGCCTTACAGAGTTAAAGGCTTGTATTGTACATATTTATTTCAGTATATCTATCAAACCCCTTCATGATGTATTAATAAAGTTAGGCACTGTATTTCAAAACTACACAGATTGGCTTGTGCTTTATCAGTCCATTCTATGTATTTTTCAGGCTTTTGATCGATGTGTGACAATTAGTTGAGAGCTGTGTTAGGCTGTGTGGATTGGCCCTTTCCCAGCATGCCTTTGAATGCTTCTAATAAGAGCATTAGCACAAACAATTACAACTTAGGGCAAACATTCATAGTGCACAAGGCATAGCAATTAACCCACATTTGTTTTCGCTATAAATTATACTAACTTGTCTCCACTATCCTGTCATTGCCCTGTTTAAATTATCTCCTCTATGTGAGCGCAACCATAATTAACAATCTAACAATGATGGTTGGTAAAATGTCATGCTTAGCCTCAAATACTCTAGCAGTCCTAACTGCACCCTACAAAGGAAATGTAACATCCAATATCATCTACAAAGGAATATGGGCATAGACATATTCCTGGCTCTATTCATACCTAGTGTTATGGCAATAGACATTCAGGACTCTACAATGCTTTCAAGGAACCTCTTTACTTTCCAAATTGTCAGAGTTCCATTAGGCATAGAAATTACTATGACAACTCTGTTGTACATCAGCAGTTTCACTGAGCACTTATATAATCCTAGACTACAATATTATAGGGAAGTGATGTTGCAAACAATGTGTTTGCCCTGCTAAATAATTGTATGTATACAGATGTTTGACTTTAATGGATTTCTTAATCTGCCACATAATATCATGGTGAGGTAGTAAACAGGATGTGGCCATGCAGGGAAATGCAGTACCTCAGGCAACTGTATTTCAATCCACAGACCCCAGCCAGAGGGATTCTTACATAAGACCCAGGGTTCTTGGCAATTCGCCAAGGGTGGGTTTTCGGTATGATATGGTAGGACCTAATAATATGCAAGACCAAATGCATAATGGACCCTACCAGGCAGTGGGGGCCCAGAGTAGATTAAACCCTGCTACAGTGATAAACGGCAACCAAACAGGAACAAGATAAGAAGATAGATTTATTGAAAATGGAACCCAACAAAGGGAGCAGTACAAATCAAATGAGATACAAAATAAATGTAACATATAGCCCTTGCTCGTATGCTCAGGCCTCCACACAGGGAGACCATGGACAGAGGACAGACATTCCATGCTCCTCAGCACAGCTGTCCCAGGAGCTCAGGGGAAACACTAACAGGAGTCAGTCTCCTGAAAGAAACCAAAATAGGCTTGACCAATATGAATTCAACCAATACCAGTCTAGAGCGCAGAGGGATGAGTATGGATATCTGGATAGATTCCTGTGCTTAGAGGCACACGCAAACATGTTAGCTGAACAGATAAGTATAATGTGTGTAGGGCAAAAACAGCAGCTGAGTGAGAATGCAGAACACAAGAGTGACATTGCACAAGGCAGTAACAAAAGATTAATCCGCCAGGCTTCCCACCCTGAAGGCACAAATGATCTACTATTGATTGAACAAACTGAGTTGCTTAGTGATTTAAAATTAAGAAAATAACCAAATGATAACATAGGAAATAAAAACTCACACAAGAAAGGGGTGTAGTTTAATTTAGAATTAAATCAAACCGTTCAGGTATGTGAAAATGAGGAAGAAGAAAAGAGACATGAACTGTAAGAACCCAATGAGCAAAGGGGCAAATGAAAATCTAAAAAGAACATGTCGCTTGAAAAGGATGAAACACACACCTTTGAATAATTGATAGCTAGTGACCAAGTGGACCATGATGGGGCAAATGGTGCACTGAATGTCTCAACAATAAATGAAATCAAAATGAACACATTGATAGGTAAAAACAGAAAAACAGGTGATAGCTTTTCATTGCCTGATCATTCTAGCAGTGCTCATATTTCAAAAGAAATGCAAATTCCCCAGAGGACATTTTCAGGTGAGTTCCCAGATGAGTATTTCGAGCCACGGTTGTTCCAAGTGGCAGAATTGACAGGTACGGTACAGGAGCCAGGTGAGTTTCAAACACAAAATGCTGAATTGTGCCACATGATACTAATGACGATACAAAACAGTGATTCTCCAGAGTGGAGGTAAGTGAAGTAAATCAAAATAATGTGTAAAAAAGCAGAAAAGTAATAGGGTGAGAACACAGGTGGTCCCACTATACAAGAGGTGCAGACAGTGGCAAAGATCTACATTAATGCTTAGGGCAGACAAATAAATGGAGAAATTGAAAAAGAGATGGCAAAAAGGGGGTAAAATGTCACTTCACATGCCCCTTTGCTTAGCAAGAAGTCAGGCTGGCCTAAAGAAAATAAGCATTGAGATTAGCAACAATGCACACTTCCTATGCATGCTTGAAGAATGTGAAGACAGATATTATGCATCTATTACAATTGAAGAGCAATGCAATACATTTGTGATGGTGATACAGGCACACAGGAAACTGTTATGTCAAGGAAACTGTTGGAGAGCATATATTAAGGGAGGCTCCCACAAGACATGTTGAAATTGAGACAGATTGAAGGCCCAGTGCATAATTTCAATAGGGAAGAAATACAGGTGGATGGTGCCACTGAAGTTCACATCAGGGTAGGGAACCAAGACTGAGGCAAGAAGTGGTGGTCATGGCAATTGGGGAGACCCCATTCCTATTAGGAACAGATTTTCTGCAGATGCTGTGACCCCTCATCGATGGCATAAATGGGTGACTGCAGTCTTTGGCCAAAAAACACTTGAAACCTAAAAAAACATGTTGAGACAGTTTAGCAATATAAATGTCACACCATTGCTAGGTCAGAGAGAGCAGAAGAGGTGTATCTTCAGAATGACTGTGCATCTAGTGTCACTATCATGTCCATATGCCAGGATGAAATGCAAGGAGAACAAGAAAAGCAGTCATTACAGATTCACTTGGATCCCAATAAAAACTGGCAGACACAGATAGTTTAAAACACATTGTGGTTCTAGCTAAGTGATGAGGACTGCGAATGAAGTGAGGTTTCCGAGTGAGATCAGGAACAGTATATTTCAACAATTGCAGAAATACACATCAAAGAAGGTCACGCCTGGATACCTGTGCATGTAAATTGGCATCCAGAAATAATTGAGGCGGTTTTGGCCCTAGAACAGGAAAGGAGTTTCATTAATGAGAAAGTGTTCAAACCAATGCTTGACAGAGAAGAAATAACATGTTTTAAAATGAAAAATCAGCAGATATTCAGTTTAGATAGCCCTGATTTTGGACAAAAAATTGTGGGGAGATGCATGTTGAAAATCACAATAAAGTCTATAAGCATTCATCACAATATATTGATTGTAAGTGGAACCAAAGCCAAATTCTATTTGAGAAATAGCATCATGCACAAAATGTGAATGGTTTTAGATTTCAGGAATCTAAATGTTTGGTCTAGACTGGATGGGGCAGCATCTGAATTTGAGGGTAGAAGGCAAGCATAACATTTTGCCCAAATAATGCCATACACAGGTGAGCTTCAAGTGAAGAAGGATGTTACCAGTCCCGCATTCACAAGGAAAATCACAATAGCATTGAAGTACAGGAAGGGACAACAATTGAAGGAGCAGGGTGCATTTGTGTGGATTAATGAATCTATGAGACATAAGGAGCTAGAATGTGAATACACACCTTTAGTGAATGTGGAGGATGGCCCCATTCCAATACTGGTGAATAGCAGAGGATATCAGGACATCTACTTGGAAGAAGACACACCGTTAGGGGTGGCAATTAGAGAATCATACTACACTGCAGATTTAAACCACCCAGTTGTTTGGAACATTCTTGAAAGTTATATCCGCTCACAAGTTTAACTGCATGAGTCTTTATATTATAAACCAAAGGGTATTTTCAAGATTCAGTCAGTATAACCTTATGAATAAAAGATGTGATTGGATGACAGCAGGACAATTGCATTTTATTTCAGGTGGATGGAAATGAGACAGAGGAAAAGCAGCAAATTGAAGTGGAGGTTAAAATGCCAAGGTACTTGAGTGTGGTGTTTCTTGAAAGGGACACTGCAAAATTAGAAGAAAACACGGAAATCCCTCCTTTGGAGGATTTTTCTGAATTTTCTGAGATAGTATAGGAACAAATATAGGCCTCCGATGCTTGCCCTAATGAAGAAGAGAAAGGCACATTTTGAAAAATAGTAATTTAATTCAAGGAGGTGTTTTCCAAAGATGGCTCTGATTGTGTGCACACTGATTCGCATATTGCTGCGTTGCCTGAAGGCTATGGTAGGGAACCTGTATTTGTGTAACAAGATTACACAAGCTACCCATGGCCTGTTTAGAGTCCTTGACAGAAATAATAAAAAAATGTTGATTCCAGAGGAATCATTAGATCCTTTTGCAGTACCTCAAACACACCCATATTGGGTGTGCTGTAGCCTAATGATCAATGGCATTTGTGTGTAGACTTGAGAAAACTAAATTCAAGGGTTCCTGTGTCCAGGTGCCACTCCCATTTATTGATCAGGGCCTTGCACAGATCCATGGGTCAAATGCATTTTACTACCTTAGATCTTACAGCAGGGTATTGTTGTGTGCCCCTAGCCAAAGATATACAAAATCAAGTTGCCTTTTCATTTGAAGGAACACAGTATCCATGGCAAAATACTCCATTTGGGTTTATCAATAGTGGAAGTGAGATTGGGATCTTCCTGAACAAAGCACTCCATGATAGGGGAACTGTGGTCTATGTGGATGATGTACTGATGAAAAATGAAGATATAAAAAGCCATTTCAATTTAATTAGACGTTTCCTAAGCCAGTTGAAAATGTCTGGGGCAAAGTGTCAGTTCAGAAGGTGCAGTGGTGTAGGAAAAGGTTAAATTAATTGGGACATGAAGTGACAGATGTTAGGTAACATTTCACTTACTGCTGTTCTACCTCTATACTGGTGGTCCCCACAACATTTTTGCTTTTGTTGCAGCCTCCTGTCCTGACATTCTGCCAGTGCAGCACAGCCTTCAGCTGCACTCCACTGGGTTTTTGTTCATCCTTCTGGGTAAACTGGGTTGTCCTACTGACAGTCAGTGCTGGTAAACATTCTTTCTCTTAGTCTTATGACTTTGTTGCCACATTTGGGAACTGTATTTCAGTGTGCAAAGTACATTACTGCACCATGCACTGGGGTCCTTGCATTTACAGGCCCTAGACATCCATTTGCATTTTTTGGTAACTGGACATGTGCCTAGGAGTTGACTGGTGGCTGCAGAACCTTTCTTCGTGTGTTCTTATTAACATTTACTGAGCCATACCGCACTTACCATGTTTGGGTCATTACTGTGGCTTGTTCCTGTCATGGCCTTGCCACAAGGACTTTTGTCTTCTCCTTGGGCCATTTTGTCCTTCGGCTTTCCCCTTGCTCTTTGTGACCTGGGGAGTCCTTATTTGGGCATTCAGTCACCCACGAAAGGCAGTGATTTTCTTAGGCTAATGAATGTCACGTGTGTGGGTACCCAGGAAGTGGGCTGGAACTGTATGGTCCAAATCTACACTAGTGGTGCCTGGATTTCTGGTGTGAATGAGAGCTGCAATGATCCCTGATTGGAGCACTGCTAGCATGCATGAGTGGGGAAAATCTCATTGGCCAGCAGGTGTGCAAGCACTCACTGGACTTTAGGGTGTGAGGATGGGCTCTGAGTGCACACCTGCAGAACACCCTGAGTTCCAAATCAACCTCAACACAGAGCCAAGGATCCTGAGAAGCAAAGTAGATCCAAGGACTGTCCGGAACTGCGCAGAGAAGGTATGGGACCCTGAGCCTGCTGTTGTCCGGGTAGAGCCCTGTTATGTGCTCGATCTCAGAAGACTTGCAAAGGTGCTTTCACCATTTTGAGTGGTGGGACCAATCACTCTCAAACAAGCCTTCTCAGAAGTGTCTCTGGGTCCTCCAGTGGACTAACCAGCGTGTCCCTTGGCACCCTTGCTGGAGCATTGCCACATCGAGTTCCGACTAAAGCTTTGGAAGAACCCTAGATCACACCACAAGGCACCTTCTTGACAAATTTTGTTGTCCCTATTACTTTGGGCTGCGAGAGCGAAGCGTGTGTCAGTCCATGAGACTTGGGTGATCCTGTGTCATTGTACAACAGTGGCTGTCACTGCTGGTGACCTTTCCACCTTTTTTCAAGTGTCCTGAGACCAGCTGCATCTGTGCTTTCTTTGCCCTGCATTTGTGATGATAGATACAGCTCCTGATGTAAATCCGACCTGCATCTGAACTTGCAGCGCCTGTGCTTTTTGCAGCATAACCACAAGGGGGTTTTGTAGTCCAGGCAACCTTCTTCAAACCTGTCAAGTTTGAAGCTGAAGTGAGCTACGGGGGGGGGGAGTAATCTTACTACTTACCGGTGGGCCCTAGTTCATCCATACTGTTTTTATGCACAAATGATCCCTTGTTGTCTTTGTCTTCACTTGGGTGGCTCTTGCTTCCTATAGTGTCCCGAAAGTTGGGGACAGCTTTGTCCTCCGTAGCAGACTCACCTCTTACTTTTAGAACTGAATTCCTCACACTCCAGTTTCCTTTTCTGACTTTTCCTTCCCATTGAAATGTGTTCCTTGTGAGCTTTATGCATCAATGAGCGCTTTTACGCACAAACATAACATTGAGCACAAGGCTCCAAACTTTGTAGGGCTGGTTTTCTTAAGTTAGGGATATCCATTTCTGGAGTTGGCCATTGTGTTAACATTTGTGTGTTTTCCCTCCTGACAGGTTTTGGCAAAAATCCTTACTACATTGACCGAAAATTGACTGTACATATATTTTACATATTGTGTGTTTAAGTAGCGGTATTACTGCGTTCTTTATTTTTGATGTGTGTTTGTTAAAGGCCTAATAAATTGTATATTCTTTATCCTCCTGTCTAAGCGTTACTATTGTGTCCTACTGTGTGTGCTCATCCAAGACCTCAGATCACCCCCACTACTCCTGAGACTTAGCCTTGACTGCTTTCTAAGCTACCTTGAATTGTTCTGGCTAACTTTCCCCTGTTTCACTAAACTAGGGTGGCCTCCTGAACATCTGGTCACCAGAGCACATTCATTGAAGACTATGCTGAAATCACACAACCATTGACTACATTTCTGAAGCAGGGGGTGCCCTGGAAATGGGGAAAGGAACAATGTGAAGTGGCCACCAAATTGAAAGATTGTATGATAAAGACCACATGTCCAAAGAAGAACCAAGCTTTCTTTCTGGAGACAGGGTTCAGCGCTCTTGAATCAAAAGCATAGTTCAAATAAAAAAAATAAAAAAAACATTGCATATGCTAATAAAGCATTGTCACAGCTTGAAACAAAATGTTCGTGAAAAGCATTCTTTACTACTGTGTGGGCATTACAACATTTACACCCCATTATTCAAGGAGAGCGGGTAATTGTTGAAACTGATCATTAGCCCCTCTAATTTTCACAGAGTAAAATAATCAGATCAGGGAATTTAGCCCAGTCAAGAATGACATAATGGACTTTGGCATTACAAGGATTCCCAGTGGAAGTGAGATATAGGCAGAATACAGAGTCCAATTGCTCAGGGGCTGGCAGACCCTTCATGACTGTGCAGCTTTAGATGCTACAGATGATACAAAATTAGAAACCAATATGTATGAATTTGAACAATCACCACACAAGGCCCTCAATGAAGAAGGGTGCAGGAATCTCCCATCTGTGGGTGTGGATGGATGTGCATACCATGTGGGGGGTCATCCTGAAAAAAGAATTGGGGGCAGGAAGAGAGAATGTATGGGTCATAATTGGTTGCATTTTACAAAGCAATATCCACAAAAGTAGAAAACAAATTAAAATAAATTGTTTTATGTACTGACTCTTATTATGCCTGCAAAGTTCTGTTTGTACTTACCGGGGTGGAAGCTGAGAGGAATGGTTACATGTAACAAAAACCCACTCAAACATGGAATATTAATTCAGGCCATTGACAATCTTTTTTAGTAAATTAGATGACCATTCCCTGGGGGAATTCCAAAATACTAGGGGGAGATAAGGAAGGGAAGGACAAAGTTGATCAACCGGCCAAAATTGGAGCAGGAATTGGGAAATTGTTTCCCATTGAGCACTTCCAAGTCGATGTGGTAACATGTTCCAAATCTCAGGGAACAAGTGATCAACCAGTGGTGCAATGGAGTTTTGATACGCCTGCTTAAGGCACAGAAAGAAGACCCTATCACAGGTCTCTTGTATCATCTGTCATATTCAGAGCAAAATCCTTTAATGGAGGAGGACTGCAAAGGAAGACAAGATTTTAGGGTGTTATTAATAAATACAAATAGATTTCAATTGCAAGATGTATTGTTGATCTGAGAATCCTTTGGAAATATTGAAAGAATATGCTTATTGGCCACATATGTCCAAAGATGTGGAGTTGTATACTCAGGAGTGTTCTGTGTGTGCACAGTTTCAACATGCCTCCCAAATACATAGACCACCATTTAAGAAAAGAGGGCTGAAACTACCTTGGTCAGATATGCAAACAGATTTAATTGGCCCATCCAAAGATCATCACGAGGAAACACTTACATGTTAACGGTTACCTATTTAATGTCTAAATGGTTGGAGTGCATACCGACACCTGACTGTAGTACACAGACAGAGGCTACTTTGCTGGTGAATCATATATTTTCTAGGTTTGGTCTACCTCAAAGAATAGAATCAGACCATGGAAGTCATTTTACTAGTGCAGTGATGACTTACAGTCACTTCAGATAGCACATAAATATGCTCTAGAAAATTATGTTGCAAACAATCAAAGTGCTCACTCACATATACATTGGACATCTGAGATAACTGCACTGACCACCAACACTGAAACCAACATATTACTGAGTCAACTCTCTTTGCATCCTCTTCTTGTTCCACCTCACCTCTTTAAAAATGGCACTTCTTAAAACGTGCTCCATTGTAAAACATGGGATGGAGGTATAAGATTACCTTATCAGTTCTGATATCGACATACTGGGTATCACTGATTCCTGGTTGAATTCTGCAACCAATTTGGCAGCAACTATTTCTGGTCCACAGACTTATAACATCTATCGGAATGATCACTCAGACCGAAAAGGGAGACACCTGGCCTGCAAATAGTTATACACTCAGGTATAGAACTTTGTGAGAGCCTGTGTTTTAAAATAAAACACACTCATACACTTCCATTGCCATTATGATCATCTATAGACCCTCGAAAAACAGTCTCTGTTTGAGGAGCAGTTTTTGGCCCTCATTGACAATTTAAAAAAACCCAAATCCACTTTTGTCATTTTAGGTGAGTTTAATTACTGGACGCAGTTTGGTCCCGAATACCTTGCGCTTTTAATTGGAAAGATGGATATCTACAACATTGTATTTCAAAGCGATACATTTGTTGAATAGTCATTTCAGTTATATGTATGTAATTCATACAGATATTGTACTCTATAATGTATACACAAGATGGTCATATACAATGATCATTTGTTTTGTTTAAGGTTTACAAACAGTTTCATTGGAGACATTTTGGAGGAAGGAGAGAAGGGAGAGAAGAGAAAAAAATGCCTAGGAATTAGTATCTGAGGGTATAAGTTTAGTGAGATCCAAAAGTTGCAGGTGTTTGTTTGGTCACAGTCTTAGTGTGTTCTTACCTAACGGGATTAATATTGAAGCCTGTCTGTTAGTTCCTGGGCTGGATTATTCCGCTGTCCTGGTTACGCTATGGAGAGAAACCATGTGGTTTGTTGCTTGTTGGATCACAGAAACCATAATGGTCCCTATTGCCTCCTGTTACTGTGCTTGATTGTGCCTGAACTGGTGGAACAGATTAAGATGGTGATACGTGGTGATGAGGGATTTACGCGGACTAAGAAGTTGGAGGCCGTTGTGCCATGCGATTGGTCTGAAAGCGAATGCTCAGCAAACTAGCTCTTTCATTTTGCACCCTATGCGAGGTACGCAGCACCATGCACAATTTAAGTCTCAAACTCTAACACTACCACCACCATCAGCTGCTGAATGACCTCCTGGGCATGCTGTCCTCCAATTAATGCCATAATCTAAATTTTTATCACAAGCTCATGTGTAGCAGGCACTAACTTACTATGCATCTGTCATATACATGACACGCGGTACAATTGGTTCTACACATGACCCTTTAGGCAACGCAGCAACCCGCCAGATGATATGCACAGAGCTAGGGGTCGGGCCGTCCTCCCCTTTCCTCTCTCTCTCTCTCCTTGCTGAGCATTTTCTTTCAAAAAATCTAAATGCTACACCACAAGAATATGTTATGGTAAAACAAGTTCTGGTGAAAGGTCTAAAGTCCTAAAAGAAGTGAAGGATAAAATTACTGCCACTCATCACATCAAGCAAGACTCCACCTGGTGTTAATTAATCCCAGAGGAATTTTCTAACAAGATTCTAGGCCATCAAAACACCATTCAGATAAAACAACGCTGCTCTCTGCAAATCGGTGTGACATCAGACATCTCCTTTATTAGCTCACTGAAATCTGAGTTTAATTATAAACAATGTCCCAAGGCAGAAATCCTCAGGATTGTTGACAATCTAAAACCTAAATCTTGCAGGGGCAATATTGGTCTGGCAACCATTATTGAGGAATCTTTGATCTTTTTGATTCCCTGAATCACGAAGATGGTCAATCTTTCCTTTTGTGAGGGTGTGGTGGCTTCCTCCCTCAAAGAAGTCTGGATAACCCCCTCCAAAAAAGAGTTCCCTTGATCGCTACTTAGCTGAGAACTATCAGCCTATTATGAATGTTCCTTTCATATTGAAGATATTTGACAAAGTGGCCCATATCCAATTTCGGGAGTTTTTGGAACAAAACAGCATCCTGGGCATGTACCCGTCTGGATTTTGGGCACGACACAGGATGGAGATAGCTCTCTTGGATTTAAAAACCACTCTGGCTAGCATTGTTGAAAAAGGCCTTATTTATGCTTCTGGATCTCTCTGCGGCATTTGACCTGGTCGACCATTCCATCCTTCCCGACAGGTTGGAGGGGCCGGTGGGCTGTTCTCAAAAGGCACTGAATTGGATAGCATCATTTCTTGGTCCTTGGTGTCAAGTGGGGCAGTGGGGGATGCACAATCCTGTCCTGACATTATTAATACCAGAGTTCCTCAGGGATCCTCACTCTTTAACATTTATATCAGACCACTTCTTGACCTACTCAACCATCTGGATCTCTGTTATACCATCTATACTGATGACACCCAGGTGGTCTTTGAACTATTTGGAAACTATGGACAAGACTCTGAAGCCTTTAATGTGGTGTAGACAGCGATTCAGTCATGGCTGATCTCTAACTCACTTGCTCTAAATGACAATAAGATGTAGCTCCTAATTGTGGCTACCAGTCAATGACCGAACAAACTTATCCTGTGGTTATGCGCAGAAATAAGGGCTGGGGCAGACGTGGGGTATTGCAGTTTGCCCGGTAAATAGAGTTTTGCAGCGTTAACAGGCTATCTGGAACAGGAAAACAGCCTGTGAACTTCACTTCCCAGCAGCACCTGGGACCAATGGTAGTTTTTACTGTTCGCGCACGTAACCAGCTGACAGTGATTGTTGTCAGCTTATTAGCAGGCAACGGCATGGCCCAGGTGCAGATTATTTCATTTGGCACAGGCGTTTTCAGGCGGATGGAGGAGGATTCCCCTTCATTCTTCCTCACATGCCGAAGAACTTCAGGAGAAAGGACGGAGGCCCGTGGGCCATGCAGCAGTGAATCTGCCAGGGCCCCTTACTACGCACTAATTCTTTAGTCTGGGTAGGCCCGCAGGGCTCCCGGACCAAAAGCTAAGTACTTGGGTGTATGATTATAAATGCTCTGATTACTACCGTTGGCATTCCAACCGCAGTGACAATGCTTTTCCTGGCATGCCACAAGTTCAGCCTCATGTTAACCTTATGTCTCATATGTTACGCTGCATTAAGTCTTTTGGCCCCCATTACTCCCGACGGGGGTAAGGACGTTCATTAAGGTTACAAACGCAGACCTTTTGAATATCATATGATTTACCCACAGCTATGGTTGTGAGAAGCGGGGGGAAAACTCAGTTATCTTTTGGTCATGTGTGATTAGATAACACGTGTAATTCCTAATAAGCAAGCCTGGTGCAATGTGGTTCATGCTGGGAAGTGATGTTATGTTACTGCTGTGTATATTTGCTTATGCCTGCACACAGGGCCATGCGTTTTGTCAGTTCATATGGGAAGCTTTCCCTTGTTTGTTTAATTCAGCTTGCTGTTAAATGTCCTCATGCCTTCATGTTTATATGTCCCATGTGATATGTTGTGTTTTGACTAATCTATGAGGGTGGAATGCATTTGATTAAGATCATATGGTACAGGAAGCTCAGAGTTCAATAGGCAGGTAGGAATTGGAGAATATGAGTATGTCTAGTTTTGTCTTTCGGCTTCTGTGGTTTGTGGGAGATTGTTGGAAACTCTTCCCTTGCAAGTGTTGTTGACAATATGTGGTAAAACTCGTAAACCAAGTTAGGCCCTACATCTCTCTTGAAAACAGATCCATTCTTGCCTCAGCCTTGGTGAGCTCAAGGCTCGATTACTGTAATAGCCTCCTCTCAGGGACAACTAAGTCTAACATACACTCTGTGCAGCTTGTCCAGAATAGCGCAGTACGTGCAGTCTTTGGCCTACATAGATACACTCATATATTGGATTCCAGAAAGGCATTGCACTGACTACGTGTTATACATAGGATCTCACATAAGATCCTATTGTTTGCGTATGAATGATGATCATCTATTGCCCGTCCTTATTTGGAGAAACAATTGCTCATCGATCATCCTGTTCGACCTCCTATCTCTAGCGATAGTCATGAATTTAAACAACCCTGATTTAAGCTGCCCAAATTTGGGGGCAGCAGCTTTCAAGCACGGGTACCCAGAGAATGTAATGAACTTACACTTACAATAAGAACAATCGCCTCCCTGACAAGCATTAAGAAAGCAGTAAAAACACACCTGTTTGGAAAATAAAATTGCTTAAGACCCTGACTTCCCTTTGATCGCTGTATTTCTATTTTTTGGTTGTCTTTTCTGTCTATCTCTGTTACATGTGTGCCCTTAGGCCGAAGGGCATGTGGCTTATAAAAAGAAAATAAATTCAATAAATGAATGTGTCAGATTCTGGGAGCCATCTTCTAGCGGTGTGTGGATGTTGCACTGATCAATAATTGACATTCTTAAAAATGATTATGGCTGAAGCCGGGTCTACAATTCTCAGTCCACATGAAATCATGACAGGCAGAAAAATTGTCTTGCCACAACACTTGTGCAGAAACAATGAACACGTCTTGGTAAATGCTTCCCCAATTCATGGCTATGTAGAAGAATTGAGAAAGCATTTGCAGCCCCTATTTGTGTTTGCACAGCGGAATCTGGAAATGGCAGCTGAGGGTGCCCAATAATACTATGACAGGAAATCATCTGTTAGGGATTATGAAATAGGTGATCAGGTGTATACATGTAATTTTGCAAAAGCTAAAAATAAAAATTCCAACTTCATGGCATCCTGGTGTGGTGCATTCAAAATTGTGGACCAAGTTTCGCCTGTCGTGTACAGATTAATGAACAACAAAGGTGATCTGGTTGTGGAACACCACATGAACCAGATCAAACTGTTTCACCTGAAACATGAGATTAAAAGGATTGAACAGTATAGAGAAACCAGTATGAAGTGAGAGGTGTAACCGTTGCATTAAAATCAAGGTAAGTCAGTAAATGGCAATAAGGTAAGTAACTCGCACAGGGAATGGAAGGGGTTCATCGGAGCAGGTAAGTATGTGTGTATGGCATGGTGTGCCTGAAGGTAGGAATTAGAAGTATGCAGATATTAAATAGTAATTATATGTGTATAATGTAGATGTGTATTTCCAGGCAATTAAAAGATAAGAGGAGTTTTAAATGAAATTGTATTTTTGCTTAATAATTAACCTGCCTGTCCCTCTTCTCTGGTTTAGATTCTCTAACTTGTTTCCTTCATCAGTGTTACCTGTAGTCCATGGAGGAGGTCCCGGGACGGAGAAAGATGAAATCCCAATGAACAAAATAGGTAAAAGGTGGAAAGAGACTTACAAGCTAAGAAGAGAGATCCAGATGATGATATGAAAATGACAGGCTTACTATGATGTATTTTGTGATATGGACACAGGCCTCTCCAGCAGGGAAAAAAAAAAAAATATATATATATATATATATATATAAGAGTGCAGGTGCCAGTATTAGGCCTTGTGATGGATATGTCACTACCGGGTCCCAAAGAGTCAATTCCATTCTAAAGAAGTGTTCATGTTCTCATTCTTTTCTTTCACTATAATTCTTTCCTGATATCCTCATTCCTATATTCTCTAGTCTCTGTTCTGCTTTCACCTATGGACAATCATTGCTCATTTATTTCAATCTATAACATTTTTATTATTTTGTTTAAACAAAGAATTTTCTGAAACTTCAACAGTAAGGTAATCACATACTGACCATGGTTAATGAAATGAGCATTTGTGAATGGTGACTTCATTTAACCTATGGTCACAATATTGTATGAGGATCACATAGCTAGGAGGCATGCTTCTGCATGGCCTTGGTCAACTAGCCCTTTACAGAAGGAGGGGGGAGATGTAAGATAAACAGTGCACACATTTCAAGGTGCCACTGATTTCAACAGAGACCGTGTGCACCAGTTACAAATGAAGCTAACATTGCAGCACATGCCATGTACTGTGTTTTGTAGCCTTTAGTAAAAATACTAACATGTAACAAGCTAACACTGCAGCACATGATGTATGTAGGGGAATATATGTAGCAGTGGGGACTGAAAGGGGGTAGTAGCAGCTAATATAGGAATCATTATGGGGACTAGATTTGTAGGCCATAGGCTTTGTGTGCACTAGCACCATGGCAGGCTATGGGCTGCCAATGTGCAGAGAATAAAGCAAAGAAGTAGATTTGCATGTTCAGGCAAGATTCAGGGCACAGCTGAAAAGACCTTGAGTATAAGCATTCATCGTTCTGAACAGGAAAAGAGGAAGGAAGAATAAGGTACATTATCAGGTGGTGTGCTCTGTCTTAAAGTCAGAGGGGGTGAGATGCTGCTACAAGACTCTGGAAAATGCCCAATGGGTCTGTCACATGTTTTGTGACACATGAAGGCTGGGGTAAGGAAGTGACATTGGAAAAATATGTGCAGCTTCCATATGATCTGAAGGCCCTGGGCGGAGTTCTGAGGAAGGCTCTATAATGAAATGCAAGCTGGGAGGCTGGGATTTGTGCTGGTTCCTGGATACAGGGGCTGTTGGACCAGTTGCTGAGTCCACTGGGATTTTGGCCAGTTCCTGATGCCACTAGTCCTTTGACTTTCTTGGTGTTTGCCCATTGCTGATTCCATGAGGCGTGTGGGTCTATGAATTTTACATGAAGCGCTATTGTCTCAGGATCTCCATTGTCTGTGGCCTGGGTTTTTTTTTTGACTGAGCCTGCTCTGTCCATCAGGTTACTGAGATTTTCTTCAAAGAAAAGCAGAGTTTAAATCTCACAAACTCTATTTGCAAAAAAGAAAACCAGGGCTGTTGTTCTTTCATTGAGTATGAGCATGGGCAGTGCCTTGCAAACATCAAGCCAAGCCTGGCTGGGGTGCAGTGAAGCCAGCGGACAGACTGGATCTGTGTGCTTGGCTACACAACAGGATTCCAGGGTAGTGTTCTGAAGCCAGGAGGTGGAGGCTGTCGTGAGCTGATGTGGAGGCGAACGTTGAGATTGCAGCCAGGCTAGAGAAGTTGGGTTAAATAGAGTTTCAAGTCCAGTGAAGTAAGTATAACTAGGGATCATCAAATAATAGTGTTTGGAATTTCTTGATTTGGCCAGGTCAAACGGACCTAGAAGGGAATTTCCTTTTTTCTCATGGTACCCAAAAACATTAAAGCATTCTTAATCTAAAATGGTTATGGGAATAATTACATTTTGCAAGCGATCCCATTATTTCTAACATCAGACTAACCTGGCATTTGACTAAAAGGTCAGTGGGTAGAGAGTAAGTGGGGCTGATTCCTAAAGGGTAACTGCTTTTATAAGCACGGATTGCATGCCAAGGCTGGTCACAATCTCATCCTCATTCTACTAATAGGATAAGAGGAAAAGAGGTAAGGGATGGTAGTCTATGGTTCATGCATTATTGAAATCAAACTAAATAGCTCTTTGAAGCCATAGTAAACTGTCAGTGTGCAATTGCATTTTTTGATAGCTTTTCTCCAATAATGTGCATGATTGAATCTATTGATTTGTTCTGACCTTAGATGAGTTAGGGGCGTAAACAGGACTTGAGGTCAGATCTCTTACATGGTCAAGGTATTAGATGGGTATTGGAGGTTGTGCAGATCGACAAATAGTATTTGGTTTTTTATCAATGCAAATTGTTTTTTCCCTGTTTTCTCTATATGTTCAATGAAAATGTAACACTGATGTTTCTCTGCTGCATGTTTTTTTCCATTTCTGCTGAATGAGTATAAAGATGCCTGCAGGCATAATTATGAAAGCCTGTGTGGCTGTCTGTTACTTTGTGGCTTAGTCAGTTTACAATATATAGCCTTGAAATTCTGGTGTGCCCAGTGCAGTATAAAGTCAACTAGGACATAACCAAGGATCCCAGAATAAATGTTTAGATGATAAAACGTTTCTTACAATGGCCACTGATTTAATTTAGCTGCAATATTTTGAGAATAGCCTTTGTGTTATATTTATCGACATTCTTTTGTGTATATCCACTGTGTGATGTCTAGCTGCTACTTTGAGTACATCTATTTAGCTGCATGTTTTAGTATGCCATATTTAGCTGCATTTTGAGTATAACATCTGTGTCATACTTAATTGTATGTTTTAATTCATCCACTGTAGTATATTTCACCTCCTTTATTTATAACCACTGTGTTACCTCTAGCTGCATATTCTTTTTTTAAACTTTCTTTATTTGTCTTGACAACACACCAGGAACCTACAAGGCACCAGCAATGAGCCAAAGAAACCAGCAACATACATAATGAGCAACACATCATGCGTCAATTACAGTATACAGAGAGTGAGGCAGCAGACTGGACATTAACAACTGTATCAGGGGAAGACATCATTCATGGGGAGCCTTCAGGGGAGGATCTGACAGAGTTTGTGGGTGAGGCCATGGCAGCCATATAGTCCCGGAACTTCCGCCTGATGTCTCTTGGCCTCGAGTGTGAGTGTTGCATTGCATTCCAGGATTCTTCAGTATCATGAACCCATGTAATTGACCTGAGCCACTGTTCATAGGTAGGGGCCCTGGGACGGAGCCAACACAACAGTATACAGCGGACTGCCAACAGCATGCTGAGACCTGCAAGGTTCTTAGTCGCGGGGCAGCTGTGGGAGATCATGAAACAGGCAGTGTAATGGGGTGGGGGCTTTAGTGTGTTCAAGGATATCCGATAGTGTGGAGCAGACGTCCAGAATTGGGTGAGACGGGGGCAGTGCCATAACATATGAATGTAGGAGGCTCGATCCATGCCACACCTGGGGCAGCTGGGAGGAACGCTGCTGAACATGCGATGTAGCCTTACTTGTGTATGATGGTATCTGTGTAGCACCTTGAATTGTATTAATTTAAATTTAGTATTATAGGATACATTGTGGGTGCTGGCACACATTCGGGACCATCTCTCGTCAGTGATCTCAACTCCAAGATCCCTCCCATGCGTGTCTCAGCCCTGTAAAGGAGGGGTCCGCCCACTCTGCAGTAAAGAGTACAGTCTCGACACCTTGCCCCTAAAGGAGAGGTAAGAGCAAGGTTCCACCACTATAGGCTTGTCAGGGGGTAAGGCGGGGAAATTAGGGAATTTGGATTTGAGGTTCTTCCATAGTGAGGAGTATTGTAGCCATACTGAAGGCCAGCGTCTAAGGGGTAAGGGAAGATCTAGCCACTCAATAAAGTTCTCCTGTTTGTAGACATCTCGGAGTGCCAGGAAGCCAGAATCTGCCCAGTGAGATAGGACTGATTGTGGGATATGCGGGACATCGGGAAGAAAGTTCCATAATGGCAGGTCTCCGTGGAACGGGTGAAGGTTGCCGTCCATTGTCCAAAGTGTGGTCAATGCTAAGGACGTGGCAGCTACCGGGTCTGCAGAGTCTGGGTCAGGGGGTGCTGGTTTGAGGATCAGGGAACCTATCACGCGGTCCGAGACAGCCAGTTTTTCCAGCCGAACGTGTGGGGGGATCAGTGGTATTAAATCAATATGACGCAAACTGCGATTGGGCTACCACCCAGTATCTGATGAAATCTGGAGTGTTGAACCCACCCAGTTCCTTGGGAGCGGTCAATGTGGACAGCTTTAGGCGGACAGCCCCCGAATGCCACAGAAAGGTGTTGCTTATATGGCGCAGTGTTCTGAAAAAAACATCCCCAGGCCACACAAGGAGGTTAGTGAATCGGTCCAGGAGTTGGGGTAATACCACCATTTTAAGTATTCCAATCCTGCCTGCTAGTGAAATGGGGAGTTTGGACCAGCTGGAAGCCCTCACCGCAAGGCTATTTAAGTAAGTCTGATAATTATCCTCGCAAAGCTTGGCCACGTGGTGGGAAACCACCACCCCCAGGTAGGTAATGCTGGACAGCGACCAGTTGAATCCACATAAATCTGAGGGGGGATGTGTGGAGTCTGTAAGTGGGAATAAGGTGAACTTGGAGCAGTTTCTTTTATGGCCAGATATGTCCCCAAAGCGAGCCACATCCGCTAGTATGGGGGCGAGGTTAGAGTCGGGAGACCAGATGTATAGAAGAGCGTTGTCTGCATATAGGGAAACTACATCAGATTGCCCGACTGTGCGCAGGCCCCTATGTGAATGTGATTGGCGTACCATGTCCGCAAAGGGTTCCATGGCTATAGTGAATATAAGGGGGGAGAAGGGGCAACCCTGTCGTGTGCCTCTGGATATCTGGAAGGGAGTGGAACATCTGTCCTCGGTACGAACTCTGGCCGACGGGGCAGTGTAGAGCAGCTTTACCCAGGCACAAAAGTTGGGGCCGAACTTGCACCTCTTGAGGACTCGCCATAGATACCTCCACGAGACCGAGTCAAATGCCTTCTGCATATCTAGGGTGGCTGCAATCGCCTGTGTGGTCGGACTGATTCTGCCGATTACATTGAAGAGCCTCCTCAAATTCAGGGATGTAGACCTGCCTGGGACAAATCCCGCCTGGTCGGGGTGGATGATGTGCGGCATGTATGGGGCTAGGCGGTTGGCCAACAGTTTAGCGTATATTTTAACATCGCTGTTAATCAATGACAGCGGTCGGTATGAGCCGCACTGAGTAGGGGGCTTACCCGGTTTGAAGAGCACAGTTATCAGTGCCTCCCAGAGAGATGGAGGGAGTATACCCTTTTCACACGACTCCTCCCACAAGGCCAACAGTTGCAGAATCAGGATAGACTTATATCATTTATAGAAATCCATGGGGAGCCCATCGGGGCCAGGAGCCTTTCCTGATGCCAACAACGCAATTGCCTCGTCAAGTTCCTCGGAGGTAAATGGTCTCTCCAGGAGAAGGCTGGTTTCAGTGGACAGTATTGATAGGGGAAGGCCCTCTAAGTAGGAATCCATTTCCGGAACCTGGGGACCATCGGCTGCAGAGTACAAGGAGGTATAGAACAGCTGAAACTGGGAGTTGATGTCCTGCGGGGAGGTGGCGAGCGAGCCATCAGGTCCCACTATCACAGGGATATGGGGGGTACCGAACTCCCGGCGCAATAGCCTGGCAAGCATACGACCGGGGCGTTCACCCTCTCCATATTTACTCACTGCCTGAGGGGAGTCTAGGAATTTAACCTCTCGCTGGGCGAGGTCGCGAAACCTGTCCAGCTTGGAACCCAGTACAGCCAGAGTGGTTGGGAAGTGGTCTTGGGCATATTGGGACTCAAGGATAGCCAGAGCCGATTCGCTAGCAGCAATGTCAGAACGGATTCCTTTAAGGATGCCGCAGCACTTGGATATGGCCATCCCCCTCACATATGCTTTAAATGATTCTCACAGGACAGCGTGCGATGTTACTGAGTCTGTATTGATCTCAAAGAATTCCTCGATGATGATTCGCGTTCGGCTGCGAAGGCCTGGTCGAGAAGCGCATATGGACCCAGCCTCCACTGCCTAGTTTTTCCGGCACCCTGACCCCAGTTTAGGGAAATGAGTACCAGTGAATGGTCTGAAAGCGTCCTAGGGAGGATAGCCAAGTGAGACATGGATCTGACTAGTGTGTCCGTTATAAGCCATCTGTCTATCCTGGAATGGGAATCGTGAACCGAAGAGTAAAAGGAGAATGTGCGGGAATCAGGGTTCATTAGGCGCCATACCTCCACAAGTGCCAGATGGGCAAGGGATCTAAGGATAGTATAGGCTGCCTTGGAAAGTTGGCGAGGTCTGGTGCCTGACCTATCTAGGGTGACATCTAGTATGGTATTGACATCACCCCCCCCATAATATTGGGAGCAGGGGGTAACTTTCAAGGAGGGCAGCTAAGTGTAGGTAGAATTCAGGGTTGTCGATATTAGGACCATATATATTCAGGATGGTTATCTCTTGGTGGAGCAGTTTGCCCGTGATCAATACTTATCTGCCCAGAGGGTCGATATGCGAGTGGTGGCATGTTAATTTCAGGCTTTTGTGTATTAGAGTAAGGGTGCCACGGCTTTGCGTAGAATAGTTGGTATAGTACCTGTGGGGCCCCCATTACCTCGCAAACCGCTCACACTGCTCCGATCGAGCATGGGTTTCCTGTAAACATAGTATTTTCACCCCATGACGTTCAGCATGTAGCTGTACCTGTTGTCATGATGCCTGCTCCTGTGGAGCCAGGTCAGGCCCAGCGTCCCCGGAAGCAGACTTCATACTCACCTAGCAGGACCCAGCAAACCCCTATAGGGGCTCTTTGGACCTTGTCCTGGCGCCTTTGGCGCCAGGCTCATAAAAGGCATCTGTCCTGGCGCCATAGGCGCCAGGCTCATCATGGCAGAACATATGGTAATGCTTGGGTGAACTCACCTGAGGCAGACCATGCTGCATACTCACCCGAGGCAGACCATGCTGTCTGAAGCTCCAAGCCAACTAAGGCTAGGGAGGAACTATTTTCTTTCAGGAACTCTTTTCTTACTCGGGTGGGGCCAGTGGAAGAACACTCACCTGAAGCTCTTCCAAGGCTATTTAAACCACACCTGGATGGCCACACGTGCTTCGCGTTATTCTGCATCTGCAGCAGGACGCTCACCGAATCGGCTCCTGCATCCTGGCTCCTGCCACGCCCGCCAGCACCTGGAACACCTGCAAGGAGAGAAAGGCAAGCATTAGGACATTACCTACCTTCATCCAGCATCCGGATTCTTCACTCCGTCAATCACCTTCACGTGGCGCTGTCTGGCTGTCTGGCTCTTCAGCGGTCATAGGCGACATTGGCCGCATCCCAGCACCTACGGAAAAGAAAGACAATAGTTAGAAGCGCTCCGCTTCTCACGCTGCCGCGCTGCTTCCACTTACCTTCACGTGGCGCCGGCAACCTTTTCAGCGCCCATAGGCGACATTGGTCGCATTCAAGACCTATGGAGAAAAAGGACAAAACAAGGTGAGCAACAAACTAATTGCAAAAGGACAGATTACTCACCTTAAGTCTTACCTGAATTTTGTTGGGACCTCAGTTCCCTTTTCGGGTCGGAGCGGCTTTTCTGGCTTTTCCGTACCCCAGCCCGTATGGGGAAATAAGACACACTCATTAAGGTGTCGGAGCAAACCACTACGGCACACCTTCATTAAAAGTACTCACCTGAGCTTACCTCGGCGAATCCATTCCTCCACACGGATTCCTCACCTAGTCCCTGAAACTTAAACAAAGGCCAAGGGACAAATAAGACTTTTGAACTATATACTTACGGCAGCATTTTGGTAAAGGCAAGCAGACATCGAACCCTCGCCAAATCCGAGATCCAGTGAAGTAACTGGAAATCTACGCGCCCCTGCGTCAGAAGCAGGATGGAGAGCTCGTCCATACAGAAATTAAGGTGAGAGTCTGCGGAAGGCACAGCTAGGGTTCGAGGAGGGTGAGAAGGGGAAAAAGGGGGGAATCTCACACACAATCTAGCAGACAGTTAACTCCCTTTTCCCATCTACAGAAGGATTATTCTACGGGCCAGACAGACGAGGTTTGGGGGTCCAGTCCAGTCCATCTTCCAAGCACTACGCTTTACCGTGGAAGAAGTTGTAGCAGTCCAGAACGGGTCGGTGCCTCCGTGGGAATCAGGTGAGCGTTACACCTGTCTCATCTTTCTGTGATTTCCTAACCCCCGGATTTTCCAGCTCATGAAGGTCAGGTCAGTGGTAGCCATACTTGATGGGTACTGCTTGTATTCCTGCCACGGGGGCACCAGCCACAGGAAGCTAGTGGATCCGGCGGTGCGTGGCGTCCCGTCTGTGTACTCAAAACACATTGCCTCGGCACATGGGGCGCCTGTAGTGGCCGTCAAGACTTTTTTAACCATAACGTCCCCTGCCCCTCCCCCTCCCAGGTCCCTCCCCGTCCCCCCACCCACATCCCTCCCCCAATCGGAGGGACGAGACCCAAACTAACCCATATCAACCAAGAACTTCTAGGCATCAACGCCTGGGGGACTGTTAGCTGCCGGGCAGTGGCGCACCGGACTGGGGAGAGCGTGAAGAGAGTATGCAATCTAATAGTATTTACCATAGTGTTCGAGGCATGTACAGGTAATAGAGGGGCCGTGGCCAATGGGGAGTAAAGCCAGTGAAGCCGGAGGGAAGCAACCATGGGTCTCGATGTACCATCTGGGGAGCAAAATGTGGAGTCTGAGTGGTAAGGGCGGAACAGGGGTCCAAGGGCCCACCCTCGGGGGACTGGTAGTAGTTATAGAATAGTCACCCGAGATGGGGTCTTGTCAGGGAGTAAAATGCCTCTGGATACAATGAGTCAGTGTGGCACACAGGGCCACAATTGCATAGGATAAAAGGAGCAACGTGAACAAACCAGTAACCAATAAACTTCAACAATATGGTGCCATCATAGGGGGAAACGCCAACAGGGGTCCCCCGCATGTCCTAGGCACAGCAGTAAGCAGAGTAGGTACACATCCCATCTAGACAGTAAGTGGTTCAGCCCGGGATGTGTTTGTCTATAAGTTTGTAGACCTCCTCTGGGATAGTAAAATAGAACATTTGGTTGGAGTGTTCGATTCTCAGCTTTGCAGGAAAAAGCATAGAGTATTTAACCCCTAAGTCTCGGAGTATTCTTTTTACAGCTATAAAGGATTTACGCTCCTGCTGCACAGCCACGGAGCAGTCTGTATATAAGTGTATCCTCGCCCCCCCAAGGAGCAGCTCCCCCTTAGCTCTGGCCGCTCGTAAAAGGGCATCTCGATCACAAAAATTCAGGATCCTGGCTATGATGGGGCGGGGAGGTGCTCCAGGTCTCGGTTTCGCAGTCAGGGAGCGATGCGCCCTTTCCACCACAAATTGTGCTGACAGCTTAGGGTGGTCCAGTAGTGTTAAAGGGGTTTTTGTTCCACATATTCCTCCATGGGCTCCCCAATGTTGTCCTCAGGCACGCCGACAATGCAGAGGTTATTCCGCCTGGAGCGGGATTCAAGATCGTCATTTTTCTTTTCTACTGCCAGGACCCGACTGGTAAGAGTGGTAACCGCCGCGCGGAGGGAGCCCAGGTCACCCTCAGTAGTGCCAACCCTTGTTTCGATTTCAGCGACCCGGCTATCTGTTCTGTCGATATGTGCCTTTATCGACGAGATGGTACCATTCATGTCGTCTAACTTAGTATGCAGCATGGTGAAGCCTTCGCGCATGTATTCCAACATTTTTTGCGAGTCATCTGGGGGTGAGGATATCGATGCGGTGGGCGATTCCTCTGGAGGCTCAGTCGGTGGTCTGGAGGGTGTCTTAGTAAACATATTTAGTGAGCTTTGCTTTCTTCCGGCTCCCGCTCCCTTGGTCATGCTGACAAGTAGAGATTAATGCACCAGCGCCCCAAAGGTGCCAGCTGTCAGGTGTGGCAAGTTTCCCTCCGGATGCAGCTCAGGATGATCTCCTCTGGGCATGCGAGGACCACTGGGTGCCCGACGCAACCACAGGAGGCCTGTGCTGTGATAACGCACTGGACCACAGTTGTTCTATGATAGTGCGGGAGGATATGGCCGGAGCGGTAATGGCAGGGGCCATGAGAAGCAGGCTAATAAGAGACAGGGTATGATCTTCTCAGTCACTGTGGGCTGCTGCAAGCAGGGTAATCATGGAGGCAAGGGATGGCCCAATCCCAGCCGGGAGCGTGCGGATCTGTGGAACAGCGGTGTTCCCTCAGCTTTACCGAACCCCTACAAGCGATTCCATGGTTGGTGAGGTCCAGTAATCAATCCCGAATTTAGCTGTGAGCTACTGCGTGGACGATGCAGCCGGCAGTTCACACCACAGGGGGTGGAAACGTGCAGTAGAGAAGTTCATATGTGTGCCTCCCGGCCAAAATTTGAAATCCCCAGCAGGGCACGGTTGATTAGGATGCCAGTAGCAGGGAGCGATGATGGCGCGTATTATGAGCAGGGTCGAGTCAAGGTGCCCAAAAAACACAGACAGGCAGCAGCAGCGCTATGGGTTCTCCCCCAGGCGTTCAAACACACGCTCGTGCAGCACCGGGTCGGCCGATGGACCGTAGTCCAACCGGGGGAAGAGGGATGGCGAGCCATGAGGCACCCACGTGGCAGCCGATGAAGAGGGCCAAGGCCCGCTGGAGGTAGACACACTCAACCCCCCTCAGCCCCTACCTGGTAGCAGGCCTGAACCGGAGCGCCTGCGGAGGGGTGGCAGGGAGGAAGATGCTGTGCGGGTAGGCGCTGAGCCGCAGTCAGCGGGCCAGCCGTGCCGGTAATCCCTCAGTACAGGCGTAGCTGGTGTCAACGGAGGTCGCATCTGCAGTAGTTGTGGCGGGCCAACAGGGCGAGGCAGCCCATCGGGAGGGCAGGAAGAACAGAGTCCGGCTCCGCAGGCCCCTCCCCTGCAGTAGGCCGCAACACCGCGCCCCCAAGTGGCTGGGAGGGCCGCGGTCCACGGAGCGGCAGACGGGGAGATCGGGCAGAAGGAGTCCCAGCAGGGACCGGGGGACCACAGCTCAGCGCCGGAGGTGCGTTTCTCCACGAAACCTCCCAGGGCCATAGAGGATAGGGTTATAGTGATGCGCCGTCGATTTCAGGTGGATGCAATGGGGTTGCGGGCCTGAACGCGAGGATTCTTTCCTCTCCCCGTCCGGAGCACAACACCTAGGCGGCCATCTTGCTTCGGCGCAACAGCGCCCCCCCAACTCTAGCTGCATATTTTAGTGTATCCACTTTAATTTATTTAGCTGCATTTTTAGTATAGCCCCTACATTATAGTTAGCTTCATTCTTTTTGAGTAGAGCCACTGTGTTTTATTTAGCTGCATGTTTTAGTATAGCTGCTGAGTTATAGTTAGCTGCTCTGAATGCAGCCCCTGTGTAGAATTTTGCCGTGTGCTTTGAATTCGCCCCTTCTAAATTCAGCTGCATCAAAAAAAACAAGAAACCGGCCAGGACACATGAGTATGTATCACACTCCATTCTTATGGGTGATTGCCGAAGGCCAGGCAAACTCTCTCGTGTGCATCTGCTACCATACACCACTCTAAGACACATCACACAACATCTCGACTTAAGAATGCAGCTATCCCCATGAAAAAAATGTAGTCTACCTGCACACATAATGAGTTTCCTGCTCTGTCATACTCTCCAGACTACATTCCAGCACCCATCCACATGCCAGCTCAATATAGGTTGATAGCAGGGACCTCTTGACCACCCCTACAAGCCTTTGTATATGCTAAACTGCACACATGCATTCTAAACTCCTCTGACGAATTTCCCATACCTGGACATCGCTCCTGCAAGCGCTTTGTGACCATACTAATGTATAATGCTATACAGATGACAATTGCAGTAATACGTCCTTACATTGCAATGCCTCTTGTTGCCTTAAATGTTGATTCTTCATTTCCACAAAGAGTAACAAACAGAAATATGATTGCCTCTTTACAAGTTTACTGGTATCCCACCGGTAATACGGATGGGATATTTGCAAACTGTAATACCATGCCAGCCAATTGGTCTGTCAGAATTACCGGCAGGTTCCAAGTGGCAGACGCCAGTAAATCCCCTTTGGATTTGCCGGTATTACCAGCACTGGTATTACCAGGCCAGTAATACCAACAGTTTTCTGCCAGTAGGGTGGCGGATATACCTCTACCAGAGTAACATGCCAGTATGCGGTAATACTGGCACATTATTACCGCACTGGCACACTTATAATGAGGCCCTTAGAGATTTCACACTTTAAGTTAACCAAAGCATCAGGAAGCTCGCTCCTGACCATAGGCGTAGCCAGGGTTGTCTAATAAGAGGGGTCTGAAGCTAATGTAGTTGGGCCCACCACTGTCACATTAACATCTGTAAATACAGAGTGCTGCAGAGTGGGCATTTACAGATTTTGGGTGGCCCTTGCCTGCTCAGGTCCTACCCTGTCTACTGCTCTGTTCCTGTCCTTTGCTGCAATTGCCATGAATTCTATACTTGAGCACAAACATAGGATTAAAGGTCTATTACATTTTAGAAAAGAAAGCCAAGGCTCTTTATTTTTAGATTCCATATATATCCCCTCATGTTTCACTCATATCTATTGTTTGGGACAGTGCTTGCATACCTTCACTGCTCATAGCGTATAAAGGAATCATTTGGCAGAAGGTGCATATCTGTGTGGCCCACTGACATCTCTTTGTTCATGTGCAAATCTTTTGTAAATCAGGTCCATTCTATGTGTGCATTACGCAATGCTTATAGTTTAAATACATAGTGATAAGAACATGGAGCCCTGCTGTCAAAACCTTTTTCCGCGTAAGTGATGGTGTCCACTAGTGTATCCCCCTCTCTTCATTGAAAGAGGTTTTATCCAATTCAAAAAGGACCTATGAATGTGCAAATTCATATGCCTGTCCTCCCCTTCACTGAACAATTATGTAAAGCAATGGGGGGATCAAGAGAATATTCCTGCACATTTTACAGCACATGCCTAATTCAGAAATGGGTGCACTCTGAAATTATCAGAAAACAGAAGCATTCACCTGTGCCTAATTGAAAAAAGGCCACAGGGATGTGCAATGCATGGAAGCACTATGTGTTATCCTCTGTTGCATTATTTTGAAGTTCAGAAATAGAAGTATGAGCCGCTGCTGCTCTGCTTGCATTCCTATCCCGCAATAATTGATATTTTGTTTCTTTTTTTACATTTGAGGTTCTACATGTACTAGATGGGTCCATTACTGTGAAATCCAGAACCTGCACCCATGTGAGTGTTGGGAGCCTGTCACCCATTAGTATCACTGAGGAGGCCCAACAAGGCCGAAACATGTCTGGGGTTGCTTGTGTTTCCGTGCAGAGGGGACCTGGCCTAGCAGTTCGGGCTGGGCTGCTACCATTGGTGGCAGTACCTGACTGATTTGCATATGGCCGGACCCCTTTTGCAATGGCGCAGACGGGCTAAAAAACGGTGGTGTGGAAGGTTGCCCAGAGCATTGCCAGTGGTACAGATTCATTCAAAACCTTCCACCCATCACTTTTGTGGTCACACCCATTAGTATCAGAGCAATGTATGTGAAGGGTCTCACCATGGCATCATCTTTGCTGGCAGACAGAACCTTTAGAATTCCCAATTCCCCTTTATGACTAAGGTACATGTGGTGTTTCAAAAACCAGCCATCTGAAGAAAGTAGAGCATGGATGGGAGCCTCCGTCAAGGCTGGTCTGGCCTACAGGGGACTCTCGAGATGTCCCGGTGGGCCCCTGCATTATTGACCTATATTTCCAAATGTTTTTTTTTTATGGGAAATGGGTTGGGCTTTCTCAAAATGTGTAATAAAGTTCCATTTTGACTATTATTTTCAGGGCCTCTTTTGGTTCCCAGTCCACCACTGGCTCCATTGAAAGCAAGCGCTCTCCAATGAACAGAGGTGAACAGTCTACATGAGTAGTGAGAATGCTAATGTTCCAAAGCAGTCAACAAAGGAACAGGAGCACTGGCCTTCCGATCTGCCACTTTGGATCTGCCTGACTTAAAGATGGCATGAACTATGAAATGTATGAATTACGATTTGCAAGATGTCATAAATGTGTATAATAATGAAATTATGATGATGTAAACAAAATTTGAAAGGATGATTTTATTATCCAATACAAATAAAAAAATGTAAAAAAAGATGGCAGACCACATATTTGAGCCTTTTTCCCACACACAAGAATAGGCAAACGAGTGTGCATGGCACACATGTACTTCATATTTACACAAGTGATATGCAGATGTTATGATTTACTTCAGATACAATACAGGCTTATGTCTGGAAAGATTTAGGTGAATTAGATCTCACTACTCAGGGCCCAATTCTCATCCAGGTGTTAAGTACGGAAAAGAATGTTAAAAGGCTTAACAACCTTTTCGGTCCTTAGGACCTATCTGAAGGTGGTGCATTCCTCCGAAGTCAGAAGGAATGCGCCACTTTCGGAATATATGTGGCGGTTGCTGGGATGGGTTGGAAACCAACCTAGCAACTGCCACATTCGTAAACTAGCTTTTTGGAAGCCTATTCTTGTGGCACTCTGCCAGTTTAATATGTGCACTAAACTAACACACATATACGGTACCCTTTTGGTACCGTTAAAATGGAGGAGTGTGAAAGTGCTCATATACACCATACGTCGTTATTTTACAAAAATGCTACCGAGAATGGATTGTGCCCGTTAAAACAAAAAACAGGCACAATGTCCACTCTACGAGGACGCCCAGGCCCACTTGAGAATACTAGTGGAGCCTGTGCGTCCTCTTTTGGCGCAGTGAATCGTGCTGTTTAGCACATTCACTGTGCCAAGTTGAGAATAGGGGCCTCAGAGACATAACCGGTACAAAGGTGTATGCCACCCCAGGTGCTTGAGCTTTATAATGCACTCTTCATTAAAAGGAGCCAGATGTGATTAAGTTGGGGCTAACATTATACGCTCAGTGCTGCTCTGCTGGCGTGCTCCTGGCAGCTCCTAGAATGTCCTTATTCTCCACCTCGGTGTGATCAGACTAATCCTATGCCGCACTTTACCTGTTTTTACCACTTTACCATCGTCCACCACAGCGTCCGCAATTCACTTCCCCCGTCATTTCTTGGAGCGTGCGGGTGTGGGATAGAAATATACGATGTCAGTTATAATTTAATTTGAAATCACTCATCATGACCGTTGAAGAGAGGGTGTGAGGAAGCGTCAACACGAATTCACTTCGGAGCCCGCTGACATTTTTATTATTTCAGAAAGGGAGATGGCGGCTTCTCTCACAGACAGAGGCTGCTATCTCTTTTCACAGCTTCGGGGAGCTGACGTGACGCGACGCACGGAGATCCGCCGGGGGTGATGGGCAATTGTGTAGGAAGCTTTTGCTGCGTTGCCGACCGGCAAGAACGCTTTTAAAATTGGGGTGGAAAAAATGTCATGGCGTATTTTTTGATAAACCTCTCTTTCATTGAATTCGGCAAGTTTTCATATCGGGCAGAGTGTATTAGCTGTCGCAATCTATTCTGCGGCGCTTCCATCATCCCTTGCGGGAACGTCGACAGCAGTGGGTATCGGAGCACACCTTAAGAAAGGAAGCATGTTCGTTATCCCCCAAATCCTCTCGCCACTAGCTTACTAGATCTCACGTATCTGACTAAACAAGAAAACGTAAGCAAAGCGTACACCCGTATTTACTTTCTAATGCAGGGCCCCAGGCACCCCTTCGCGCCACAAGTCATGCGTGGAGGAGGGGAAAAGCATCAGCGCACTACTTATTATTAAATGCGCCCACTCTTTTTAATTACAATAGGGTGCCTGCCTTCTTCCACCACGCCAGCTCAGGGGAGAACTTGACACCTTCCCCCATCCCACTCCCCCCACCCTGAGATGGGCACCCAGGGCGCCCTGCCCTCAGGCCGGCTCTGCTCTAATGGTATACCCAGAAGTATCTGCAGTCCCCTGTTCAGTGGTGCAATGACCTTTGGCACATTGGACTGTAGCTCCCCAAAATGGTGGGTTATGTTGTTTACCTGGCCGACCAAAAGTATAGTGGCCGGGCGAAACAGGACACAGACGATCTGGCTGCACTGCTAACAGAGGCCCTGCAATTACTAACCTTAAGCATTTCATAGTAGCACCTACATTCCTATGCATACATTTTTAGGCAATTAAAATCATGACGGGGTTTAGTACTTGCACACCAGGGGAGCGATTAGAAGGGTGAGGCGAAAAGAGACAGCTTATTCTCACAGCAGTTCTGAAGTGTATGGTTTCAGAAGTGAAGCAGAGAGTTAACTGCTAGTAACATTGATGCTGCACTAGTCTCATTAGCATGTGTAAAGAAGTTTGATACCCCCCTGCACAAGTAAGTGTGCCCCTCCCAGCAGTTTCAGAAGTTAGCACCTCTCCCGACATTTGAAGGGTTAGCCCCCCATACCCCTCGAAATGTTAGCCTTCTGGTCTTAGCCTTGGTGTTCCATGCTGCTGTTCCTACTGCCCAATGTACTGGTACTCTCCCCAAAAGAAGGAGAGAGCGTGTGCAGGTGCATTATCACAGTGAGTTATATTACTGGGTTGCCTCAAGAAATATGTTGCAGTTGAGGGGTTCTGCTAACATATTCACCAGGAGACCAAAGGCTCCAGCAACGTATGGGCTGTGCACTAGTCAAGCTGACCCTCCATCGTTGCATGGTTCACCTGACGTAAAAGCGCTTAGAAGCGACCAAAGGGTGACAGATGTGCTAAGCAAAGCACAGGGGGAGTGACACTACTGTTGCTAATCGAATCTGCTATCATTAGCGCATGTCTTGAAGCTTGGTGCTTTTTTGTGTTTGCTGCGCAGGAATACCACACCTGGCAGGTCCGTGGCAGTCGAAGCTTTCTGAGGAAACCTCTGCCGCCAAACCAGGTCTCTGTTTCCTGAATCCAGGTTAGGAAGACTGCAGGGGATTATGCCCAAGTTTAGCTTTTCTGGAATGTAGTGTGCAAAATGCAGGAACATGAAATATACAATTATACATTGTGCTGCACGAAACCCGAAGCCTTTACTGACACCATCTCATGTCCTGAGGGTGTAGGGGCTTACTGATTTCTGAGTTCATGCGATCACAGTGTGCCCCTATCCATCATGCCCTTTTTGTGTACTATGTCGGTGGACTATTAATCTCGAATAAACTCCTAGCTTGGCCCTCATTGCTGCCTGTCTCTTGACTGCCTTATTGGGTTCATTCTGGCCAGACTCCCATGCAGCCTCTCCTGGGAAAGTATAAATGAGCTGCATGGGCCCTTTTTCCCCACTTCAAAAGCTCAATTTTCTGCCACCTGCATCGTCTTGGAGACAAGCACCTGCAGCGTGCTGAGACACTGCGCGGCTACTTGAGCCGATGCATGAGCGCTGCTCCTGGTTACTAGGCCAAACTGCTGGAGCAAGAAGCCTAGTGCCTTAGAATTGGAGGCACTGGGCCCTGCCAGCTCTCCTGGAGAGCTCTCTTGTAGCATCATTTGCTTTACCGCGTTGTTCTTCCACATAAAGCAACGGGAATGCAAGTGTGTGGTAAGGAATGTCCATGGAGCATGAAGATGTAGGAGAGGGTGTCCATGCAGTGCATTACTTTCTGATCAAGCGTCTGAGAACTCAAACTCCACCGTGCTCACTGGAAGCAACTGACAAGAGCGAAACCAGCCAGAGAGTCTGGAGATCCTGCAATGTCTGTGCAAAGACAGTAACCCTCCATCTTCTAACAGCTTCCTCCTGGGAAATCAACTCCCACGAGTGTTTCAAGGTGCCCCTGAAAGTATGTAGGGCCTTCTGAACGGCCTGGGTCCCTTCTTCCTTTGTTCTTGCTAAACTGTGTTTCTTAATGTCAACATTTGAAGGTTGACTGAATGCTGAGGTTGAGGTTGTATCTGTATAGGGATTTTGGAACGTTTCATTTAAAATAAGCATATAGGTTTATAGTTACACATTCTGAAAGATGTTTATTTGCAATCATTAGTAGGCATTTGAGTCACTAAACACTTAATTACATTTGTAATTACAAATGCTGGACAATGCTTCTTGTTATTATTATTTTTCTAGTTTATGAATTGCATTAGTCCCATTGCCATATAACAAAGATTCACCTACATCACCGTGATTTAATAAACACATTTAATAAATAAATGGAGCTACACGATGAATTTCTAAAAGAAATTAACAACAATTGATCACATGTATGATTCATTCCGCATTGACACAGGACAGCTATGCTTACTGCTTTCTGTTAAATTAATTGTTTCCACCATATATAATTGCACGACTTTAAGTCCGCACGATTCAGTTATGCCTCTGTGTTTGATAGGAATCCTTGCAGAAAAAGAGTGACACAGTGTGGGGTGTTTAATAGGTTCTAGACAAGCCTTCAGGGCACCGCAATGCAGCTGTATAATAGCAGAGACAAGACTAAAGGGGTCATTACGAGGTAGGAGGTAACCATGCCACTATTAGCGGCATGTCTACCCCTTTTAACGGGTACCGGGTCCGGGTTCCTTGAATGAGGAATTACCGGGCCATTCTGACCTTGGAGGGACCGGAAATTCCTCATTCAAGCAACCCATCCCCATTCCCATTTGAGCCCCCATAGGGCTCAATTGAAATGGGGAGCATGCTAACAACGGGCCTGTTAATAACGGGCCCGTTGTTCGCATGCTGGTCTTCTCGCGGAACCCGCTAAGGCCGCCTGGTAAGACCAGGCGGCCTTAGCGGTTCCCGCAAGCAGAACTCGTAATGAGGCGGTGAGGGGTTGACAACTCTGGCACCTTTACCGGACCGTTAACCCCTTACTGCCAGGGTCGGCATGACCCCCAAAGTCCTAAATAGTGCTTAAGATATTTACTTCCACTAACAATTGTAATCTAATTAACAGATAAATAGCATACATTACAAACAAGTGTTTTATTTAAAAACAAAATACACATATATTAACTAGGAACCACCAAATGTTTCTGGGAGAAAGTTGGAAAGTTTCCAATTGCTAGTCTTTTGAGTGATACTGGCCATTTTTACCTAGTGACCAGCTTGACCCTGTGGGAGGGGGTTGGGGGCATCAGTGATCCCTCCTGACCTGTGGTAGGTGGCCTACCAGTGTGAATGCTGGAGCCAATCTTTCCCCAGAGGTGGAGTGAAGGAGTTAAGATGGTCCGGCTCCCTGAAACCCTTGAAGGGGCAAAGAACGCTAAAATCAGTACCAATGCCTATCACCGAAGAACCTGCTAGCCCATTTGTGTCCGGAGGTCTCTCCTATTTGTTGCAGGAGCACACATTCCAGAATACCGTACATCGTTGAGAGAACAGAATAAAACACTTGACAAAGTCACTGCCAATGCTAAAGCCCATGGGACTTCACTGATAATCAGATTCTGGTTTAGGGGCCAAGAATTCTGCTTATCATGAAAAAGAGAGAACGGAACACCTAACGAACGCGAAGTTGGAAGAACTGCAGAAGCTACCCGATTACACACGCACGAGGAAAGGAGCAGGGCTAAAAGGGGTTTATGCAATGTTACACTGTGTTGACCCAATCCTGCTCAAAACTTCAGGATCATCTTGGCACACAGATACAGGTGAGTTATGGAGCCAAAGGAAATGGCGAGAAATGAAGGAACCATACATTCATGGGTATAAAGGACCTACAAAGACAAAATAAGAGTCAAAGATGATCGAGTGGTTTCCGGAGATGTGGAGATGAACCAAGAGATCAGGAGGAGAATGGAATGTGGAGCAGGGAGCAGAGTGCTGAGGAGTCTGTGAGTGTATTGGATGGGTGTGCACGCAAGGCTTTGAATGTGAGAGGGACTGGTAACAAAATTAAAGAATTAAGCTGTGACTGTCAGAGGTAGTGAGTGAGTAATTATTGGAGGAGAGTGTGTGGGGCAGTAACTTTTAGGAGACAGAGGTGTGGGAGAAGCTCAAAAAAGGGAGTTGAGAGTAGGTGGAGTAGACGGTAGAGCAGGTATGATGGAGTAGTAAGTGGAGAACAGAAGAAGGTGAGATAGAGAGTTGCAAGTGTAAGGGGAGGTTAGAGACAGGAGGGAATATTTGGTGGAGGTAGTAAGAAAGGGAAAGAGCAAGAGAGAAAGGGACTGAGAGATAGAAGGAAGGAGAGTGTGAAGAGCAGAGGCACAGAAAAGGAGAGAGGGGGGAGTTAGAGAGGTAGAGAGGGTGAGAAGTCCAGAGGTAGTAAGAGTAAGGGAGAGAGAAGGTGATAGCAATTCTTGCAGTAGACTCACTTGACAGTTTTCACAGTTGGTTGAATATTGTCACGGATACCAGCTTTGGGTTTCATGTACAATAGTTTAATTTATTGATTTGGGGTTGTTTTGTTGAGATGTATTATTTTATACCATGTTGGGTCTAATGGGTAGATATTGCTTTTAGAACCATCGTGTCTTTGCTGTAGCAGTTGTCTGCTCTGTTGTATTAATTGTTACATGATGATTTGAAGAGTGGATTGCAGTACATTTCATAGTATGTTCTCATTTTTATACCATGTATTTCGTTCTGCGTGACTTGGTCTCATGTTTCCTCATCTATTCGATAGCGTTTTATGTCTGGACCTTTCTAACATGTATAAAGTTTACTCCATTCCAGTTGGATTAAAACTTTTGAATGTAGGTTTGCGTTTCATAATATTATTTTTGTTTCTTTTCCTGATTGGTAATTTTACCAGCACAAAGTTTGACTTGATTACAGTAACTGGATTGCCAGTGTGACACATTCATTCTACCAGTAAAAACAGATTGACCAGCTTCTACTGAAATAGGGTGAGCGGCCTTTATTTATAATTTTACATTATAACTTAAACAGACTTGAATGTGCTGTGTCTAGTAAGAGGAACATTGCTGGTTTGCAGTTTGATCTTTGTGTAATCAGACTTGTTGCCTCATTAGTTGCCGTATCCTTTTCTGTTTTGGAATATTTTCTTATTAACACATGTTTTTTTCTTTTCTTTTAGTATGTACTAGGATGTAGTAATGATCCATGAGCAATGAGATAATCATAAGTTAATTGTGCTGGTGATTTCTTTACGTTTCATTGTGTTTGTTGGTGTAGCATTCCTGTGTAAGCTTTTATTCAAATGTAGAACATTGAAAGTCACCTAGAGAGCATGCAGCTTGTACCGGATGTGGAGAAGCACCTTTCATTTATGGCATGGACTTTACATTTCATCACATTCTATGACACCTTACCTCTGACAAGTGTGGCATATTGGGAAGAGCAGTACAACAAGTGATTATTTCAAAGTGCAGTCACTGCTGTCTTTGTTTTTGTAATGGACCTTTTGGATGTCACACACAAGACTAATTTCTTTCGTGGTTCACACTTTATGTTTTAATAGGAGCAAGAATGCCCGTTGGTTCATAATGCATTTTCCTTCGGAAAAATGTAAAGCGCACAGGCTCTCATTTTGAGATTCACTGGCATACAGGATAAAAATATGCAAAAGTCTTGTGTGAGGTTTTTACAGCATGCGCAAGGTTTTACGCATGTTATTTCAGAAAGGATACATTTCATTGAATCTTATACTGCAGCATTTGCGCCAGCATGGATTCTCATGCCGGCGCAAATGCTGGGGATTTCCATGGACACCATCAACTTTTTGCACCAGCAAAAAGCAGGAGGACTCAGTAGAATCCATTGTAAACGCTGCCTGCCATGTATGTAGGGCAGGCAGCGTTTACGAAATTTGCACAGCAAAGTACAAAAGGGAAGGCAAGAGGCAGCAAACACAGTTGTACGCCACCTTTTCCCTCCTCTTTGGCACTGTGCCGTGCAAAGGATGCAACGTTTTGCAATTGGTCCATTCTATGCCACAATCATACCCCATTTCCTGAAAAGATCTTGCATTATTAGAACTTCTTGAATCAATTAATGAGAAAACCTGGTCCGGGATTGATCTTATTTCTCCTGTTATAGCAGGCCCATTAATGTCCTTTCTCACAATGTTTTCTATGAGCTGCCTATGAGCTGGCTATGAGCTTTTCAGAATTCAAGAAAAACATTTACCACAGACTGTGCAAATAAATAAGGTTCCTTTCGTAGCTGAAAATCAAGTGCTTACTATGCAAGACGTGGAAACTATTATGCAAAATCGTATTTCTGTTTTGAAAGCCCCATCAAATGCTTCCCAAAACCCTGCAGTTGCGCGTCAGTCGGAATATGATTTTGATGACGTGGCATGAAATTGAGATACACTAATTGAGCATTTTATTCTGAATATGCAGAACACTAGAGCTTTTCATTCCCTTATCTGGAGCCCCCAAGGGCTATTATTCTTGCAAGATGCAACCGTTTTCCTTTTTCAGGAAACCCGGCTTACCCATCGTTGCCATCTGAACGGTCATAACATTGTCCAAAAGCGAACAAAGCAGGACCCTTTAGGAAGTTCTTCTGGGGGTTTGATGACAGGTGTTACATTTTAGTATTATGGGATGTTTGCCTCAAATAACTAATGATTTTATTTTAACAGTAACATTATTGACAGTAATATTAATATGCTTCTTCTTTTCAAATGATTGTAATTATAAATGTGTATGAACCGCCTGGGCGTTTGAAAACTATTCGTATTTGTAATCACATATAAATGATTTTCAACGAATGGTGATACGGAGATCCCTCAGTCCAATACATTGTTGCTTGTGATTTTAACATCCAACATCGTTTAGTGGCAAATTATGATTTAGTTCTGTTCATAGCACTGCTAAAATAGATAATGGAGTGATTGCACTGTGGCGTTAGTCTACCCTTTTGGAAAGGTTTGGACTAATCCAATTATCTCTGAGAGAAGACTCAAATACTAATCCTCTTTTCACATTGTCAAATGGCCAACCCCATTCAGGGATTGATTATGTATTTATGACCCCAACACTTTTCCAAATGACCACACATTTTAAATTAGTATCAAATAATTTAAGCTGGCATTCAGTCTTGAAATATGCATTTTTTTTCTATGATAAAGAGTCACCTAATTATTTAAGCGGGTCCTATAACATTAATCTCTCGGCAATAGGCTAAACTGGACCGAGAAACATATATTTGTTCTTTTAACTTGAGTTGGCACATAAGTTTGTCCCTGGAAATGTGGTAGCCGCTTTCGGAATATACACATTTTATTGCATGATCGATGGAAAATTTGAAATTATTACACGGTAACAAAAGAAACATGTTTATCCTAAACACATTTCAGGGGTAATTTACAATGTGCTAATCGTGGAGAAAAAAGAGAGCTAATAGCAAGTGTGAGAAATGTAAATAAACAGGCATTAACTGACGTAGAATTAATTACACGGACCTCTAAACTAAAAACAAAATATACCTACTGGTTTAGGCTGCATATGGTGTCGCTGGCAACTGCACAATGGCAAATTAGTTTTGGAGATTTATGCTCTCAAGATTAATGTAAATGTTGTGCCATTTATATTCGATGTATGTCTACCTTTGCTACTAAACAAGAGATTAATCCAGTTTCTGAAAAGTACTGGTTTAAATATGTGCGTGGTCTATATTTTAGAGATGATTTATTAGAAGATAAGATCCAACTTTAAATAGGTTTCTATAGCAGATGCATTGATATCATTTTGGATGACATTCTTATCAACATAAATGAGCTCAAACAATTGTGCGCCCCCGCCCTGATGTGATTGCCAATGTGATAATCAAAAATGCTCTCCTTTTATGGGCCGAGGTGGATCACCGGCTCTCTAAGCAGATTCTCATGAAGGGCGTTCTCCCAGAAAAGTGGAAATAATATATTTTGATTCCTATCTATAAAGAAAGTGCCCAAAACTTCCTGTCAAAATATTACTTATTAGCCATTGTCGAATCTCTTTCGAAAATCTTTTCATACTTTCTGCTAAATAAGGCGAATATATGGATTAAGGAACAGAATATTATAAAGAACCAGCTGACAGGTTTTCGAAAGGGAGTTAA
The DNA here is from genome assembly GCF_040938575.1 of Ambystoma mexicanum. Classification (NCBI taxonomy): domain Eukaryota; kingdom Metazoa; phylum Chordata; class Amphibia; order Caudata; family Ambystomatidae; genus Ambystoma; species Ambystoma mexicanum. The sequence goes on from NC_090926.1 coordinate 971,310,401, forward strand.
TATGAGGACAAATCATTAGTGTCTATTATATTTCATTCAAACCATCGTGCAAACCAAGTATAGTTCCTTGTACATTTGTTATGTAGACTATGAGGGAGCGTTTGATACAGTTGTCAATCTGGAAAAATGAATACCCTTCATTTGGGTGATAGACGTATCTTGATGGCCGAAGGCCAACTGTCTTATGCACAGAATTATAGAAATACAGACTGCTATGCTTGACCAACAAGTGGCCATTTTAAACGTAGCAAGAATCGCCATTTTTCTTGTTAACCATTGCTCATTGCTTTCTGTCTAAACTGCTTTGCAGCTTGCAATTCTTGCGAATTCTGCTTACTCTTCTCAACTGTTAACATTGTTGTCTGAATATGAAAGGGCAAGGCCGCGGGACTGAGGAGTTCGTTGAAACTCCTCATGAGCAGCCCAGAAGGGAATGCCCACGCTCCCTCTCTGTAGCTTTGAGGGAGAGCTGCAGGGCATTTAATCATTTCACAGCTGCCAGCCAGTCTCGTGCTGTGGTAGAATATGTTAGAATAAAGCAGCTAAAGGCTTGAATTATGCTCTTCTTACGGCCCCCCTTCACAAAACCCTTTAGAGAGTGTCGGCTCCCAGGACACGAATAGCACCTCATAGATAGCAAAGCTTGGAATTTGACTCTTCCCCCTTGTGCAGCTTGCTTCCAAGAACAGAAGCACCGTGTTCTGTTCAACAACTAGAAGATGCCTCCGCACTTTCCAAATTGCACATTGTTACTAGAATAGACATCGAAAGTGTCATAATTGTCATACTCGTCGGAAATGTCCATCATCATCCCAAGTTCAAAGAAACTCAATAAAAGTGGGGTGTTAAACATGACATAGCTGATTGTATGATATGCATTTTGTATATATGTAACTGATGTACGTAATTCACTCTCTTGCGTCCCTCGAGGTCTAGAGAATACACGTCGCGGGGCGTGAGACCACAGTTGGCCAATTGGGACTATTTTGCTTGCAATAAACCCTAGCATTGGGAATTTGAACCTCGTGTCTGGCGCATCCTTTCATGTATGGTTATTGCCTTGTTTCCATATCGTGAGGGACCCCTAAGGGCCCCTTTCAAGATGGCGCCCGAATAGGGACCCTCCCCCACTTGCCCCTTCGTAGACGTAGTAACGGGGTAAAGGCGGAAAACGGCGAGGACCGGACGATCGAGCCGAGATCAATAGGTGTACGGGCGCCCTGTAGAAGTGAGGAGAGATTCCTTCCGCAGATCTGCACACATCTGATCCCTGATCGACGTACCGGGCCAGAGGGCAAAGGAGGCGAGGGGCCCGAAACGAGGCAGAAGCCAGAAAAATGCAGACACGACGTTGGGAGAGGTTGCGTCAGGACACAGGCGACTTGTTTTATCAGGTGAGTCATTCCCCGATTCAACGAAACCCTGATTATTGGTAGAGTGTTGATTTTGCAAATTCAAACATCCAGAGTAAGGTTGGTTAACCAAGGGGAAGGTTAAAAACATGCCTGAAGTACTGTCCACTTTAGCGGGGCTTTTCCGCTGCGGTAGACAGTCCTTGGAAAATGGCCAAAGTGCACCGCCTGGGGGAACGCCGTCTTATGACATGTATGCAAAATATGGTGTGGGTGCGATAATATTTTGTGAAATTTGGCATAGGCAAACTAGAAAGCAACAGGACCATCAGTGGCCGATTAATGGTAGCTTTGAGATTGCGAGGATAGATAACCTAGAAAGGGTGTTGATAAGGGAAAAAGCGCGACCCGCAGCTTTTGAGACTATCAAAGATTGGAGGAGGGAAGCAATGCTCCGACTTAGGAGTAGAGAGAAGCATGCGCGTAAGCAGAAATCGAAGCTTGAGGTAGCATAAGAAAAGGAGGAGGAGGAGTGGACGGCAAGTCTAAGACGGAAAGGGAGACGTGAGCAAATGTACATAGAAGGAATATACCCGCAGCGGGTACTACACATAGCGGACGAATTAATGGACCAGTTGTTAACCCATACGGGTCGAGGCCCAAAACCAGGATCGAAACCAAACACGCCAGTAGTGACTTTGCAGGCCCAACCAGTAGCTCTCATACCCCCTCCCGCAGCCCAAGCACTTCCCCTCACGCAAGCATTAACCCACGCCCCACCCACAGCTCGAGCCCTCCCACAAGTGAAGACCGCAGACGCGAAATTCCCCAGCACCCAGCAAGGCCCTTCACAGATGCCACCTGTGTCACTTGTCCCATCCGCACCTCCCGCTCCAGAGACAGTTTCAGCACCATCTGCCCCTCCCGAAGTTGAAATTGAGACCGGGGAGGCGAGAGGCGGGGCTGAAGGAACAGGATTTGGACGGGTAACTCGCAGCGCGATCAGCAAAGAAAGAAAGGTTGAATTACACCAAGAGGCAGAAATGTACATAGAAGAAAATAATGATGGGACGGCAGCATTGGCCTCATTATATAGGTACCGAAGAAGCAACGAGAGACAGGTAGTGTTGGAATACATGGGGAAATTTTTGGTGGGAGAATGGAAAAAGTTACTTGAGAAATTACCGCCACAACGATTGTTAGATTTGAACCAATTAGCATGTTGTAGAATAAAAGATGAAGAAGTAAAGGAACATGTGAATGGACTTTTTGATCTTAAAAATGAGTTGGATAATGATTATGCTGAAATGTTTGCTGCACCTGGATACAGGGGTTGGGATATTAGAAGAGATGGGAGAGGGACGGTAGAACCACACATACAGCGGAGACATTCAATATCATCTGTACAGAGGGGCGACAAGCTGAAAGTATGTATACGGGAAGCAATAAAGTGGATGTCGAATCCTAGTATCCCAACAATGGTCATACATGACATATTTGACGAATATTCCATGCCAATGAAAAGAAAGGCATTGCAATCGATGGCTGAACATTTAATAGACAAGGATATAAAAAACAAAAAGGCTAGCCCACCTGAGATACTAGCGATATACAAGAGAGCATTCGAGCGAAGTACAGGAGAAACGGGCCTATCACTGGATTTAGGAATACTATTGAACCTAAGAGAAGGGGGAGGGATCGTGAGTGGGGCATTTCCAATGAGAGAGGTTCCGCCCACATTTGTACCAAAAGTAGAGGTCCCTGCGACGGGAACAGTAGGAGTCCAGGTAACACCAGCCCATTTCACCGCCCAGTATGTGCATGTCCCCTTTTCCAGGCAAGAGGTGAATACTATAAAACAGACGATTCCCGATATAAGAAAGAATCCAGCAGATTTCTACAAGGAAATAGAGTCAACCATGAGATCAGCAGTGCTTACTATGAGCGATATAGATTTGATTTTCCCAGTCATTTTGCCAGCAGATATATGGAAACAGATAAGGACGGTAGATGACGTGGGGGCTTTGGCGCCACATGGGCGGAGTTACTATTGGAGGACAAAAATAAAAAAGTAGGGGAAAATCCGGGAACCCGCATGGCAGATCTACCAGAACGGATAATGCGGAGATTGAGAGAAATAATTCCAGAAAAAAGGATTCAGTGGGACAAATTAACTACATGTGTACAGGGCAAGGATGAGCCAGTAACAGATTATTTCAATAGATTTGAAGGAGTATTCACAGACTTCAGTGGGCAGGATGTGAGCACAGAGTCGGGGAAAAGGCTATTTGTTGATAAATATGTGAGGGGACTAATATTACCAATTCAAGATATGTTACTGGCGTCGGAAAGTGCCTGGGCAGCAAAACCGGTGAGTGAGATATTACCCATAGCCCAATATTACGAGAACAGGGCAAATGTGGTGAAAGAAAGAGAGATGAAGGATAGAGTAAATTTAAAAACGAGGGTGTTACTGAAGCAGGTAATTGGATACAATAGAGGTAGAGGAAATGCACAAGGCAGGGGAAATTTGAATAATATGCACGGGGTGTCATTGGGATTAAATCAATGTGTGTACTGTAAAGAGGAAGGACACTGGCGAGCGCAATGCCCGCACCTACAGAATAGAGGTGGGTTTGGCCAGAGAAGGCCTCATAGAGGACATCAGGGGTCAAATGGCCCAAGCAGAAATAGCATGCAGCAGCAGCAGGGATATACCAATGGGGGTAATCAAAACCAATCCTATGGTCAAAACCAAGCTCAACAGAACCAGGCATTGAACCAAAGTGTTCCGAACCATAATCAGGGCGGGCAGGGCCAACAGAGAAATGATCAGAGTGGAGGACACCGAGGGGGAAATGGGAATATTTTTGATACACAGCCAAACACGTATTATAGCAGCAACGGTGACTACACATCGGACGATGTGTTATTTTCGCAATAGGACAGCCCACGGCAGGGGTCAGAACCAGTGTCTATTCCCGTGAATCAGAGAGGACCCTACGTAGAAATGAGAGTCGGGAATAAGGAGCACCGTTTCCTTGTAGATACAGGGGCACAAAAGTGTTCGATAGACCACCACTTGGTTCCGGAGATCCCACTGTCGGGGCAAAAGAGTGTTTCTGTAGGGTTCGCAGGTACACCAGTAATTAACCCTGTGTCCGAAGCTGTCCCAATTACAATAGGACCTTTTACGGAACAGTGTCCATTTCTTCTGACAGAAAATTGTGGGGAGAACTTGCTAGGATTAAACTTGTTGAGAAAATTGGGGGCAGTTATACATTGTACGGCATATGGGGTGTTCCTCACTATTTGGCCTCACGATGCACCGGTGACAGAATTTATGTCAAAAGCGTTACCAGAAGAGCTAAGTAGAGTACCAACCTGTCTGTGGGCAATGCATGATAACGATGTAGGATGCTTGAAAATAGAGCCAGCAAAAATAACTTTGAAAGAAGGTGTTACATTACCACGAATTCCCCAGTATAAAATTTCTGTTGAAGGTGAGAAGGGATTAAAGAGTATTGCTACTGATCTGGTGAGATTGGGGGTGGTTGAAGAAATTACAGGTAGCACGTGCAACAGCCCGATTCTTCCAGTTTACAAGAAAGGAGGCAATGAAGTACCATATTGTTTCATAATTGATCTGCGTGCATTGAACAAAGTGGTAGACCCACAATTCCCTTTGGTCCCAGATGTCACAACAATACTGACAATGATACCGGCCACTGCAGAATACTTTAGTGTAGTTGATTTGAAGAACGCGCTCTTTAGCATTCCAGTGGATAAAAGCAGTAGATATCTGTTCGCATTCACTCTAGGAGGTCGATCATTCACATTCACACGCATTCCACAAAGATACACAGAAAGCCCGAGCATTTACAGCAGAGCACTAAAGGAACAACGAGATATGCTAGAACTACCAACAGGTTGCGCACTCTTGCAGTACATAGATGACTTGTTACTAGCTGCTGACACAAAAGAGATCTGCAAAGAAAGTACTATATTACTATTGACACACCTAGCGACCCATGGTCACAAGGCAAGTTTGAAGAAATTCCAGTATAATCAAAAGGAGGTGTCTTATTTGGGTTACCTACTTTCGAAAGAAGGGAGAAGATTAACACCAGAACTCATAGAAAGTATTTCTAGTATGCCTATTCCAAAGACTCAAAAAGGAGTGAGAGCTGTAATAGGCATGGCCTCTTATTGTCGGCAGTGGATCAGTAATTTTGCGTTGATTGTGAAGCCGATGATAAAATTAACTAAAAAGGATGCAGTGTTGCCTTTACAGTGGGATGAGGAATGTCCGAAAGTGTTTGAACAATTGAAAGTTGCATTATGTTCCGCGCCAGTTTTAGGCACACCAAACTACAAGAAAATATTTAGACTATTTGTTAGAGAGAGTGAAGGATGTGCATTGGCGGTTTTGACACAGGAACAAGGTGGAAGAAATAGGCCATGCAGCTATTATTCTTCCGCGCTGGACCCTGTAGCGCGCGCACTACAACTATGTTTGCAATCTGTTGCAGCGGCTGCTGCGTCAGTGAAACAAATGGAAGGAATGGTATTGGGGCATACTTTAATTCTGATGGTGCCACATGCCATAGACGTTCTATTAAACAGAACACAGACGCAATACCTCACCTCTGCTAGACTAACAAGATATGAGCTCATCTTGTTTGCACCCCACATCCAAATTATGAGGTGTAGCGCATTGAATCCTGCAGAATTAATGCCACTGCCCATAGCAGAAATTGGTGACAACGAATCACCACTCCATGATTGTTTAATGGTCACTGAAGAAGAGACAAAAGGAAGAGTTGATTTGAGCGACACCCCACAAAAAGAGCCAGATCGGGAGTTGTTTTGTGACTGCTCTTGTTTTAAATTACCTGATGGCACATCAACTGCCGCATATGCAATTACTACCCTAGAGAGTGTTGTAGAAAGCAGAAGAATCCCCTACAATTCGGCACAAGCCGCAGAAATAATAGCACTGACCCGAGCCTGTGAACTCTCTGAAAATTTGAATGTAAACATATATACTGACAGTCAGTGCGCATTCAGGGTGGTTCATAACTTTGGTTGACTCTGGGCTGAGAGGGGTTTCTTGACATCACATGGGGCCAGGATTCAGCATGAGCCTTTGATTGTATGATTGTTGTCTGCACTCATGTTTCCAAAGCGCCTAGCTATAGTGAAATGCGAGGCGCATAAAAAAGTAACATGCAGATTGGGAGAGGGAAACGCATTTGCAGACAGGATTGCGAAACAAACAGCCACTGATTTGGGAAATAATATGATGACAGTACAGACTGAGGAAGTACCTTGTATGATAAAGAATGGAGTTGCCACAGTCAAAGAAATGCAGGCTGAGGCCACGACCGAAGAGATTCAGGGGTGGGCTGAGGGCTCTGCTGAGTTAAATTTGCAAGGATGTTGGGTGGACAAAGAGACCAAGAACTTGATGTTGCAAAATTGTTACGTAACCGCAATGGTTACAATGGCGCATAGCCCTACCCACACTTGCGCGAAGAAGATGATACAGCATTTAACCACAGTATGGAAAAATTAGCACATAAAAAAGAATGCAGAAAGGCTAGTGCAGAATTGTATTACGTGCCTGCAACACAATGTAGGGAAGGGAACCGTTACTCCAGTAGGTAGTTTTGGCCCACCCTCTATGCCATTCGAGGTGATCCATTTTGATTTCATAGAAATGGAAAGGTGCCAGAACTACAAATATGTGTTAGTGGTGATTTGTGCATTTAGCAAGTGGGTAGAGGCATACCATGTCAATGGCAGAAGTAATGTTGAAGGAGTATTTCTCCTGGTTCGGGCTGCCCCGTGTCCTGTGGTCAGATGACGGCCCACACTTTGTGGATGCAGTAGTACTACAGATCTGTGCAGGTCTGCAGGTTGACAAGCGATTCCACAGCTCCAGGCATCTGAGTTTCGCCGGACTTGTTGAGAGCCATAACGGTATCTTAAAGTCAAAGATAGCTAAAATCTGTGCTGGGAGCAAGTTGAGTAGGGTGGATGCATTACCCCTAGCGCTATTGTGCATACGCACGTCTGTGCAGGCTAAAACTGGGCTCTCTCCCTATGAAATTATAATGGGGAGACCGGCAAATGTATGGTGCGCACCGCAGCCCAAACGATTATGTGAGGTCGAGCATCCTGTGTTAAGCACGTACTGTGGCCTTTTAATGCAGAAGTTGCGTTTGATTCATCAGCAGGTGCAGGAGGCGTTACCAGTGCGATACACCAGACCGGGGCACGCGTTGGAGCCTGCAAGCTGGGTCCTGATTAAAAACTTTCAACGGAAGACGTCATTAGCACCCAGGTGGTGCGGCCCCTACCAAGTACTTTTGGCAACACAGACGGCAATTCGAGTGGATGGTCGCAAGGCATGGATCCATGCGACACATGCCAAAAGATTCCCAGGACTGCTGACAACTTCCGACGACCAGAGAAAGGAAACGGTCTCGGAAACGAAAGAAACTATTGCCAGTCCACTGCCACAGCATCAGCCTGAGTGAGAAGTGAAAATTGAAACAAAGCCTAAGCGAGAAGTGAAACTCGAAACAGAGCCTGAGGAGGCTGCCAGGAAGGGGAAAGGGCGAAAAGTGCCCCAACGTTGCTCAGCAGAAACAACATCACTACTGAGCGACAGAAACTCTGCATTGCAAACACGAGCAGAAACAACGCGTGTACCCCTTTGGCGCCCACCAGCTTCTGCAAACGCACCAAGGCCAGAGAAAGAAACGACATCATTGCCACAGCGCTCATCGTTACCCATCATTGTGCCGCAGGCTGACACTGAGCCTGATACTGGAAGTGCAACGGCACTATTCACGGATCATACAATACCTAGTAGTGAAACGGTATAATTTGCGGCCTCGACAGGCAAAGGGATCCACAGATCTTTGGTGCTTTTCTTTTGCCTTTGGTTCCACTCACGGACGGAGTAGGAACCAGGGGCGTAGAGGAGAGAAGTGTGAGAGTTGTGCAAGTCGGACAATTCAAGACTCATGGCTCCTCGGTGCGCTTATAATAAAGTACATGTGTCAGGAGCCAGAGCAGAACAAGCTGGACGCACATAAGTACTAAGGCTGATAGAGTACATGTGTCCTAAGCCAGAGCGGGACAAGCTGGATGCACATAGTACTCTGTCAATAAAGAACTGTTCAGAAATCGTCTGAGCAGTGGGAGAAAGAACAACTAATCTTGCTCGGAGGGGATAAGTGATCTAGGCCGTGAAAGGGCTGGCAGAATTGAACTGTGACATTTTCATTGAACTTTTGGCATCAAGAACGAGAGACATTTGCGACGAACTTTGCCAGCAAGAAGAAGGACGATGAAGAACAAATCAAGACCGGTTTCAGCCTCCTCCTGCACCCCTGCTGAAAAGATGATAGTTTTAGAGACTGTAAATTTAGGAAAAAAGCATGGTAAAAGGAATAAGGTACTGATTTGGACATTGGTCCTGTGTTCTCTAAGTATGGTAGTACCAATGATAATAGCTATTACACTATGGTTCCTCGAGTCCGCGTACCCATTAGAAACACTTTTGCTAAAAGCAGCTACTGAAAGCCCGGTTCATGTAATCACTGGTACTTTGTCCCCAATGGAAGAAAGACATAGAGAAGGATATGGCAACAATACATTGTTGCTCATCATGAACATGACCCATGTGGTTTTAAAGAAAAAAGATTGCTGCGTTTGTGCCCATTTACCACAGCACAGTGGGAAAGGGATAGGCTGGTATGTACAACCGTTATCATTGGTTTATTCATGTGAAGTATCGCTGAGTGCAATGTTCTTTGGGAAATGGAACAAGAGTAATACGGGTCCGCTAGATGAGACCAATATGAATGAATTTGAGGAAGTGATCATGAGACCTGTGTGTTGTTCCATATTTCACAAAGCTCACGTGTTTGCACCAGATCCCATTAGGAAAAATACACGAAAGACAACAAGAATAGATAGATTACATAGGCAGAATAGACCTACCCCGCTGGCAGAAGAAATATCAGAAATGACATTTCGAATAAGGGATGAATGGAATAAAGATGCTGTGCCCCCTGCCTATACAGTGGATTACAGCCCAAAAACTGCTCCGCTATGTTTAAAGAAAAAAGGTTCCTATAAAGTAGGAACGTCTAGCAGCTGCCTGAACACAGTAGTTTTAAAGCACGAAATAGAACCCATGTACGTAGGGGACCCTTTTTACTTTATATGTGTGGAAAAAGCATATCCATGGTTACCTAGGAACTGGGGAGGTACATGCTACTTGGGTCTACTATTCCCAGGAGTGTTCCTCTTAGAAACTGCAGAAGTAGTGAGACGATTAAAAGGTAGAACCCGAAGGAGTAGGGACGATGGAATGATAGCAATGGATGTAGCCAAATCGTTTATACCATTCTTGGCCCAAATAGAAAACTCCTATAACATAAGGAAACTGTCCAGAATACTAAAAATTACAATAGATACAACAACGGATATCTTATACAACACGACGTTGGAAGAAAAAGGAATTAGGCTAATGGCACTACAAAACAGAATGGCTCTTGATATAATATTAGTTGATCGTGGGGGAGTTTGCAAACTCGTAAAAACTGCATGCTCTGTGTTTATAGATGATTACTCCCCTACGATATTTAAAGCAATCCGGAAATTACATGTCCTAAGTTCCACACTCTCTACTGAAGAAGGGAGTTGGGGGATAGGATCCTGGTTTTGGGGACTATTGCGATCCTGGGGATGGAAGCCAATTTCGATACTAATGGTGTACTTGGTATATTCATAACATGTTGTTGTTGCATACAATGCCTACCGATAGTTTGCACTGAGATAACTGAGGGATGTACTAAGGGATATATGCACATGATGTCGAGAGGAAACCAAATGCATGGCCGAAATAACAGAGACACTGATGAAACAAAAACAGTAAAACAATTCATGGCTATAGACATTAATGATGAAGATGATGCTTATGATAGCATGAAAGGTTCAGACATAGATACCCCAGACTTATCCTCATCAGAGGAGGATACAATGAATGAATAAGACGTTTGGCATACGGCCAAAAGGAGGGTTTGTCAATCTGGAAAAATGAATACCCTTCATTTGGGTGATAGACGTATCTTGATGGCCAAAGGCCAACCGTCTTATGCACAGAATTATAGAAATACAGACTGCTATGCTTGACCAACAAGCGGCAATTTTAAACGTAGCAAGAGTCGCCATTTTGCTTGTTAACCATTGCTCATTGCTTTCTGTCTAAACTGCTTTGCAGCTTGCAATTCTTGCGAATTCTGCTTACTCTGCTCAACTGTTAACATTGTTGTCTGAATATGAAAGGGCAAGGCCGCGGGACTGAGGAGTTCGTTGAAACTCCTCATGAGCAGCCCAGAAAGGAATGCCCATGCTCCCTCTCAGTAGCCTTGAGGGAGAGCTGCAGGGCATTTAATCATTTCACAGCTGCCAGCCAGTCTCGTACTGTGGTAGAATATGTTAGAATAAAGCAGCTAAAGGCTTGAATTATGCTCTTCTTACGGCCCCCCTTCAGAAAACCCTTTAGAGCGTGTCTGCTCTCAGGACACGAATAGCACCTCATAGATAGCAAAGCTTGGAATGTGACTCTTCCCCCGTGTGCAGCTTTCTTCCAAGAACAGAAGCATCGTGTTCTTTTCAACAACTAGAAGATGCCTCCGCACTTTCTAAATTGCATATTGTTACTAGAATAGACATCGAAAGTGTCATAATTGTCATACTCGTCAGAAATGTCCATCATCATCCTGAGTTCAAAGAAACTCAGTAAAAGGGGGGTGTTAAACATGACATAGCTGATTGTATGATATGCATTTTGTATATATGTAACTGATGTACGTAATTCGCTCTCTTGCATCCCTCGATGTCTAGAGAATACACGTCGCGGGACGTGAGACCACAGTTGGCCAATTGGGACTATTTTGCTTGCAATAAACCATAGCATTGGGAATTTGAACCTCATGTCTGGCGCATCCTTTCTTGTATGGTTAGTGCCTTGTTTCCATATCGCGAGGGACCCCTAAGGGCCCCTTTCACAGTAAACCAACTGAAATTATGGGAAAAGCTTGAAAAGTGGGGCCTGGATAATTCTATCCTGCATCTCATAAAAGAACTTTACGCTAATACATTGTCTTTTCTTAGGTTAAATTGAGAAGGACACTTAACATCATCCATTCCTATGAATTATGGATTACAACAAGGATGCTTCCTCGCTCCTGTGTTGAATAATTTCTATGTGTCTGATCTAGATGATGTTTTACAACAATGTCCAAAAAGTCCTCCCCGCAACGGGCAGTGATCTATTGATTGGCTTTCATACGTGGACGACAGCATAATTCTTGACCTCACTCCAATTAGCTTCCAATGAAGAAAACTAAAATTATTATTATTACATCAGGAGAAAAGAAGAATCCTGGTTTCAATGGAAAATAGATTGTTTCCCTTTGGAAATTGTATTACATCTATTTAGGTATCCTGATATATGGTTCCCCCAATGCAACATTGGTAGCTAACGATATTTGTGCGAAGATACAAAACAAATTCTGAGCGATTAAGGCTTTTGCATCTAAAGGTGGTGGATATTCAGCAGAAGGTCTGTTACAAATATATAAGGTCAATATTATCCCCAGCACTCTATACAGAGTAGAGGCTCTTGAAAGCGAGGAAGGTTATTGGCTAAAAGTATTCAAATTAAAATGATGGCGTTCAGCTTTGGGTTTGTTAAGATCTATGCCTATTAAGGCTATTTGCAGAGTACTCGGTTTGACTTCAATATATACTAGATGAAAAATTGCCTTTAGCTGGGTTTTTTTCAAACACGTTATTGGAAGAGAATAATCAAGCAATGCTTTATACACATTTTTCAGATATGTTTAAGAAAAACTGTGGATCAAGAAATCGGTTTTAAATTATGTTTTCCTATACATATAAAGAGACCACCAATAAAGAGATCAAACACAAGGCTGCGGATTGGATAGATGCAATAGTATATTTTATTTACCCTGTAAATCAACTTATCAGGAATATGTGAGGCAAGACCTCCCAAAGGATTCTCCTTTCAGTCACATTATTAGGACATGGAATTCAAAAATTAGACGTTTCCTTATGTGGTTACTTTTTAACCAACTCAAGACAAATGCACATCTGGGAGAATGGTAGAGTATTCAATATCAGTTGATAATTTTAAGGATTTGTGCCCCTGCAGTGGAAACGTCCCATTATTTGTTAATCTCTTGTCCTGTGTTGGTACCGGAATATAAGAAGGGGTACAGGGCTATTGTGAACCACCTAGAAAGTATTGGAAGAGCCCCATTTCTGGCTGCTATATTCTCAGGAGAGTCATCTATTCTTAACGCTTCTGTGTATCATCTTTGTATTATTCTGTAAAACAACTATTTTAATAAGAAATTATGTGATGGTACTTGATTTCAAAATAGTTCGATATTTTAATACTATTGCTATTTATGAATTTGAAATTGTATGAATCTTTTAAAAGCTGTGTAAGGGATTGTTACATTTTATGGTGAAAATGGTTTGTTAATCAAATCACCTAAACATTTTTTTTTCTTTAAAAAGTAGTATTGGGCAGTACACACTGTATTACATGTGCCATGTCCATTTAACTACAATGGATAGCGGGGTTTTGGTATATGTGGCAAGGGTGGATTATCACTAGTCATCATTAAATTCCATGCTCTCATGTATAGTTACAATCCTTGTTGTACCTTGTCAGTCATTCTTAATCGATTTTGTTCTGGTAAGCCTTTTTTTGCTTGTGAAAACAGGATGGGTATGTGTTTTCCTATGGTGACTAATGTATTCCATGCAAGTTGTGTGCTTTGGATGATTGTATGCATTGCACAATTTAGCCCTGAATTACTTTGTCCCATGCCACCTTACTATGCATGCACCCAGTGGTCTGGTTGTGGATGCTAATGATTGTTCGCTTGTATGAGGTAATTTCCATGTAGCCCTACACTCCTACTGTCTATGACGGGATACATTAATACTTTTTGAGCCTTAAAAAGGCAATTTCTCCAGTTTGACCAATGCAATTTCAAACATGTTTATGGCATGCACTACTACAGCCTCTGGCAAACATCTAAAAAATCAAAGCATTCAATCTAGAGATATTGTGGGCTAAATTAAGCATTTTCGGTATCAATGAAAGGGCCCATGCAAGAAACATATTTTTTTAGCCATCTCTGCCAAATTTGCCATGAGTAGTATTTGTATTTCATTTCCAAATCAGTCTGATGCCTCGAACAAGGGTTGTCCAGCATCTAAATGCTATGCAATTCTCCGGTGAACAAGAGTACTATCAGCAACCCCAGACATGTGTTTTAGCCTTGTTATGCATCATCAGTGAGGTGAAGCTGAGCTTCTCTAATACACAGTGAGTAGACTTAGGGACATGCCGTAGCCAGTGGTCACTTTGAGGGATGCATTGCCGCTAGTTGAGGCCAATGGTAACTCCAGGAGCTTTGAGTGGGCCCATGTTGTGTGGAATTCGACCATACGCACAGGGAGTTTGTGCTTGACTGGGCTTTTTTGAAGTTTTGTAATTAAAATGAATGATGGGAGATCAACCTCACAAAATATGTCAGGCTAATCCATGTACATTTCCCAATGGTCAGCGCAAAAGAAACACATGGTCAAGTGTACTTGTTCCCCTGGAATGTGACAGCCATGGGTACACCGAAGCATCTCAAAATGGGGGAAGACAACACCTTCCTCTGTCCATGGCCAGGATAATTAAAATGTCAATGGCTCCATGGATCTGCCCTGCCTATTGTTAGGTTCTGTGTGGTGGCAGTGCATACTGATGAGAGTTAATTGAAGCAGGCCTGCGAAGAGTCCTGTTCACAGAACTAACAAAGGGCAGGAAACCCCAACACCTTTTTTATATGCAATTTGTCAGCTTTAAACTAGCTCCCACTCCTCTGTATGAAGGGCAGTGAAGCCCATGCCAGGGACAATGGTTTACAGTAGGCAACACATGCAGGGAAACCCCTTTCAGAGGAAAGAAGTATGTGCTTTGATGGAGACAGAAAGTCTGTTCTTACCACAAACTTCAAGGGAGATATGCACTTTGATCAGGAGTCAAAGAGAGTTCAATTAACCAGAGAGACACTTGGATCCACAACAGAGAGGAAGATGAGTGTGACTTAGTAGTACATGGTGTCACCACTTACCTTTCCTGTTGTAAAGCACTCTGGTTATGCCATCATGCATAACAGAAGATTGCTGGTGGGGACCCAGGATTGGTTCATTGAGGTAGGCTTAGCCTGCAGCACCGATCACTGGGGCCCATTTGGCTTTAAAAGAGGGCTGAGCCCCTCACTTAGCAGATCATCCACTTCAAAAGGAGTAAGAAGAAGGACCCAGTTGGAATCTGGGTGAAGGTACAGTCTGCCTTAGAGCTTCTGCCAGAGAAGGAAGCCCAGGATTACCAAGAGGGAAGCAAGATCCCTCCCCTAAACATCTCCTAGGGTACAGAGGGAGATACCAGACTCAGAGGACCCATCCAGCAGCTCCAGAACTGGTACCCAGCCAGCACACAGGGTGCCCTGCTAGGTTCTACAGCAAACTTTCAAGGTGGGAAGTGCCAGAGAGTCTCTGAACAAAGGACAAGGCCTTTGCCTGCACTCTCCTCAGCTTTGGACCGTCTGTCTTAAAGGACGACACATGCCCTGTGAAGAAGCTAGGAGGAGTGCCACCACACACATCAACCAGCATCCATCTTTTAAGGACATTTTCGAGACAGTCAAGCCCTCGAATCGTGCCCGGCTGCATCACTGACTGTTGTCAAGCTGCTGTCACTAAAGTCGTCCGAGGCAGCTCAACCAGCATTCCAGATCCACCAGCCAGCACAGAGACAGTGATTCTTGATCCAGAGCCGCTATGTAGGCCAGCCTGCAGCCATCTGTCCAGCCTCGCTTGCCAAACGGCCTGCTGCCTGATACCCGCAGCTGTTTCCTATCTTGAACTCTGTTGCAGGAGCTGCAAAGCGTCCCGTACCCGACTTGATACTGTTGAGCACCAAGATCATCTGAAGCACCAGGTACATAGTTGTTCTGTCCCCCTGGTCCTTCTCCCAAGACCCCTAGTGACATTTACAACCCCTTGTTCCCTTGATGCTGAAACCAAATAACCTTGAACAGTTAAGACTGATTACTTTACCAACTACCCTCCTGTCAGTGTCCAGAGGACATCCCTTTCTTTCGTGAAAATAGATTCGCCACACATAGCATGACCCACTGGAAGGGTCCATGAGCAACCAGAAGTTCTGAGTTCCTACGTGCTGGCCCACATACCAAAACTGGGGATAATGGAGCCACTGGCCTTGTTGACATGCAAGATCCTGTGACAGTTTGGTGTGTATAAGATGGCCCAGGAGTTAGGGGCTGTAGGTTTGGTCAGATTCTACTCTGAGACTTTTGGCCCGTGTTGGCCAAAGACCATGGCCACATGAAAGTGACATCTAGCTAAAGTCAATGGGTATTGGTGACTCTGGCAGGTAATGTGGGGCCTGTGGCATGGGGTACCGTGGCCACAGTACATGGGTGTAGTACATGGGTGTAGGGCATGGCATGTGTCCATGCATAGGAGCTGAGCTACACCAGGGGAAAATCCTCTGTGCCATTTGTAACTGGGCATGGACTTCAGCCCATAGCCTGCGGCCACCTCAGAACAGAGTATCCAGGAGCTTTCAAGTGACCTCGTGGGTCACCAGGGCCGCCCATGTCCACTGGGTGGCATGTGGTCCATCATTGGGTCAGATTGCCCATTTTGGGATCAAAGGCGAAGTCTGGAACAGGGGTCATAGGCTACAGACCATGGCCACTCTGAAGCCTAGGTGGGCTCAGGGCTTGGCTGACTCAGCATACTCTGACAGAGTGTCCAATTGTCATTACCATGTGCCATGATGCTTTCTTCTTCTATGAGGTGCCCAGGGTATTTTACTGGACTTGACCATAGACATATAAAAAGAAGCAAGGCTGGGTTGTTTGAAACAGCAGGTGGCGAAATAGACCCTGATCCATGGAATTGTTTGCACTGCTGGAAAGTGACTTTGCATTGCACTGGTGAAAAGTGACTTTGCACTGCCGACACAATCCCCGATTCATGGAACTGTGTAAAGTGAATTTTTGCAGTGCAAAGTCAGTGCAAGTTCATTTTGCACTGCAGAAATAGACTTTGCACAGTTTCATGAATCAGGGGTTGTGTCGGCAGTGCAAAGTCACTTTTCAGCAGTGCAAAGTCACTTTGAACCATGCAAAAAAATCCATAAAACGGGTCGATAGTTTATTACGTTGTGTGTATATTCCTACCATTCATCAGGCTTGAGGTCTCCCGCACCCGCTCTGTGTTGTCTTACACAGAGACATGGTCAGTTTCCAGTGTTATCATGTGGAGGTGTCTCAGCCAGGACAGTTTTCCCTACCATGTGCTCAGCCCTGGGTACGGCCACCAGATCTCAGGCCTGCTGCAAAATCAGTGGGTCACCAGCCAGTGACTGGGGACCAGCCAGCCTGTGTTCGGATGGCTCTCAACCAATAGACATTATAATGATCGACCTACTATATGGAAATGCCGGCCCTGCTTGATGTTTCATTAAAAATGGCAATGGAGAAATATGTCTAAGGATTCAGTAGAAGAATAGTTTTCACAAAATATAATTGTTAACTACTAGTTAGATCCTCCAAGTGAGGGGTAATTGAAAGAGCTGTCTCCAAGGGTGTGTGCGTGTGTATGTGTGTGTTTTATTGCCTTAGGCTGTGGGCCCTCTGTGGTGTGTGTCTGAGTACCTTCCTCAGTGTGCATAGATCGTGCCTGCGTGTCTCCCCGGTGTTTGAGGGGAGGCATTTACAGCCCACACCAAGTCTACAATGTTGGTCCTCACTCATCTCGTGTTTATGACATGACTAGAGACGCGCACACTTATGAGAATCCAGTCCCCATAACACTGACATGTGATTTAGACAAAGGGCCTCATTACGACCTTGGCGCTAAGTGGTTGACGGCGCCGTAAAAGGCTGCGGCGCCGTTAACCACTTAGCGCCTTACTACGAGGTCCCTTTGCGGGACCCGACCTTAACGGCTGGTCTGGACCAGCCATTAAAGTAGGGACCCGCAAAGGGACCCGCAAAGGGACCTTTGCAGTAAGTACTGTACCGCAATTTGCGGTACCGTAATTGCCGCCTTCCCCATTCCCATTGAGCCCTATGGGGCAAAAATGGGAATGGGGAAGGGCCATGGGGAAATGGGGAAATACCGCCTCGCCAACCTTGGAATGGGGCGGTATTTCCCCATTTCACCATGGCGGACTCGTTACAACACCGGCACCAACCATGGTGCTAATAGCGCCATGGTTTAGCGCCGTTGTTGTAATGAAGGCCAAAGAAGCACATTTATATATATAAAAAATGTGCAGAAATACTAAGTTTGGATCAGGTTCAATTACTTTTGTGTCTCTTAATTGACCTTGAAAGCTCATTTCAGCGATATGAGGAATCGAGATGCAATTCCAGGTACCAATATCTCTTTATTGGGGGCATCTCAGGTCAATTACCTTCTCGGCCACTATTGCAGAGGTCCGTGCATTTTCATCCTTCAGCACTCTTATGGCAATTCAATTACACCACATCAGAAATGCACGCGGGATAACCTGTCGCCCATGATTGAGCTTGTCAAAAATAATGATATGCACTCGCCGGGACCATTTTGAGGATGGACCTTGTTTTGCAACCTCTGGCAGCAGCTCTTACTAACCTGTTAATACAAGAACATGGGATTGGCTCCAATGTACGACTTCTTTAGTCATTCATGGTCTACCCTCGTTGCAATTTCTATTGAGTGCTGGGACACTTGTTTATAACAACATGTGCAGTCTATACATAACCCTGTCAGGTTTGGCAATCTAGGGTGTCTTCTGAGCTGAAGTATGTGAAAAAATGAATGTACAATGCTGACCTAAGGGACGTGCACTGATTGGGCACAGGCTTGATTGGCCTAGATGAAACACACTTTGGGTCTCATTGTATGGTGCGAATGTAAGACAGAATAAGGAGTGAGATTGTATTAATCTCCAGGCATGCCATTACTTAAAGCATTGGCTATGTGCACCCTGGTGGGACAATGTCGATGCTGGACATTCTCTGTTCAGTGCTTTGGGTGACAGTATATTGAAGCCAAGCACCATGCACCCACTACATGGAGCTGTGTTTCCATGTACTGACCGTGTGGTGTTTGGCCTTAATATACTGTCATCGAAGCATGGCATTGGTTAGTGCTTAGGACGACAATATATTTAAGCAAACAGTAAAATTCCTGCGTGGATAGGTCTCTGTGCCGGGATAACACTGTTTTCAGTGCTAACCCAGTGCAGATAGCTCCCTGTGCTCTGTTGGCTGCTGCCAACAAGGCACGCCTGAACAGGAGCTGCCCTAAAGGTGCCATGTCAAAACGGCTGGTACCAAAACGGCTGGGCTGAAACATGGGATGCTGGGAAAACGCATTGTTGAATGGTGATCATTTTAAAATAATGCATTTTGATTACTAACTGTGAGACTTGTTGGCCATCTTGCCATCTTGTGGTTAATCCATCATAAATGGATGGGTACAGACACCAGTGGGAGCTCACTATTGTAGTCTTCAGATTGGGATGAGGGATCTACGCAGAAGAGTTTCTTTGGGCTAGACGTGTGTCGGTGTACCTTAACTATATGGTAAAGGGATCTCATTGGATCTGGTGAGCTGGTATCATCAACCCTTTCCCTAAAGAGCGAGTTGCCATGGGGTTATGGACGAGTTTTATAATAACAGATCGGCCTCACTGTTTCAATTGTTACCTGGGTTGATGTTGCTGCAAGAGTAGGGAGGAGGTTATCATTGAGCAGGGTTTCTTCTGGGAAGATGGATGTCTCATTTATTGTCAGATATTTGACCTTTTGCCCAGCCTTTTGTTGTGCAATATCGCTGACCCAAAATGCTTTCAAATTAATATTTTTACACAACCTTCCCAAAGATTCCCTTATGGAGGGCTTTAGCAAAATCCTCATACAAAAATATCTGTAAGTCATATTGACTTCACATGCATTATCCTGGGCCAGTGTGATTTAAAATATCTCCATTGCCAAAAGTTCATGCAGAGAAGCTCTTGGGAAATTGTATTGAAGTACGTTCAAGCTTTGACCAATATCAAATATTACTATTTAAAATGAAAGATTTCCTGTAAATTCATGGTATGGAGAATCGACACACCCTGTAAAATAGATTGAATTCCCTCCAGATGCGAACAATATTACCTGCTGAATGTGCTTTAAAGAACCTAAGCTTCGAAAAATACCCCCCAAAATACACCCCAGGTACCTAAAATAGTGTGTCACAAAAGGATCACAAAAGCGCCATACGTTTGGCCCATGCTTATTCTTTCCCCAGTCTGACCCTGGGTTATTTTATCATGAATCACACTCTAATTGCTCGGGAACCCGTTTTGAACGTTCATTGAAAACGGGGGATAGAGCAACCGCTGCACCCCGAAACCCCAAAATACTGAACATGGAGAGCAGGGGACACCTCGGTAATTTCGGCTGTGAACAAAACGGTAACACCCAATGCGATCCAAAAGTCCCTATGGACAGTTTGATTCAATCAAATTGGGTGTTACCAAATTAAAAAATACCCAACACTAAGTTTCAAAAGGCTGGATATCACAATATCATTTAGCTCACTAATATAATAAATAACCTTGAAGCAGACAATTGAAATAATATTGTATGAGTTTTCCACATTTCATCTTTTCCTTTTCTGGCTACCTTTGGTACTGTGTCTACCGACACTACACTTCTTACTGCCCTTAGTTTCTCTTTTGACTCGCTTCATCCTTCACGTCCCTTGTGTGCCTCATCCAAGTCTTCTCAAGCTTGGTTGACTGCTGATATGCATTCTCTATGCTCCTTATAGGAGCAACTGCGGAAAATAACTTGTCCTCCTACTGATCTACTACTCTTTCGTTCATTCATAAGTCTTATGACTCTGCTTTTATTGTTGCTAAAAAATATATAATATTCTAACCTCATTGTGTCATATTCTCCTCACCCATTATGTCTTTTCAACTTTTTAATTTTATTCTCTCTCTCCCCTCCTATGACCTGTCTCTTTCATCATTGCTTACTCCTTAAGTCTTTGCAGATTTCTTCATTTCTAAGGTTCCGCTCCTACCTTCCTCCTCTTTATCCACAAGTAGCACATCAACCTTTATCCCTCCTCTTCCTTCTTCTTCTTTCTCCTCCTTCTTTTCTATATGTGAGCCCAACACTGCCTCTTACCTTGCATGTGCTCACCCTACTGCTTCTCCCTTGATCCCATTCTGTAATCAATTATTCTCTTCTTCTACTTTTCCCACTGATTTTAAGATTGTGGGTACTCACCCACTTCCGAAAAATAAACACCTCTACGTACCTCTGCACCATCAAGCTACAGTCCTGTTTCATTGCTTCCCTATCTTCCTAAAATCTTGGAACGAGTGGTTTATACTCAAGTCTCATCATACCTTGATCATAACATTCTTCTTCCTCCAACTCAATCGGGGTTGTGTCCATTTAATTCCCTATGAGGGCTCGAATGTGAATGGGGAATGGTAATTGGCATGGAGACGTACCGGGTCCTCCAGGGTTGGAATGACCCGGTAAGTCCCCATACCGCCTACCCGGACCCAGAAAGCGGTAGGGGGTAGCCATGGCACTAATTGCACCATGGTTACCGCCTACCGTGTAATGAGGCCCAATAATTCCATCCCAGATAATACTAAAGAGTATTATAAAGATAGTGTTCTTGTGAATGGTCAGGAAACCCCTGCCATCAGAGACACTGGAGCCAGCATAACTGTGGTGGAGAAACCATTTTTTTTAAGGTGGAGGATGTTGCTCAGGCACCCAAACACCTCACCAAGTTAGCTGGAGGCCCTGTGCAAATGCTTCCCCAGTTACCAGCTCTCATCCAGTGTAATGATATGACTGTAAAGATACCTGCAGAGTGGAGTACCTGGGAGAGTCCTGTTGGATAATGACCTTAAAACTCATGGAGTTGTGTCAAGCACCCACAGGCCTACCAGTAAAAGGAAACAGGAGCTCACAAGGTCTGCAAGGGAGAGAACCTTGAGAGGCTCTCCAGAGGAAATGATGGAAGAAAATATCACTCCCACTCCACAGGAGTTGCTCACTGCTATTTCTAGAAAGAATGAGGCAAAGGGGAAACCCAAGACCTCCAGGAAAAAGTCAGACATCACCCCTGTGCTACCAACAAGGACATCACCAAGATTGTCCAAGGTCACTCCTGTGACTACTCCACCTGCTGAGGCAGAGTGTGAGGTACATCCTTTTGTGGTTGAACCAATATCTGAAGAGTCAGATATATAAAAAGACACTGGGCCTCATCACGACTTCGGCGTTAATGCAGCGGTTTTCCCGCCGGACGTAAATAGCGCTACCGCCAAGGCCCCCGGCGGACAATCCGCCAAATCATGAGTTATCGTGCATGTGCCCCGGTCCATGGCGTTATCGCAAATAGCACAAACCTTGAAATCCGGCGCACCGTGCGCTACCGCCATATCGCGCTCATAGCCCCCGCTATGAGCGTGAGCTTTTAGCGCGCGGGAAACGCGTCACCGTACGAACGAGAAACAAAGCGTGTCCATATTGGAAATCACAATCCGTTGGATATCACAGCCCCTGGAAGCCATCCACGCCATCCAACCCCAAAACATGTCTCAGGAGCACACTAGGGGCAAGACTGCCCTGGACCGGGTGAGAAAGCCCAAATTCAGCGACCAGGAGCTAGCTGTACTGGTGGAGGAGGGCGAGACACACCATGAGGATCTGCAGCAGCGCAAAACAAGTGGCCAGCGCAGAGCACAAATCTGGCGCAACATCAGCCAGAGGGTCACTGCTGTGGGGCGTGTGCCCCGGGATGGGGAGGATTGCCGCAAGCGCCTGAACGACCTGCGCGTGCGAGTCCACGGCATCCTGTCACAGCACAGGAGTGCAAGCAGTGGCACTGGAGGAGGGCCACCACCACCCCCACCCGAACTCACACCCTGGGAGGAGAAAATGAGTGCCCTGATAGATGTTGGCACCATCGAGGGCATTGGTGGAGCGGAGGCAGGCATGGCATCGATCCAACTGCAGGTGAGTCCCACCCCCGAATGCATCCAGCTGAAAGTACCACACATGCAGACCCTGAGTGAATGAATACGAAGAAATGTGTGTGAGGAACTGCATACACCCATAAGTGAGGCCTACATCCATTGAACCGTAGTGCTGCCTAGAAGACCCTGCACGTGCAGTGCATGAATGTTAGGGGCAGGGGATAGACATCCATAGCCATAGGACAGCTACGTAGAGTTTGAGTGTGCATGAATACACCTCCAAAACCCTGAGCGCAGTGCACCCCAACCACGCATGCAATCTTGTCACTGCGACATTCACACGCAGTGTACCTCCATACCCACTCACAACAAGCACCACATGGCGACTGAACAGAATGCAAGGTGAATGCGTGATTGATACTGTCTTCAATCCCACTAGTTGGCATGAACTGCATCACACAAATGTATGTAGCATTGAACTCAAACCACACCCTATGTACCCCACAGGTACACGTCAAACCCAACAGAACGAGGATGATGGTGAGGAGGCTACACCAACACTGCGCCCACGGCAGCAAGCCTCCACCAGCACCACCACTCCACGTACAGGCCTCACGGAAGGGAGATGACCCAGGCCACCCCCCACTTCACCCCAACGCAGCCCTACCAGACGGCAGCAGCACCCACATGGCCGCAGGGAGGCCACCGCCAGCTCGCCCCAAGACACTAGACACAGCCGTGATGCAGAGGGACTGAGCTGTGGATCGGAGCCCGACGTGGGAGTCACGCCTCCACGTGCTCATCATGCTGGAGGACAGCATTCACCCCGAAGCAGTAACGCAGAAGGGATGGTCTCACCACAGGGAACCCCAGGGCCTGGCACACAACAAGCACAAAGCCCATATGTGCCTGTGCGTTGTTTCCACACAGCACAGCCGGACGAGGACATGCCATCATATGGCAGCCCAGAAGAACGGCACTCAGAGCCTGGCAGCCCAATCCAAGCCTGCGCCATGTCCCCATGCAGCCCCCCCCGACAGCGCACAAGTCGCAGGCCAGCACATGACACACCAGGGGTGCCCTTCGTCACAGGGGCAGCAGTGATGGGCCGACTTGACATTATTGAGGCCAAACAGGCCAGGGTGGAATCAATGGCCAAGGTGCACAGAGCCGTCACATCAAGGCTGTCAGAGCATCTATACGGCATGGATGCAAATACATACCGCGTGACAATGCGCGCACACGCAGAGTCATCGAACAATGTACTGATGCCCTGACAGGGTTTGGACAACGAGTGAGGGAGTTGAGCGAGGCAGTCTCAGCACTTGCTGAGCAAACAAGGAAGGGAAACAACCTCATACGACAGCACATGCAGGCCGCCGCTTTTGTCCCTTCAACATCAACCACACCCATGGAGGGTTCCCTAGAGCCATCTCCTAGGCGCCGGTCTATGCGCCACCTGAGGGCACGCACACCAGAGGGGCCCGGAAAAGAAAAGCGCCCACGACCATCCTAGTGGTGCATGGCATCGTTGTTGGTGCCCTGATAAGACACATGCGCCTATCTGCACAGTTGAGGGTAGTTCACTGGGGGTAGGGGGGAATTGTGTGCTGGGTGTTCACTGGGGGTAGGGGGGATTGTGTGCTGGGTGTTCACTGGGGGGATGGGGGATTGTGTGCTGGGTGTTCACTGGGGGGAGGAGGGATTGTGTGCTGGGTGTTCACTGGGGGGATGGGGGATTATGTGCTGGGTGTTCACTGGGGGAGTGGGGTTTGTGGGACTGAAAATAAATCACGTTTGAAAAATCACAATGCATGGACAGTAGTGATTGTTGACAAATCCAATTTAATGTTGAAGTGACATCTGTTCAATTTACCCATCACCCGTTTTAAAAAAATGCATCAATCAATCCCTATCTGGCCAACCTACCCTCCCTCAGCCCAAATCTTTTTGCATGTGAAACACCTTCTGGCACGTCATCACCATCACTCCCATCCTCAGGTGGCTGCACATGAGCATCAGGGGGCAGTGGCACATTTCTGGGACAGCAGATGTTGTGCAGCATGGCACATGTCAGTACAATTTTGTCAACTTTTTCTGGTGCATACATCATTGCCACTCCCGTGCGGTCGAGGCACCGGAAGCGTGCCTTCAGCAGTCCAAATGCCCTCTCCACGCAGATCCGTGCACGAGCATGGGCAAGGTTGTATGTCCGCTCCGCTGCCGTGTGTGGATGACGCACAGGGGTCATGAGCCACGTGTACTGGGGATATCCAGAATCACCTGCAGGGGAGAGAAAGCCAGTATGGGGGCAAGGTAAGTCCAGTGGGTGTACAGAGCTCTGTCATCAGTGTCATTTTGCCATAATTGTCATTAGGTCTACAACATTGTCGAGTGTGCTGTTCTACGGGTACAATTGAATCAATGAGGTACTCTCAACTTGGTACGCCTATGTTTCTGGATGTAACAGTACTCATTCACTTGTCGCTGGGTAAGGGGGCCCTTCCATCTACTTCTGTATGGCAAAAGTGGCTGCCTCATTTGCTGGTTGTCACTATTCTGTACTGTTCTCAATGCATTTGCTTGGCCATTCTGGCGACAGTGTTCGTGGGATGTATATTGCCATTACTTAGGCTACTTATGTGTGGTGCATTTGTGGATATGCCAGCTTATGGTTTAGAATTGCATTACTGTCGGGTGGGCAGGGTGGGATTTCTGTACTGTGTCAGTGTTGGGAGCCATGGTGCTACTCACACAGGAGGCTTTATGGTGGTGGGCCTTCCATATGTCACTGTGCCGCCGCATGTATTTTACATCCAGCATGGGTGTGTTCTGCTGTGTTGGACATGTCCAAGGTTTATCTTGCAAGCTGCTTGAATGTGAATGATGCAGTGATGGTGCTGCCTATTGGGAATAATGGATTTCGTGACAGGCGCCATCAAGTGTGGTTTGACATGCATTATGGTATACATTTGTACTCACCCAGCAGCCATGTGTTTTGTTCTCGGTGCCTTTCCATGTACGCCGGCAGGGTACTGTTGCGCAGGACCATGGAGTCGTGGGTGGATCCTGGGTAGCGGGCACAGCAGTGGCTGAAGGTGAGGTCAGGACCACATGTCATCTGCACATTGAGGGAATGGTACTGTTTCCGGTTTCTGTAGGCTGCCTCATGTGCCTGGGGTGGTACGAGTGGCACATGTATGCAGTCCAGATCTGCTATTTCATTCGGGACTTGGCCAATGGCATAGAATTGACCCTTCAGCTGGTGCACCTGTGCCTGTGTAGCTGGCAATGCAATGTGCTCGTTCACATGATTCAACAGAGCATCAAGCACCTGTCCCAGCATGGCACTGAATGTGGACTGGGCCATTCCATGCATCATGGCAGCGGTATGTTGGTAGCTGCCAGTCCCAAGGAATTGAAGCACATATACGAGCTTGACTAGGGGAGGTGCTGCTGTGCTGGTGGCTATGCAGCTGCCAATGTTGCCCTGGATTGTGTCCAGCAACTGGGTGATGGTTGCCCTGTCCATCCGATATTCGGTCACCAACTGGCCATCATTCAGAGCCCAGGGTGTTGGCCTGACCCTGGGGTTGGCTGGCCGCCTTGCTGGTGCTGCGTTCCTCCCCCTTCTCCTCATCCCCACTACCCCCTGCACTCCCAGGGCCCTGGCCTGGTTGGCTGGACTCTGTAGCTCCAGTCGAAGCAGGTAGAAGTCAACATCAAGGCTCCCGGCTCCAAATGGCAGCATGGTGTTGGGAAGGGTGTGTTGTGCATGGGTGGGTCCTTTGTAGGCCTCTGGTTTGCAATGGTTACACCTGGGCCCTTATTGCTGTCTCCTCCCTGCTCCTGCTGGTATAATGGTGTTGGGGAGGGTGTTTTGTGCATGGGTGGGTCCTTTGTAGGCCTCCGATTTGCATTGGTTACACCTGGGCCCTTATTGCTGTCTCCTCCCTGCTCCTGCTGGTGTAATGGTATTGGGGAGGGTGTGTTGTGGGTGGGTCCTTTATAGGCCTCTGATTTGCATTGGTTACACCTGGGCCCTTATTGCTGTGGCCTGTGTTCTGTTACCTCCAGCTTTTTGCTGGAGGTATTTTCTGCAGATTATCCGCCGCTTTTCTGGCACTAATTGCGCCTACGCCGGACTCGTATTTGCTGATGTTTTAGCGCAAATGGTTACTGGCGCTTTTACAGCCGACGCTTGTACATCCGGCTGTACTTGCGCCGGCTGTAATGGCACCGGTGGTATTTGGACTTGTGATCTGAGGGACCCTTAAAATCGGCGCTGATAGCGTTACTGCCGATTTTAAGGGTTAACGCCAAAGTCGTGATGAGGCCCACTGTCTTAGTTGAAGATATTGACCCTGTTGAACATCCTGAGCTGCAGTCTTTACTGGCATAAGGTGGGCCCAGCAGGGCAGACTTTAGAAAAGGACAGAGAGAGTGTCCTACTCTTGAAGGTCTTCGACAACAGGCTGCTAACCAACTTGATGGGCAAGAAGTTGGAAAGCACAGGTTAAGCTGGGAAGATGGCCTCTTCTACAGTGAACCGACTGAGTCTACCCCCTGGGGACTGCAAAAGTCATGCTAACAGACTCCAGTTCCTACAGTTAGCCCATGAGATACCTTTTCTGGTCACTTGAGTTTCAAGAAGACCAAGGAAAGGCTCTCTCTCTACTTCTATTGGCCTAAAATGGTTTCAGAAGTTTACAAATTCTGTAGGAGCTGTCACACTTGCCAAACTTTTGGCAAGAGTGGAGACAAGAATGTGGCACCCCTGATGCCTCTCCGAATGGTGGGAGTTCCTTTTGAGAGGGTGGGCATTGACATTGTCGGTCCCCTTGACCCTCCCACATCTTCAGGGAACAGGTTTATCCTGGTTGTAGTAGATCATGCTACAAGATACCCAGAAGCCATACCTATGATAACTGTTATGGCTCAGGCTGTGGCTAAGGCTCTACTTGGTATTTTTACCGGAGTAGGGCTTCCTAAGGAAGTGATATCTGACAGCAGGTCCAACTTTATATCCCACTACATGCAAGCCATGTGGAAAAACTGTGGTGTCACTTACAAGTTCTATGCAGCCTACTATCCACAAACAAATAATGGACTGGTAGAGAGGTTTAATCATACTATGAAGAGCATGATAGGTGCTTTAGAGGAACCCCTTAAGAAAACGTGGGACCTTCTACTGCCATGCCTTCCCTTTGCATATAGAGAAGTCCCTCAGGAGGGAGTTGGATACAGTCCCTTTGAACTTCTCTATGGCCAACCAGTCAGAGGTCTATTGGCCCTGATCAAGCAGGGGTTGGAGAGTGCTCTGTCCCCCAAGCCAGTCAGAGTGAATGACTATGTGATAGGTCTCCGCAGGAGAATATCACACATGATGGCAGAAGCAAGTGATAACTTGAAAGCAGGCCAGGCTCTGGTCAAACATTGGCATGACCAGAAGGCCAACATGGTTGAGTTCTCTCAAGACCAGCTTATACTAGTTATGGTCCCCACAAGGCAGAGGGCCTTGCAGGACAAATGGATAGGACCCTTCAAGGTGTGGGCAAACTTGGAGAGGTGAACTATTTGGTGGATTTAGGCAGACCTGAGGAGGCTCCCAGAGTCTTTCACACCAACCGTTTAAAGGCTTACGTCTCGAGACCAGAAGTGGGAGCTCTGCTTCTAGCTTCAGCTCAAGAGGAAGAGGAGAGTGAACCTCTACCTGACCTCCTCAGAGGCCAACCTTTAGATGAACACATAGAAGGAGTTAAGCTCTCTTCTCATCTGACTTCTGAACAACAGGAGGAGTGCAAAGTTCTGTTGAATCAGTTTGCCTCCCTGTTTTCACTATCACCAGGGGCCAGCATGATATCCTCACTGGTGACTGTGTACCTGTCAAAAACAGGGGGTACAGAATGTCAGAACATTTGAGATCACACATCAAAGGAGAGGTCAACAAGATGCTTTATCTCGGGGTTATAGAGCCCTCTACAAGTCCATGGTCTAGTCCAGTGGTTCTAGTAGCAAAGGCAGGATCCAAGGAGTTGAGATTCTGTGTGGACTATAGAGCTCTAAATGCAGTCACTAAGACTGATGCTCATCCTGTGCCAAGGACAGATGAACTGATGGATAGACTTGGTTCAGCCAAGTACCTCAGTACATTTGACCTAACCTCAGGCTATTGGCAAATAGCACTGACAGACCATACCAAGGACGAAACTTCATTCTACCCCAGCAGGCTTCTACAAGTTTAATGTAATGCATTTTGAATTAAAGAATGCACCTGCTACATTTCAAAGGATGGTTAATACAGTTCTGAATGGGATGGAGGACTTCTGGATGGCATACCTGGATGACATTGCAGTGTTCAGCCTTACATAAAAATAACATATTGATCACCATATGTTTTGCAGGCTCTTGAGCAGGCCCATCTGACTATAAAGGCAAGCAAATGTCAAATTGGACAGGGTAAAGTGGTCTACCTTGATCATGAGGTAGGAGGAGGTGAGATAAGCCCATTGCCCAGCAAAGTACACGCTGTGCAAAACGGGGCCACCCCTACTACTCAAACCCAAGTCAGAGCTTTCCTAGAGCTCATTGGGTACAACAGGAATTTCATTGAGAACTATGGGACTATAGCTTCTCCCTTAAATCTGATCTCCTCTCCACAATTTCCTAAAAAGGTTAAATGGAAAGAGGAGTGCACTCAAGCCTTTGAAAGCCTGAAGAAAGCCCTTTGTCAAGCTCCAGTCCTAAGAGTTCTTGATTATCACCAACTTTTAATTGTGCAGACAGATGCCTCCAATATAGGTATAGGTGCAGTCCTTAGTAAACTGGATGAGAAAGGTAGGGAGCAACCCATTTGCTTCATCAATAGGAAACTGAAGGAACCAGAAACAAGGTGGGCAACTATAGAGCATGAATGCTTTGCCATTGTGTGGAGTTTGAAGAAGTTTGGACCATACTTGTATGGATCTACTTTTGTGATTCAAACTGACCACCAGCCCTTGGGATGGGTAATGCAAATGAAAGGGGAACATCCAAAACTTCTGAGATGGTTAATTTCCCTGCAAGGTTTTGATTTTACCATTGAGCACGGAGCAGGATGTCACCACCAAAATGCTGATGGTCTCTCTAGGATATTTTTAACCGACTAGAGGTAGAGATTCATCCACGATTGGATTAAATCCTCCTGTCCCTTAATCTGGGGGGGGGTGAGTGTTAGGGAGAATTCTCATAATTCGCTGATTTCCCTTACCTAAAGCATCCCCCAGCAGCTTTGATGGATTTCTAGGGTTTATTTCTTTCACCTGGTAAGAGTGTGAGACTTTTTCCCACTCTTACATGTGTTTTGTTGTGTGTATTTTTACTGTTTGTGTGATCCTGGGCACTGGAGCCTCACCTACTCCATGTGCACCACTTTTTGTGTGTGTTACACAGCACTTTCAGTGCTTTGACACAGGGTTGTCTTTGAGACTTCCCACTGACTCAATTTTTTCTGCGGCTGACTCCTGTCCTCCAAAAACATTTAAAGTTGGCATTAACTTTATATAGTCACTTTAAACCACAGACCCAGTATACCCCACCTTACATGGAGTATTGTAAAGGGTTAATTCTTATCCCTTTTTGTCTGTGCCTCTTGGAGCCTTGTTTCGCTCCCTTAACACTAAGGGCCTCATTACAACTTTCACGGAACGGGTTAACGGGCTCCGCTAATGGAGGCGGACCCGTTGAACCCATCCCCTGAAATTACGAGGTCCCCTCGCGGGACCCAGTAAAGACGCTTGGTAAAACCAGCCGTCTTTACCGGGTCCCGCGAGGGGAAGGGGGAGCTAACAACGGGCCGGTCGTAATCGGCCCGTTGTTAGCTCCCTCTCCCATTCTCATTGAGCCCTATGTGGGCTCAGATGGGAATGGGGAAGGTCCGGGCCCGGGTTCCCAGAGGGAAGAATTACCGTGCCCTCCGAACTTGGAATGGCCCTGTAATTCCCCATTCTGGGAACCCGGTAAAGGAGCCCAGTTTGGCGGCAGTCATGGAGCGAATAACTCCATGGCTGCCGCCAAACTCGTAATGAGGCCCTAAGACTTGACTGGTGGCAGTGGTATCTACCATAACGTTCCTACCGCGATTATATTACATAAACGTGGTATTGTTCCAGGCTATTATAGTAGTCTCGAACATAAACCGGCTTGACCAAATACATCTTATTTTGGTTCCGGCTGGGTTTTTTTAACCGTTTCTTTTTGTTAAAGTATTTCTCGTGTTTTACTTTGACGCCAAACTGGGGATGATTCCTTTGTTCGCTGTCTTTTCGCGGGCTTCTGCACAGGCGCCTGATAGTCTAGAGGATGTAAGGGAGGGATCTTTGGACCCCTGCCATGGGTTGCCTTAGCAACCCAAGTCGCACTCTTGTCTGATTAGCTGAGGGGACTGGCCTTGCCAGGCCAGCCACCCTGCTGTGTGATTGAAAGCCAGGCTGTATTGATGGGGGAAAACTGCATAAAAAACAGGTCTGTGGGACTGGAAGAGCAGAGTCACCACTGGAATGAAAGAACCAACGAGGAACTGGAAGAAGAGGATCCCTACCACGACTGAACCGCCCGGTGAAGCCCTGCTGCAGGTCCTAATCTCAAAATCCGATGACAGAGAAGATCCACCTTTTATTTGTTGATTTGCTGCTGGTTACTTCCCTGGGTGGCGCAGGACCCTCCAGTCTTCCTACTTCGTGTCAGTCTGACAGTCGCTTCAGGAACCGTGAGCCTAAAGGAACCACCAGGAACATCTCCCACATCTACAGCTCCCTCTCCTTATTAAGGTACTGCGCAAATCTGGTTTGTCCGTTTCGGTCAGCCGCGGTGAAAGTGTTTGAAATCTTTCTCCAATCCGAGGGCTTGTCCTTCTCTTCTCTTTGAACTAACTTTTCTACCAACCAACCTCGTCCGGAATCTGTGCCACAAACTTTACTGAGAACTACATTGAATCTATTATATTGAGCAAAAGACTTTTGAACTATTGACTTTGGCCCTAAGCCGTTTCTAACTGATTTTAACCTTGTAGTCTCTCTTGTTCTCCTGCCCTTATTACTTACCTGTTGGTGTTGCCTAATTTCTAATAACTTTGTCTTTCTCTCCATTTTAAATTGCTGGAGTGCCATTTTGCTCCCACTTCATTTGTGAGCTTAACTTGTCTGGAATTTAAGAGAAGTGAAGTGGTGTATTTGTGATTGTGATGTTTGACTTGCTTAGACTAGTGAAATATTAAACAACTGTTGAGTAAATAAATATATACGGGGTAATTCATAGATTTCAGCACAGAGGCAGCGCACGCGAGCAGCGCAGAGAGGGAACGTGCGCCAGCGTGCGCCAGCCATGTGCGCTAAACAGCATTCTGGTGCACCGCGTATTCATGGAATTCCCAAGCCATAATCAGCGCTGGCGCAGAGAACATCCCGCAGTGCCAGTTACGCCCCCAAGATCGCTCCTTGCGCAAGGAAAAGCCACTGAAATCCCCAATGCAGCGCAAAGGGCCGTGCTAACCCTGAACCAGTTTACAGGGCCGCTACACTACAATTGCGCGAGCGGGGAATGTGTATTCCTGGGGTGTGCATAGGGCTTCGTCGAGCGGGTACGTGTATTTCTGGGGGTGCGCGGGAATTTTCACACGCGATAGACCTTGTGCGTGTGGGGTACGTGTTTTTTGGGGGAGCGCGGGAATTATCACACATGATAGGCCTTGTGCGAGTGGTGTACGTGTATTTTGGGGTTGCGTGGGAATTTTCACATGCTATAGGCCTTGTGCAAGCAGGATACGTGTATTTTGGGGGTTCACAGGAATTATCACACGCTATAGGGCTTGTGCGAGCGGGGTATGTGTATTTTGGGGGCGTGTGGGAATTTTCACACGCGATAGGCCTTGTGCAAGCGGGGTACGTGTATTTTGGGGGTGCGCGGGAATTATCACATGCGATAGGCCTTGTGCGAGCGGGGTTCGTGTATTTTGGAGGTGCGCTGGAATTTTCACACACGATAGGCCTTGTGCGAGTGGGGTACGTGTATTTTGGGGATACGCAGGAAGTTTCACACGCGATAGTCCTTGTGCGAGTGGGGTACGTGTATTTTGGGGTTGCTCAGGAATTTTCACACGCAATAGGCCTTGTGCGAGCGGGGTACGTGTATGTTTGGGGGTGCGTAGGAATTTTCACACGCGATAGGCCTTGTGCGAGCAGGGTGCGTGTATTTTGGGGTTGCGCGGGAATTATCACACGTGATATGCCTTGTGCGAGCGGGGTAAGTGTATTTTGGGGGTGCGTGGGAATTTTCACACACGATAGGCCTTGTGCGAGCAGGGTATGTGTATTTTGGGGTGCACAGGAATTATCACATGCGATAGGCCTTGTGCGAGCGGGGTACGTGTATGTTTGGGATGCACAGGAATTTTCTCACGCGATAGGCCTTGTGCGAGCAGGGTACGTGTATTTTTGGGGTGTGCGGGAATTTTCACATGCGATAGGCCTTGTGCAAGTGGGGTACGTGTATTTTGAGTTGCGTGGGAGTTATCACACGCAATAGGCCTTGTGCGAGCGGGGTACGTCTATTTTGGGGATGCGCAGGAATTTTCACACGCGATAGGCCTTGTGCGAGCAGGGTACATGTATTTTGGGGGTGCGCGGGAATTATCACACGCGTTAGGCCTTGTGTGAGCAGGGTACGTGTATTTTGGGGGTGCGTGGGAATTTTCACACGCGATAGGCCTTGTGCGAGCAGGGTGCGTGTATTTTGGGGTTGTGCGGGAATTATCACATGTGATATGCCTTGTGCGAGCGGGGTAAGTGTATTTTGGGGGTGCGTGGGAATGTTCACACGCGATAGGCCTTGTGCGAGCAGGGTATGTGTATTTCGGGGGTGCCCAGGAATTATCACATGCGATAGGCCTTGTGCGAGCGGGGTACGTGTATGTTTGGGATGCGCAGGAATTTTCTCACGCGATAGGCCTTGTGCGAGCAGGGTACGTGTATTTTTGGGGTGTGTGGGAATTTTCGCACGTGATAGGCCTTGTGCAAGTGGGGTACGTGTATTTTGAGTTGCGTGGGAATTATCACACGCAATAGGCCTTGTGCGAGCGGGGTACGTCTATTTTGGGGATGCGCAGGAATTTTCACACGCGATAGGCCTAGTGCGAGCGGGGTACATGTATTTTGGGGGTGCGCAGGAATTATCACACGCGTTAGGCCTTGTGCGAGCAGGGTACGTGTATTTTGGGGGTGCGTGGGAATTTTCACACGCGATAGGCCTTGTGCGAGCAGGGTAAGTGTATTTTCGGGGTGCGCAGGAATTATCACACACGATAGGTCATGTGCGAGCGGGGTATGTGTATTTTGGGGGTACGTGGGAATTTTCACACGTGCTAGGACTTGTACGAGCAGGGTACATGTATTTTGGGGGTGCGCGGGAATTGTCACACGCGATAGGCCTTCGGCGAGCGCGCTACGTTTATTTTGGGGGTGCGCAGGAATTATCACACGCGATAGGCCGTGTGTGAGCGGGGTATGTGTATTTTGGGGGTGCACAGGAATTTTCACATGCGATAGGCCTTGTGCGAGCGGGGTATGTGTATTTTGGGGTGTGCAGGAATTTTCACACGCGATAGGCCTTGTGCAAGTGGGGTACGTGTATTTTGGGGTTGCAGGGAATTTTCACACGCGATAGGCCTTGTGCGAGCAGGGTACGTATTTTGGGGGGCGGTCTTCACGAAAACCCTGCAGGTCAGCTCGCATGCCCCGTTGACGCAATGCCATCCCAGCCAGGACAAGCTCTACCCGGTCCCAGATTGCCACATCCGCAGGGAGACCCTGGACTGCACCTCTAGCACCAGTGGAATCCCCCCTCCAGACCCCGTCTCTGTCCCTTCCACGGCCTCCTCCTCCACCGAACCCCCCACCAACCTGGATGACTCCATGTCATCTTCCTCTGTAGGACACTGTGGGGTCTCAGCTGCCCCTTCTGCTGCCGAGGAGTCCATCTCCGACCTCCGCCTCTTGGACCTACCCTCGGGAGCTGCGGCCTGGGACGCGGCACCAGACTCCTCATTCCCCGACGAGATGACAACATGGGAGGGGAGCTGGGCCTTGCGTCTCCGGCTGGCGGTGCAATCCCTGCCGCTTTTCTCCAAGCACCCTCTCCACCCTGTTCATCAGTTGACGCTGCAGACAGGGAGAGATAGAACACAGGCATCAGGGCACTGTACAATGGTCTGATACACACATGACAGTTGCACATGAGTGGCAGTGTTAAACTTCAGACATGGCATCACACTCCCCAACACGCATGTCATTTCAACTCACACACATGAGCAAATCAACAGGAATGTTGCACCAGGCAGCACCATCCATACACAAACAACAGCATGAGCAGCCGAAGGTGAGCCTGACATCACATGCAACACGGGGATTGCAGAACACATGCACACATGCCACCAGACCCACATTCATCTGTACATCTCCACCACCTGTCACAGTGATAACATCACATTCCATGTCACATCTGGCAATTCGCCTCCTACATGTCAGTGTCACATGCATCCATGTTGTATCACAGTTGCACACTTGTCAAATACACACACATGCACATGTACATAGTGCAGATACATGCAGCTGGAACCAGCATCCATGTGTGACACCACAACCAGGCCACAGTACATACACAGAAATTTTAACATGTGTGCACCCAAACATGCGTTTGGCCAGCATGCTTACCAACACATAAACCATCGATGTGTCTCACACATGAGAGGACTCACATGTGGCAGGTTCACGTCCCTGTACATACGCATCCATACATGGCCCTACAAAGACATATGTGCAACCTGCACACTCCTGGCACACCTCAACACACACAGCGTCCACTCAGTACACATGTACACTTACCGCTCAACTCCAGACGGGTCTGCCTCTCAAGGACCTGGACGTGGAGCGCTGGGCGTATACGTTCCAGGACCCTCATTTGGTTGTTGGTTAGGCGGACCCAGCACTCCTTGGCATCCGCTGCCTTCAAGAGGCGCCGGGCCTTGTTGAGGGTCCTGGACCTGAAGTCCTCCCAGCGCTTGCGGACGTGTTGAAAGTCACGGACTGCCACCCCTCCTCGTTGATGGCAGTCACGATGTCCATCCAGATCCTCTTCCGTCCTTCATTGTCGGCGCGCAAACTTCCAAAGAAGGCATCATACTGCCCCAGGACTTGCTCCACCAGGATACCAACTTCACTGGCACTGAAGCTGGTAGCCCTCTGCCTCTCTGGCTGGGGGTTGGCAGTGGTGCCAGATGGTGTTGTGTCTGACATGACAACCCCAGAGGCAGGTGTGGGTGGGCAACTGGGTCCTGGGCTGTGGAGCGATGGTATCCCAGTCGGGAGTCTTCAGTTCCAGCAGGGGTGGTCACAGCAACTGCACCCCTGCAGATGGCTGACGTGCAGGCACCAAATAGCAGGGCACGTGGGCAGCAGGCAGGCAGCAGCAGATGGCAGGTGGGAGCGTGCTCAGGGATCTGGGGGTCAGGAAAATTACCTTCTGGGCAGGAGCGTGGTCTTCCGTGTGTTGTCGCGTGGCCACCTTGATACGGAGTGATTTGGAATGTGAAAAAAGTGCACGTCAGCGTGAAATTCGAGGAAAGGCCCTTAGCGCGTAAGCGCGTCTGTGATGTTACACGCACGGGCGTTTCCCACAACACGGGTGCATGTTTATTGTTCACGTGAAAAAACTGCACGTCTGGGTGTCACTGCGTGTAATTGGAGGAAAGGTCCTTAGCGCGTACGCGCCTAATTGACGTGGCAAGTGTGGGCTAGCTTAAAAGGTACGCGTAGTACGCCATTTTCTTGTACGTGCTTTTTGTGGAGAGCGAGCGGTTGATTCTTGTACTTCTTGTCGGTTCACACGCGATTACTTCACAATGGTTCCAGTTCGTACTCCCTGTTTACTCAGACAGCGTTCAATTCTTTTGGTGGGGGTGTTGCGCGTCTTTTTCACTTTCTTTTTCCAGGCAGACAGTGAGTGGCGCACGTATTTTCCAACTGTGGTTGCCCCCGTGTGTCGTGTACCCCTTCAGAGGTCATTGTAGGCTGCATGTATCACGCGTACGCTTATTTTTGTGTTTCTGGGTGCCACAGCGTAGTGCGGGTTAATTTTTCCACGCACGTGGTCTACCAGGGGTTGCGTTCACATTTAATATTGTTTTCAGGGTGCCTGTGCATTGCGTGTCCCGTCATCTTCCCCCAAGGGTCACAGACAGCCTTGCTAGAGCACTAGGGTACTAATTCCATCTAGTACCCTACCCCTTACGCCCCAATTGCCCAGGACAATTATTTACTGCAACTCCCATATGCACAACAACATCAGTGCCATGGTTGGGAGGCGACCAAGCAGTAAGAGAGGCAAAGGTGGCCGACCTCCAAAAGGTGGGCGCGGTAGGGGACGTGGCCAGGATGTGCAGTGTGGCCCAAGGGGCCAGTGTTTGGAGGACCAATTGGGGCCACATATGCCCCCCCAACCCCAATGGTTGGAGGAAATGTAGCTGACACCATCCCAGCTCAGCCCTTGTTAAACCGGCCCATATTGTCAACTGAACCGGCACAGGATGACTCCCAGGCTGACTTCCAGGTCAGCAAGTCTAAGCCACAAGTGGCGGTGAAAGTCGCTGTCACCAGGCCAAGTGGATCTGGGGCAGCAATGTCATCTGCTGCCTCAAGTAGCCAGGGTGAGGAGGCTGCAGGGGCAGCTGCAGCTCAATCTACCCCAGCTCTGAGTCTCCCATCCGGGACAGTGTCGATCCAAGTCCATCACACCGAGGTTGGTCCTGCCAACATCACCCTGCAGCCAATGCCTGCACCGAGACCTTTGCTCATTGTGCCTTCGCAAACTTACAGTACCCAGTCCACCTGCGCTTCTGCCCCTACCAACCAGAGTGGCGTAAGCCACTCAGGATCCGCACCACCTTCCAAGAAGAAGAAGGGTGCTCTTGCACTACAGGCTGGGACACCAGACACAGTTACACACTCCGGCACGTCAAGGAAGCCTAGCTTCAATGACGCCGAACTAGATGCACTTGTGGCCTATGTGTTGGCACATAGCTGCAAAATGGTGGTGACTGCAGGGTGCAAGACTACGCCTGCTCAACGTAGGGCCCACTGGCAGACCATCGCGGACCACATTAGTGCCCTTGGATTTGTGAGGTGCGCAGCTGATGATTGCTACAAGCAGTGGAATGACCTGAAACGCAGAACAAAGAACAAGCTGGCTTCCAATCATGCCTCTACTCTGATGACTAGTGGTGGGTCTCCACCTGAGGACGACCAACTCACTGAACATGAGTCTGTCACTGGAACTTTCATCACAGAGGATCAGATCCGAGGCGAGGGAGACCTACCAGATCTTGAAGCATTGTCCGGTGAGTGCCCATGCATGTGTGTGCAATCCATGTGTATGTTGCTTGGGTGAGTTCTGATTGAGTGCCAGGTGAGGCTGTGTAGTCATGACTGGTATGGGTCACCCATGTGGTTCCTCCAAACCATTTCCCGGCCTTGGGTTTGGGTATGACAGTATCCCTTCTGACCACAGTAGCCAATCTGCACCAGATTAGTGCAGTTGCCCTTCAACTGTCATCTTGCAACAACATTACTCAAAATGGTTTCCTGTTCATTCAGCCTGATTGTTTCAATCCTTGCCATTTTTACGACACATTTCTCTGCCTTACTGCCACAAATGTAACATACTTCTGTCATAGATTACACCCCACAATGGCCCACATTTATCACCTCGTTATGGGAATGATTTAACCATTCAGGCTGATTGAGTAATGGCCTGCACACAATAATTTTTTGGCCGTGTTTGAATGTTGAACATGACTGTTGTCTTCTGTCATGTTGAAGTGACCAACCATTGATGTATCCATCTGACTGCCATCACTGTATCAGTGAACACCGGATCTGTTGCAGCGTGTGGCACATGCGTATTTTGTCACACTATTTTGCATGTTGTATCTCATGATGTCCATCTCACATGGATGGGTGACAGTACTTGTTTCCTACCATATGGCTGTACTTGTCAAATGTACGATGGCTATGCTACGTGCCATCTGTGTGCTGGCATGTGTCATGTATGTGTATTGGACATGCCACTCACAGGCTAATGTGTGATGCCAGTGCTATCCAGCATGCAGCACATGTGTTGCCTTTCCATCTTGGAGTCCTCAGTGCTTTTTGCCTCCCCTTCCAACTCATTGACAGTGCATGCATGCCAGGGTTATAGTCATGTGGGAAATGTGTTATTAATGTACTGGATCTCTGCCTTGTCAGGCCTATGTGTGTGCTATGGTGCTCATGCCTGTTTCCATTTGTAATATTTCATGTTTTTGCAGGTGATGAGGCACTTGATGCTGTTGAGGAGGAGGAGATGGTGCAGACCCAGGAGGAATCACAGCCACAACCGGGCACCAGTGGAGGACGTGGGGTGGTGTTGGGTGAAAACCCATTTGTCCTACAGACCATGCTGTCCATGGGTGTCTCTGGGTACACCTACGCAGACCTCTATGAATCAGGTGCTGAATCGGACAGTGATACATATGTGCCGTAGCAGGTGAGTGTTTCTGGCAGGGATGCTGTTCTGTCCAACCCACCTGCACCAGGGGTAGACCCCTCTATGGGGATTTCAGTGTTGGTAAGTCCACCTTTGGCGATTACAGATGCAGGGTCACACTCCACAACATTTGCTCCTGTTCCTGGGCCAGCAGATCAAAGGAGGAATGCAGTCCTGCAGCCTCAGGCAGTGCCAGCACAGCAAGGTGCAGATTTCGTTGCCCAAACAGGTGTGGTGCCCGCCAAGACGGTGGCCGTGCGCCACCAGGCAATACTGTGTGGGAGAACTCCATGTACAGTATAGCAGCACAACAAGGAGCATTGTGTGAAATGATGGCTCAGGCAATGGATAGGGTGGCCACTTCCATTCTCCCCCCTGAAAGGCAGATGGAACTCCAGCAGCAGGCAACAGACTCCATTTGCCACTGATACAGGGAGGACATTTTGGCGTCCAACAGGGACCGACGGGCTGGACTGGAGACTCTGTGCGAAGTCATATCTGTAGAGATACAGGCCCACAGGGAAGCTCTTAGGTTAGAACATGGGTTCCTCAGAAATTCTCTGGGTGAACTTGAGGCTTCACGGAATTTTAGTTCAGAACAGCAGCTGGAGCAGCTCACACGTTCACTCTCAGCTGAGCTCCAGGCAACCAGTGCGGAGATCCAGGCATCACACGAGGCCATGCAGGCAAAAATGCGGGCTACCCATGAGGTGCTGCATGGGGATCATCCTGCAGAGCCAAACCTTCCAGACCCGCATGCTTGCTGCCATGGAGGACCATACCAGGGCTTTGCGTGAGCTGCCTCCCATATCATGGCCACCTCCTGATGTAGCAGCAGAGGGTGATGACAGCGACAGCAGTTCTCCCACTGTAACATAGCCGTGCAGGCCATGAGCCCATGGAGGTATTTTTTTTCTCAACATCCACCCATGTGGGTGTTGGGGTGCACCCTGTACCTCGTCCCTACTGGGTGGCCTCCCCCCCCTGGTCCACACATGGCCATTTTTATTATTTTTTTAAAAAATATATTTTTTTTACAGTGTGTTGCTTTGTGTGGCTCCCATGGGCATCCACTGTGTATTCCAGCTGGGCATATGCAGGCTTGTCCTGTCTTTGGGTTAGATGCTTGGTTTCCTGACACACACACACCTCCTGCTTACCCTTTCCATGGGCTTGCAAAGGGTGTGACCAAGTGACAGTAACTTGCACAGTGACATTGGGCTCCCATGAGTTGTGTGGGCAGTGTGTAGTCAAAACTGTGTGTACATCCCTAGTGAGGATTGTTGTTGGATTCTACACTGCATGGTGTATTGATATGTGCTTGTGCATCTATGTCTTTCTCCTTATATACATGTAGGTTCTTCATGTCTTCACAAGGCCGTCTCCTTTGCAGATGCAGTTCATGTTGTATGCAGTACACTGAGACATTTGCCTGACAGCAACACTCTGCAGTTGGAAGGGGTCGATGTGCTGCCTTAGTCAGGTTGTGAGACTTGCACTACTTCAATTTTTTACTGTCATATATTGCCACGGTTTCATCCTGTGCTGATGTTTTGTGTTGCTGGTAATTATTTGTTCATGTGTGCTGTTCCTTATTGATTACTGAGAGCATATTGTCTGTGGCCTGTTTACATTAGGGACAGTGCACTTTGTGACACTTGTGTCATGTGTTGTGCATTCATTTGGTTGCTTTCACATTGCATGCCATGGTGTGTTGGGTAGCTGAGATGGGAGGGGTTGGTTGACATGGTACTATTTTGATGTAGTTTTTTGCAAGGGGGTAGTCATTGCTGCTGCATGAATGTGTGTCTTTTTGTGACACAGAATTGGGTGTTTTTAAGTAGGTAGGGATGAACACAATGTAACACTTCCAGGTGAACAATTATAGGCTGGTATGGTTGTGACAGTTGACTGTCCCTTTTGACATCCTCATTGATTGTCAGCTGGTATGTGCCAGGCCTGTGTGCACTCCGCAGGGGTGGAATTTTAGCTGAAGTAATTTGCCACAAGCTGGGTACGGGCTGCCTCACCACGTGCCCTTTCACCTCCCATGCGCAGTGGCCGTGCATGTGGTTGGGGATGTGAGGGTACCAACATGTCCACCGGCACACCCGGCCGGTTGCAACGTTGTGCAGGACACATGCTGCCACTATGATCCTGCACACCACTTGGGGCGCTTATAGCAGCGGCCCACCAGAGCGGTCAAGGAAGTGAATGCGTGACTTGAGCACTCCAAATGTGCGCTCCACTATGCCCCGGGTTGAAATATGGGCTGTGTTGTATCTTACCTCGGGTTGTGTGGTGGGGTTCTGAATTGGCGTCATCATGTTGGTGCTCAGAGGGTAGGCACTGTCCCCTGGGGAGGTGATAATGGTTGTCATTAATGGGGTTTTCCCATTTCTCAGTTTCTGACATGCATGCATGTGCAGAAGCATTTATACTCACCAATTAGCCATGTGTCGCCATGCCGCCCAGCTTCCAGGTCCCGGTTTAGGGATGACATTCTGAATATGAAACTATCATGGCTGGACCCTGGATAGTTGGCATATTCTGAGGTGATGATTCCCTTGGCATGCCATACAACCTGCATATTGATGGAATTCCGGTGCTTGCAGTTCTGATAGATATGCTCAGTGGCCCTGGGTGGACGTAAAGCCACATGGGTGCAATCAATGGCACCTAGGACTTTGGGGAAGTGTGCCACCCCATAAAATTGCTGGACAAGAGTAACTCATAAGTCAGTACAAGAGCAATCAACAACAAAGGACTCTCTATTCACACAGCCTATTCCGGAAGGATATTGGCAATGGTTACCTCTATCCTTCAAGGACCACTTCTCTGGGACACGACAATGACAAAGGTCACAAAAATGTATATACTCTTGGAATACTAGGGGGTTCACACACATGTTCGATGTCGATGGTTTTCTAACCAATATTGATATGTTCCACATAGTTGCCCTTCTGGAAACCTGGATAACAGCTGAGATCCAAATAGATAATCGTCTGACAATCTATGAAGTGGCAAGTAAAGGCCTAATGGGTCAACCAAAAGGGGGTCTTCTCATATCGGTCATGAACCCATGGACAATAGAAAAACTTCCCGAATCGTCTCCAAATATACTAATAGCTAAGATTAAGAACCGGGAAACTACCATCATTATAATTAACATCTACGATCCACCCAAAATGTCATTAATTTCAAAAAACCTCAGAGCAATTGATACTATTCTAATAAAATATTCCAATCATTTCCCAATTTTGCTTCTTTGGAGACTTCAATGCTAAAATTGATGAGCTTTATCCAGTCGAGCAATTAGTAGATGGCCTTATAAAAATCTAATCCCATTAAAAAATGTTCTAATAATCAAGGGAAAAAGTGGCACAGTCTTCTACAAGCTCATAATATGACACGTTTTGATGGCACCAGTATGAGCGATCAAAATATGGCTCTGACGCGGATAGAAGTATTAACCGCAGTAACTATTGATTATATTTTCTCAAATATCCTTGGTATGCCCTTTGTAAAAGATATGGGAGTTGTGTGTCGTGAAGAAAGCGATTACTTACCTTTATATCTTCTTATTGATATACAGCATGTGAATAATATATCCTCACTATATGCTAAGAATGGCCAGATACTGCTAAATGAAGGACAGAACCGTATTTTAATGAAACCTCATAATATTGAACAAGCTAAATTAAAGGCCCGAGAATTATTACCGGCCTTTATTCACTTATACTCCTCTGGGTAAAGCCTTGATGATCAATTAATTGGCCATTTTTCATCTGTTATGACTAACATACAAAGTTCTAGCATAGAGCAACGAGTTTACAAATCTGTTATGGAGAGAGTCAATATACTGAGACCAGCTCTCAATGGTAACGATAACATCATTCAAAATGAAAAAATGAAAAAAAGAAACTACTATATCGGCACAGATTTGCGACTTAAAGAAAAGCCATAAACGTTGGCTAAAATCTCATAAATTAGAACTGGAGCTAAATCTCTGGAAAAAGATAGCTAGGCTATCCCCATTGGGTGATGGAAATGCGATATGGCATCTCATAGCCAAAAACAAAAAAAGAGATCTGACAATAAATTGCATCAATGTAGAGTCATGGGCAGATCATATAGCTTCTACTATAGGAAGCAGTGATACTGTCGCTGAAGCCCTAT
Source organism: Ambystoma mexicanum (assembly GCF_040938575.1). Taxonomy (NCBI): domain Eukaryota; kingdom Metazoa; phylum Chordata; class Amphibia; order Caudata; family Ambystomatidae; genus Ambystoma; species Ambystoma mexicanum. The sequence goes on from NC_090926.1 coordinate 971,353,751, forward strand.
CGATCCCTGATTCACTTTGTGAATGTAAAGCTTTGATTTTAGATGTCATAGCCATAATTGAAAACTTAAAAACATCTTGTGCGACGGGCCCTGATGGTATATCTAACTTAGTTATTAAAAGTGATCCCCCACTATGGGGTGCTGCATTGCACATCTTATTCAGTCCCATTGGCATACATGGAAAGATACCATCTTCCTGGAAAGCGAATAATATTCTGACGGTACACAAGAAGGGTGTCTGGGATAACCCCTCTAACTTCAGAATGCTCGCAATGTTAGATTCTGCATCTAAAGTTTTTACCAAAGTATTACTCTATGAATTGAACTCTTGGATTGATACCCATAAAATCCTTCCTCTTAATCAGATTGGTTTTGGACCCAAATCTAGTACCTCACATAATCTTATTATTTTAAGCTCGGCAATTGAACATTCTTGGGGGCAGCGGAACCTCAATGTTTATTGTGCCTTTATTGATTTTTCCGCTGCGTTTAGGAATCAGCTGTGGCACAAATTGACAGAATGGGGAATTCTGAGTGGTTTGCTTCATATGCTGATGCTACTTCATGCAGACACATCAGTTAGTGTTCGTCTTAACGCTATGGGAAAACTATCAAAATCCATGTGCTCCAAACGCGGTGTAAAACAGGGATGTATGATAGCTGCAACACTTTTTAACTTATATCTCGCCGATATGATTGTTTCTTTTAACATCCACGTCGCCAACCCTATTAAAATAAGGAATGTGACCTTGGGCTGGCTGGCGTATGCTGATGACCTCTTACTTCTTGACTACACGCCAGCGGGGCTACAATTTATGTTGAATGCACTAGCCAAATATGCGATTAACAATGGCCTCATAATTAACAACCAAAAAAGTAAAATTATGGTCTTTACCCAGAAGTCGAGGCCGAAGCGTTTACATTGGTCCATATCTGACGCCCCATTGGAACAAGTGTCCTCTTATAAATATTTAGGGGTTGTCATTGATGATAAGCTGAAGTGGGACCTTCATTTAGCCGAGGTAAAATTGAAATGTGAGACCTCGATTAACATCTTAAGTGCATTTATTGGTAGGAACAATGGCTGCAGTGCATCGGCTATTATATCGTTTTATAAATCGAAAATAACTGCAATGCTATCTTATGCAATAGCGATTTGGGGTCATAAATTCAAAATAGCACTTATTAGATTTGAAGCCAAATTATTGAGGCTTTTATTTCGACTTCCCAAAAGTATTAGTATTGAATATTTGTACCCTGAGTTTGAACTAAAGGTCATTTGGAATGTCCATCTATCACAATGTGTAATGTTCATCCAGCGTTTGACTACAGTGTCAACTGATACAATAATTGTCCCATATGTACCGGCCTTTTTATCTTTGGGTGCTGCTATACCAGTAGGCACAATTGGCATTTTAAAGCGTATTCATAGCCAGTGGCTTTACGAAGGAAGCAATCCATATGTATTTGGTGGCATTAAACAGTGGCTTAAGAAGAAATTATCTGTATTCGCTTTCCATCATAATATGCTCCACCTTGAGTCCCTGGCATCTGCTACAGAATATTGCCAATACAGAAGAGCTCGAAAAGCTACTCCAAAATATATATCGGCATATCCGAGTCCAAACATATTTTGGATATATCTTCTTTTGAAATTTAACGTATCAGTGGCGCTATCGGCAAAAAGCTGGTTGAACAAAATCAAATATAACCATAAATACTGTAGATTATGTGGAAATTTGTTGAAAGAAACATTTTTCCATCTCCTAATTGAATGTGAAAGTTTGAATTATCTTCGTCTGAAGTATTTTAAATCATACAATAATGCTGCTAATATGATAGATATTCCTCGTTTATGGTATGAATTTTTACAGGGTGATGATATTAACCTAATTTATTTTACTGTTAGATTTTATGTGCATAATGTTGAGATTTTTAAATGTCTTTTATGAGTATATTTTTATTAATTGATGAAAATGTTTTTTATGCTGCTTGAAAATCATCTGTTTTACTGGTCTAGTTTGCATATTGAGCGAGTTTTAAATTTTGCTATATCAAATGTTATATAAAGCCTCGTGCTATACTTATATTCAATAAACCGACTAACTATTTCTCAGTTTCTGACATGCATGCATGTGCAGAGGCATTTATACTCACGAATTAGCCATTTGTCGCCATGCTGGCCAGTTTCCAGGTCCCAGTTTAGGGGTGACATTCTGAATATGAAACTATCATGGCTGGACCCTGGATAGTTGGCATATACTGTTAAGTGACTTCAATTCAGCAATCCCACTAAGTCAGTGCCTCATCTGGGATGCCCAAGGGAAGCCCTTATTTATATATTTTTATGACAAGTTATACTTTGGATGATAAACCATTATATAACGCCCCTCTCTTTGAATCCCACTGACCTCACTGAGCCAAGAAGCAGGTTTGATTTGCAATTTAAAAGATTTATTGGAAAAATTAAACAATATATATATATATATATATATATATATATATATATATATATATATATATATATATATATATCACACTTTTATAATAAATTAATATTTGATATTGCACTTAAGAATATGACAGTGATCAACAATGGATAATATTACAATTGTACGTTTATTTAATTACTTAGGAGTCGGTATAGAAAGAAAAAGGTAACTGAGAATGCTTTTATGGTTTCAAGTAAAACAATGATGGAAAGAATGCAGTACAGAAATAACTGATAGGGTTTCACAAGAGATAATATGTTCACTTTTCCCCTGGTGGCAATTCACTCTCCCCCTATGCAATATAAGGAGATGGAAGTGAAGCACACGGTTTTCAGGAATACAATCACAATACAATACAAATTTCAGTTCCCCCCTAGCAAGTTTAGAGAACAAAGATGATTTTAAAACACAGGCAAAATACTTTAAATGCGGTATGCAGAGAAGGGAAAAATATGCTTTAATTCCCTGTAGGAGGTTCAGGGTAGGTGATAGCTATTTAAGATTAGTTCAAGTCACACTGGCAATGCTCAATGAGAGATTAGCAGGTTGAAAACGAATTTTAGCAGTTCAAGCAAAAGCGGCTATTTTGACAGGAGCTAATTGGACCAAATCGCAAATCATGGCACTTTTTCCGAGTGTGTCGAGCGCGATTACAGAAAAACTGTAATAAATAGAAAGTCGGTATTAGGCTTGTTGGAAAGCTAAGAATCTTAGCTTTAAAATGAAAGTAAAGTCTCATTCCTAGCACACGCGGTCCCAGAGATACGGATGTTTTTGTGGAGATATTTTTTCGAAATTAAAGTAAACTTCAGAATGACAAAATGACACGTTTACAGCTTTGAAATGACAGAATGAACGCACGATTCCTAGGATGCAGTTCTGGACAGGTTCAAATGTTTTGAATCAGATTATTTTAAACTAAGAGACTGGCTCAGTTCTAGCTGAGTACTCACACTATGAATTTGAAATAGGCCGTCAGGGTCTGGTCAGGTTGGCTGGTTCTCTCACCACGGACTGTCTTTAGTACCGGTTCTGCTCACAGCGATCTGGTCTGGGTCTGGTCTGCGGATCTGGATCTCTGGTTCTGGTCTCGGCACTGCACAGCGGTCTGGGTCTCTTGAATTGGATCTGACGGTTCTGGATACACAGGATTCTTAGCAAGCAGCAAACCGCACAGCCCGGCGGTTGAATAGTTTGCAAAGGATTGTGAGGCCTGCTGAAGAGAACTCAGCTTGTGGGTTAGGCCTTTGCTTTAAGTTCTGGAGTCTGAGTTCTAAGTTCTGGTCTCTGTCTGGATTTGAAGTCTAAGTGCTGGATCTGTTGTCTTCTGGCAAAGTGCTCCGCAAAAAATCAGCTTGAAGTGGGAAGTGCATGTCCCTGTCTGGCTTTCAGTTGCAATTTTTATGTCTTTTGAAAGTGGGTGGGTCGGCTCATTCTGCATGCCCAACCCTCTCATGATTTGATAGGTCAAGGATTCTCTGTGACCTGATTTGAGAAGGGATAGTGTGTCAGAGTGAGTCATCATTTTACAATCTATTGAAGAAACACCCCTTTGTGTCCGTGCAACATATCTTCTTTTTCATAAAACCCACATTTTCAGTATACCCCACTTGTTAATATTACCTAAATTGCATGACGGATTGCTCAAGATATATTCTTGCCTAACCCTGATCTTCCTAAGAGCTAGGGTTCAAAAATGCCAAAATGTTTCGTTTTTTGGTTGGTTTACCAATATTGGATTTTTACCAAAATTTACATAGATGTACACCGCCTCTCTACACATATACAAGTAAATTTTCATTTTTCTAGCATAAACCCTGAGTCTGCAATCTCCATAATTCAAGGGGTTTTGCCTCAGAACATGGTACAGAGTTGAGTCTGGTCTCAAATTGTGGGTACATTTCTCAGATTAAGGATCTCCAAATTGTACATTTTTGTAAGCGTAATGCAATATTTCAGAAGCATTTAACTTAAACATATATTTGCTGCAATATGAATCCACAATCCAGTCTGGCCTGCCCCCAGAAGCTTGGTGAGTCAGAGATTACAGGCCTCTCCTTTCCCCAGAAGACTGTTTACAGTCCACACCCAAAATCAGCATACCCCATTCAATTGAAAGGGTCTACTGTGTTGTGTCCTGCAGGTTGCAGGGGAAACTCCTCCCTCTCAATCAACAGGGCCATGTGATATCCTGGGCTGTTGTGTGTGTCTCTGAGGTGTTAATGGTTCTCAGGAAAAGCAAGTCTTTGAACTTTTAATTACATAAGACCCCCTTCTGTTCACTGCACAGTTCTGCAAGACAGCTCTCCTGTCGGGATTTATAGAGCGCCAGCACCGGTCAGTGTTCAATGCCGGTACTGCACCTATTTTTGACAGCTGTCTTGAATTAATACATTTCAAAAAGAAAGGATTTTACTTGATAGTATATGATCCTTGCTTGACATGGTATTGATGTGGATCTGCAGTACAGTAAAGTAAAACACTCAACCAGAGTTGGATTTTTGTTTGGTGGTTCCGGGCCCATGATCTTAGCAGTTCTAAAACGGATTTTGAACAGAACCATCTTTCTTTGCACTGGTGGGTGGCAGGTCAGGGGACCATTTTTGTGTGCGCAAAACGGCACGGTTTTCCCAGATTCTGGCGCAAATGTGGGCTTTTCTGCCATCTTGGATTTTCTAAGCCCACAGCACCAAATGTTGCAGCATAATAGTTCAAACGTGGGTCAAGACACCCAACAAGCCCCCCCGCCCGACTGCGCTTTGATTTCGAGTCGAGGGGGAGTCGGGTGCAAAGGATGTTTTGATCCACGCGCTGAGATGACCGCATCATCTTCTTCCGATTCCACAGATGACAAAGTTCAGCATCTTTTCCTCCATCAGGGTGGATCAATCGGTTCTCTTCGCCGGTCCTGATGGGAGTATTGGGCGGTACCCCGGGCCCCTCAGATCTTTGCTCCCAGTCCCCAGGTGGTCTTCTGTGGTCAGTCTCCAGGTTTTCTTTCTCCTAGGATGACAAAGCAAAGCAGCAATGTCTATTCGTAGACATTTCGATTTATATAGTGGGGCGCCATATATATTTTATAAATCAATAGACATTTACATTCGTGTTTAAAAACAAGATATAATCAGAAGACATTTTCATTCAAAAATCATAATATTTTAGAGACTATATCTGGGACTATGGGCCTCATTACGAGTCCAGCGGTAACTGTGGCGGTAAAACCGCCTGGTTACCGCCGGACTCATCTTACCATTCCGCCTCCGTGATTCCCGGAATTACCGGAGCATTACAACCCCGGTTTTCCGGGAATCACGGAGGCGGAATGATGTTAATCCCCATTCCCATCGAGTCCTATCGGACTCGATGGGAATGGGGATCATGGAAACACCGGCAGCATCTCGGAATGCTGCTGGTGTTTCCTCGTCCGCCTTCAGGAGGGTGGTATTAAACCCGCCAGGTCAGACCTGGTGGGAACATCACCTCCCGCCCTGCAGGAGTCGGGATCAGGCGGTCCGGAAACAACGGTGGCGGCGGTTTTACCGCCACCGTTGTTTCCGGACTGCCTGAGTTATAATGAGGCCCTATATGTGGGATATTTTAGGGTTGGAACTGAATTACTCAGGAGCGGCCCCCTCTGGTATTGCAGAGGACTCCTCCAGTTGCTGCAGAGTATGCCTGGGATGGCAACACTTGTCTTCCCCTTCTGCCAAACTACCTTTGGGGATGCGGATCTTGTAGGCAACTGGGGAGATCTTGTCTATAATTTCAAAAGGTCCCTTCAATGTAGGCAAAAGTTTTCACTGTTTGCCCTGGTTTCTTTGGAAATTGTATAGATAAATCCGGTGTCCTACATTGTACTCTTTCATGGTAGTTTTCAAATCGTAATGGGACTTCATGCTATCAGCTGATATTTCTAGATTCTGCTGAGCATAGGCAAAAGCATGTTGAAGGTGTTTCCTTAAATTCTCCACATACTCATGAGTTGTGGAGGCATTTATCAATGTCTGCTCTTGGGTCCTGTAGAGCAAATGCTGGGGAAGCACCATCTTACGTCCAGTCATCAGCTCAAATGGTGACATTCTCGTTGCAGATGAAGGGGTAGATCTGTTGGCCATTAGGACCAGAGGTAATCGGATATCCCAACTTGGCCCAGAATCTGCCACAAACTTTTTTAATATGCTCACAATGGTTCTGTTGTATCTCTCTACTGCGCCAGAAGAGGCTGGCCGGTAAGCAGTATGTAGCTTCCTTTGAACCCCCAGTATCTTCCACATCTTAGTCATTACTTCACTGGTAAAATTGCTACCTATGTCTGACTCAATCCTTTGAGGTAGAGCAAAACGCGAAAAGATGTGGTTGATCATCAGGGCAGCTGCTGTTTCTGCCTTGCAGTTTGGGGCTGGGAGACATTCCACCCACTTGGTAAACAAGCATGTGACCGTCAACATGTACTTATTTCCCCTAGAAGAGCGAATCATGGGGCCTATGAAGTCGATTTGCAAATCTGACCATGGCAGTGTCATCCCCCTCTTTTGGAGAGGCGCACAGTGTGTGAGGGATGTTGGCTGAAATTGTGCACACACAAGACACACAATCAAGTATTGGTCGAGGTCCTGCCCCATGTGTGGCCAGTAAGCAACTTCTCTTAAGATCTCAAGTGTTGTATGAAAGCCCCTATTACCCGCGGTGGCCGCATCATGGCCGTGACTTAACATCAGGCTTCGGAATGAGGTAGGGACCACCCACTGATCATGGCCAGCTTGGGATTTCCTTACCAACAAACCGTCTTGGATTCGGAAAATTTTTGGACATTTCATCAACACTCTAAGGTTCTCTTTCCCAATGTAATCGGTATCCGTCAGGGGAAAGTTCTCAGGGTCCTCAATGTGTTGGTAAAACTTACCAATTATTGGATCCCATTTTTGAGCCGTAATAAAATCAGCATGGGGGGTCTCCTTACTCCATTGTGCAGTTGAAAGATGATTGTGAGCATTTGTCTGGGACCTAGTGATAGCAGTGACCTGGATTTCCCCCAACAGGGACTCAATCTCTATTAGATTCCCTTGGATGGCCCTGGTTTTGGCCAGCTGATCAGCTAAGTCATTTCTAGTCTTGTCTGGTCCCTCTACTTTGGAATGACCCTTGATCTTTTTCCAGTAGATGGTCATCCCATTTGATGTGACCAGATCATCAATATTTTGGATTAACTTCCCATGTTTCAGGGGTTTGTTATTAGCACATAACATGCCTCTGGTTTTCCAATTAACCAGGTGCTCCACGAACCCGTTCCGTATATAATCTGAATCTGTGATTATGACCAGTTTGTGGAGTTGATGTTGGACAGCAGTGAGGATGGCTTGATACACAGCCATCAATTCTGCCACCTGACTACTTCGGGGACCAATTTTGTACCCAGCGGAGGTTTCTGGGGACTCATTCACTCATGCATTCCCTACGCCAGCCACAAGTTCTTTTTCCCCATTGTTGTCAACATGGTAAGAGCATCCATCCACATAGACAGTGGGCATTCCCTCACACTTGTCTTCTTCAAAGAATTTGTGTGGGGAATTAAGGTATGCCCCCATGTTGTCCTTGATTTTTAGACTTTCGTCCTCGAGACAGTTTTCTCTGGCACAATCATGCAAGTCAGCCAGACCTTGCGCGAGGGGACTCTTCTTGTTTTGGCCATATCTGACCTCCACAGGAATGCCTTGCATTGACAGAATCCAGGAAGTAATTCGGGAATTACTCACATTTCCGGCCCGGATTCTGTCACTTTGGAGATATTGCAGAGGCTGGTGTGGAGTCTCCACTATGATGTGTTCCCCCTGGATAAACGGGCGGTAATTCCTCAATGCCCACACTGTTGCCAGGAGTGCCTTCTCACAATCGTTGAATTTTTCTTCCACAGATTATAAAGTTTTGCTCGCATAGGTGATTACGTTATTAACCTTTTCATGCTTTTGGTATAATACTGCCGTCAAGCATGTATTAGAGAACCCTGTCTCCAGGAAACTTGTTTCTGACAAGGTAAGCTAGGCAGGGCGCTTGTGAGAGGCTTCTTTTGAGCTGTCTTACTGCCTTGGATTGTTCTGGACCCCATTCCCACTTGACCCCCCCTTCAAGAGATGAATCAGGGGTCTGGTGATCTCTGCACAGCCTTCAATGAACTTTCTGCTGTAATTAGTCAGTCCAAGGAGGCTCCTTAGTTCCCGCAGAGTTGTGGGGTCTTTCAGTTTCTGAAGTGCTTCCACTTTCTTTTCCTGGGGACAGAGACCCTGAGGAGTAATCTCATGCCCCAAGAAATTAACATGGGTTCTACACCACGGTGCTTTCTGAAAGGAAAGTTTTGCTCCGGCGGCCCTCAACTGTGTCAGAACATAACGGATCTCCGCTATATGTTCCTCCACAGATGAACTTTTATGAGGACATCATCTACATAAGCCAGGTTAACCCTTGCACCCAGGTCGGGCATGGCCTTATGTAGGAAAATGTTGAATTCATTGCCGGAGTTGAGGTATCCGAAGGGAGTTCGGGTCCATGTGTACTGCTGACCCCCAAAGGTAAAAGCCAGCTTGTATTGGTCCTCCCTACTGACAGGCACAGTCCACTATCCATTGGTCAGGTCTATTGCAGTGAATACCTGTGACCCCCGGATCTGGGCCAGCCCTTGGTCAATGTAGGAAAGAGGACATCGGGAAGTATGGACCCGTTTGTTGAGCTCCCTAAGGTCGGCGAAGAGTCTCCACTGGCCGTTTGGCTTCAATATCCCCAGCACCAGATTATTGAAGGTGCTGTGGACTGGACAGATTATTCCCTGGGACTCAAGGTTCTTAATTATTTCAGTAAGGGACGCCATGGATGCGAGAGGCAAGCAATATTGCTTCACAAACACTGGAGTCATGCCAGGGTCCGTGGGAATTGTTGTTGTGTGGATGTCGGTGCGACCACAGTCATATAAGTCTACCGCAAAGAGGTCTTTGAAATCCAAGAAAACTTGTTTCAACTTTTGCTTCTGTTCCAGAGTCACACAGGCATCAGCTAGGTTGACTCTCTCTTCCACCATCTGCCTGAAGCCTGGAAAGACTTCTGGTTTTGCTATCTCATCGGCCTCCTCTAGTTGGATGGAGACGTCCCTTGTCAGAGTGCTGATTTGGACTGGGGGCTTCAGGTATGAAAGGCAGTCCTCATGGACCTGGAAAATCACCTGATCCCTCCTGAAGTCACAAGTCACATCATCCTTACCATAAGGGCAGGAAGTGTACACCAGGAAGTTCCCCCCATGCCAGGTAAAGATCCTGTCTGGTGTTGTATTGTCATCACTGTCACTGTCAAAACAGTCCTTGGGGATTGGTCCTAACAGTTAATTTCCTAGATCAATGGAAAAATGTCGGTCATCAACCGCCATTCCAATAATGGTGCCTGCGGCTAGAGTAATACTCTTTAAGTCACTGTTATACACCTCTATTGGAATGGTGTCATGTTCTACATTGACTAATGGTGTTGGGTTTACCCCAAACCCTTGCTTTTGGAGAGAAGCATTTAGATGAATATAAGCATCAGGGTTTTTCAATTTTTGACCTCTTTTAACTTTCACTTCCTGGGAGAATTGTCGGGTCCTTTCTGGGATGGTGACTTCCTTTTTAACCTGAATTTCAACTGCATAAGGTAGCAATTGAGCTGACCTAAATGCTTTTTCTGGATCATCAAAGCCCATGGGATTATCCACTAATCGGGACCATGATTTGAAGTTTATTAGGTCCAAACTAATGGCAAAGCGATTGAGAATATCACTGCCTAAATAAAAGGCGGCGGTGACATCTCGCACGACCCAACAATTATGGACTATGCTCTTGTTGCCAATGGAGATTTTGAGCATAAACCTGCTTGGCAGGAGATGTTTTGAATTGAGTGTTTCCAGATCCATTTCCCATTTGTCTATCAGTTTGAATGTGGGAATGGCTGGATGTTTTGGGAGTTGGCGGGACATGGCTTCGCTGATGAAGCTCTTACCGTTGTTCACACACACTCGGGCGAGAACAGAGTCCTTCCCATCATTTAACTGAACAGGGATGAACAACTGCTCTCCAATTTTCTGAACATCAGCCAGGCTCTGAGCTGATTTCACCTCTTTCTGGACTATAGGAGTGGGAGTTTCTGATTGTGGATTAGTAAAGAGTTTCAGAGTATTTCCTTCCAGTGTGGAATACCACCTTAAACTGGAGGGAAGGTTGATTTTAAGAAATAGAGAGGACCCCTCATCACCAGTCTGTTGTCCTACTGCTATTACTGTCACGTCTGCAATTTGGTTGTTCTGGAAGTGGAATTCAACTTGGTCAGATTTTTGTTCAACCATGTCGCAGTTGCCGTTTAAACTAACATGGGTGACACTCTGTTTTAATTTTATTGGTCGGCTGTTCTGGGTCCAGAGGACCTTGTTTACGCAATCTATTAGGGGTGACAACCTTCTCAGGCGGTCATTCCCTAGTAAACAAGTGATGCCCTCTGGAGTTACTACTATAACCGGGTGTTTCACCTTGTGTCGCCCAATTTTGATGTCCAAATCTGCAGTCCCCTCGACGGGAATTTCATTCCCGTTAAAGTTCTGAAGTTGTCCAGGAAGAGAGGTGAGAGGAATTCGGTAATTCTCCCCCCTTCCTGCATTTAGTTCATCAAAGGCCCTTTTGGACAGAAGGGTAGCTTGGGATCCAGTGTCCACCAGTGCCAAAATTGTACTCTGCCCCTGTACTTGAACCGGGACATAGTATCTTCCCTCCTTCTCTGTAAGGGGGCATAGATAATGCACATTTTTGGACAACTGGGGGGCTAATTTTCTGATTTTGGACATTGAGAGAGAAGAGATCTGGGCAGAGTTCGGCAGGGAGTTTTGGGAATCTGAAAGAAAAAGTTGGCAATCGGATAAGGATGCGGTTCTGTGTTCCCCTGGTTCCAGTTCTGGGCTGCCCCCCCCTTTCTGGAGACAGTCACCAGGATGGGTTCGAACCAGGGGTTTTCGGTATTGTTGGTTCTGGGATAGAATGATGGGCGGCGACAGCTCGATCCCCACATCTACCCAGTCTATTGATTCGGTTTTAGGTTCCCCTAGTTCCGGTTCTGGGCCACCCCCCGCTTTTTGGAGGCAGTCACCAGGATGGGGTTGAACCAGGGGTTTTAGGTATTGTTGGTTCTGGGATAGAATGATGGGCGGCGACAGCTCGATTCCCACATCTACCCAGTCTATTGATTCGGTTTTAGGGTCCCCTGGTTCCGGTTCTGGGCTGCCCCCCCTTTTTGGAGGCAGTCACCAGGATGGGTTTGAACCAGGGGTTTTCTATATTGTTGGTTCTGGGATAGCATGATGAGCGGCGACAGCTCAATCCCCACATCTACCCAGTCTGGATTGGAATCCCTTGGGACCCATTTTTCCTTGGGAGGAGATCCCCCATCTCTGAAGGAAAAGATCCTTTCCCCAGGATCCTCTTGGGATCCCTCTCCCTCAAATTGGAAGATCTGTACCTCCTCCTCAAAGTGGTTCTGTTTGGGTACTTTGTTTCTCCCACCCCCCCTCTGCTCCTTGGGAGGCAGACTTTCAGGGGCAGGAGATTTTGTTTCCAGTTCCTGGGCTTCCAGGGACTGTTTACAAGTGGGGAAGGAAGCCTCCTTCACGGCCTTACACCCCCCTTCCCGTTGTGCCTCCTCCCTGGGAACAAGTGGGTTGTCTGGGTGCTGCCCCCGTCATTGTTCTGAAGCACTAGGTCCAGAGTTTGGGGCATTCTGTGCCGGCATGCCCATCTGAGGGATCTGTTGAGCCCTCAGCATGCGGCCCAAATCCTGTGCCATGTTCTGAACCTGGCGCTCTAACTGGGAAACCCGCTCAGGCTGATAGGGGGCCCTGTTTTCTCCCCTGGGCTGATCCCAGGAAGGGTAGCTATCCCTTCTCTGGTAATACCCTGGGTTGGGAAGATTTGGGTACCCCTCCACCCTTGGCCTCCCCACTCCCGGATTAGGTGGTCTGGGCTCAGGGAATTGGGGAAAGAAGGAAGGATGATTTTGGGGCTGGAAGTTGGCTGGATACCTGGGGAACAAGTTCTGCCAAGGATTTGGGGAATTTCTGCCCTCCTGTGGGAAGTTAGGAGGGAAGTTCCCTGGGTCAGGTGCTTGGCTGGATCCCCCCCCCTCCTTGGGCTGGAGGAGTCCACACATAACCCAGGATGGGTCTGTTTCCCTTGTAGCAGGGACTTACATAGTCCGGGGAGCGAGGGACCCATTTGTAGGATTACCTCCTTGACTCCCTGTCTGTGACTGGCCCGAGGGCCTTCTGGGCTGTGAATTATTCGGTGCAGGCAAGTTTTTAGGCCCCCCATCTCCAAATCTAAAACGGGGGCAACCTTTACCTCTGCCACCTTGGCAGCAGCAGGGGTGCTGTTGGTTTTGGTGTTTTTGGGCTGATTCTTATTTTCCACTGGTTTGTGCACCTCATAGATGCGGATTGCTTGCTCAATGACCCAGTCTTAAGATCTTTTCTCGTGAAAGTCTCTCACGAGCTGGGTCATTATGTATTTGGGTAAGGCATGGAAAAACGTATTAACAAATTCTTTACTGTCCGTGCGTACCCGTTTTGTAGTCTGCGCAAAAGCACACTTTAACTCCTGGACAAATTCTTGTGGGGCCTGATCCTCCACACATTGAAAATTGTAGGCTGCCTTGCGAGCCTCTTGGGGATTTCTGTCAACAGAAAAATGTTTCAAGATGGCCGCCCCGTAGGTGGACCATCTTGAATGATTTTGGTCCTCCAGCCCCGCAAAGAAACTGGAGTATTCTGGGGAGAATGTCCATTTGACATACTGAATGCAGCTACTGCTGTCCTTCAAATGGAACGTCTCCATCATTTGCTCATAAAGCTCCAAGTGTTCCCAAACAGAATACTTGGCGTTCTTGTGGTAAGGCATGATGACACTCCTTATTGCCTTAATCTGTTTTAAGGGGTCCTTAAGCAAGGCCCTTTTTGCCTTATTGGCCTTTTTGGTTCGGGTAACCCTGGTCCATTCATCCTCTGACTCAGAAGCACTGCTACCAGAGGTGCCCGTCTGATCTTCCAGGCTCTCCCGGATTCTGTGAGCCTGGGGATGGCTGGCAGAATGTGGGGACCTGGTCTCCTGTGTCCTGTGACGTTCAGAGGAGCCTTCAGATTCCTCCTTGCTACCAGGATTTTATGGGAACCCCCCCAATGACCTGACTGGGCAGAGGTTTTCAGGATGCCCTTAGTGGGCCTACTCTCCTGGGGTTCCCCACTAAATTGCACTGTACTTAGGTGCCCATACCCGGATGCCCGCGCATCCATTCCTGGGTGGTACTGGCCTACGAGCCCCCTTCTTTTGGCTGGATAGTAATCTGCCATCCCTGTGGCCCTGTGCTCATGTGCGCCAGGGGACATGGGGGTGGCAGAGTCCAAGGACTGGGAGAGATGAAGGCCTCTGGTTCTAGGGCTCCTGAGGTTATGCTCAGGTGTTTCCCTTTCCCAGCGAACTTCATCTCTGTCAGCCCCTGCTCCCTGTGGCAATGCAAGATCCTGCACTTTCAGTTCCTCAGTTAAGGCCTTACTAGACTGTATCAGTCTCTCCTGCATGGCTACCTGTTGCTGGAGCCTATCATTGTGCTGACAGAGAGCCTCATTTTCTCTCTGCACTTCCTGGTTGGTCCTGGAATACTGGGCCAGTCTTTGCTTCAGGAGGGATACCTCCTGAGTCCCATCCCTACTGGCCTGTTCCTTTCTTGCCAGAGCATCTTCCACCCTCCTGGTGTGCTCAAGCAAGTCTGATGCTCTTTTTTGAGGTCAGGCAGTCCCTGGAGGGCCAAGTCATTTTCTTCAATTTTTTCTTTTAATTGGCAGACTTCCTGGCCTAAGTTGTCCCTTTCCTGACTAAGAGCCTGCATCTGTGCCGTCAGGTCGTCCCTCTGCCTTTGAAAGGCACCAGCTTTCTGGCGTTCTTGATCAAACTCTGCCTGGGTATCCAGGTCTTTCAAAATCAGTTTATTGTTCTCCGGCTTTTCCCTATCTAGATTACTTTGCAGGGTGGCTACCTGCTCTGTGCATGCCCTGTTAAAGTCTAGTTGTTGCTCCTGCTTTTTCTGGCTCTGCAATAGGGAGTCCAAACCTTCTTGGTACTCCTTCTGCAAGGCCAGAAATCTGTTATCCTGGTCAGACTTTTCCTCTTGCAGGATACCCATATCCTCTTTTATTTTAATGATATACTGCCTACTATCATTTTCTGACTCCTGGCTCCTCTGCAGCCTCTGCTCGGAAGAGACCAGGTCAGATTGGGCCTTCTCTAATGCCATCAGTTGCCTATTTGCCAAATCTTGGCCTTCAGCACATTTGTCCTTTATGGCTCCCATATATAAATATAAATATGCCGCTACCCTGGCAATCTTGTTGTGCTCATCCTTGGCCTTGGGGGCCATATATAGTTCACTCAGGGCCACATGTAAGGGACCCTGATCTCTCCATATATCTGACCCTGTTTCAGTGATCTGGGGTGTGATTGCCTGCAACCAGACCGCCTGGTCCTGATGAGCCCACTCACCTCTCACAAATAGCTTATGTAAGAGGTGTTCTCTGGCTACCTTGATATCTTCCAAGGTCGTCTTTCTGGAAATTGATTTCCTTCCTGACTTACAGAAGTTTATATTTTATTTTGCAAAACAGACTGTTTCCTTAGAGCGTTCCTTTGAGGGGTGTTTTTACAGTGTAACACGGCGTGGTGATCCAACAGGATTATGTATCCTGTCAGTTAGCACACCGTATTAATCTGCAAAAGAGATAGATCCAATCCAGAATCCCGGACGAGCCCCAATCTGTTAAGTGACTTCAATTCAGCAATCCCACTAAGTCAGTGCCTTGTCTGGGACGCCCAAGGGAAGCCCTTATTTATATATTTTTATGTCAAGTTATACTCTGGATGATAAACTCTTATATAACGCCCATATAACGCCCCTCTCTTTGAATCCCCCTGACCTCACTCAGCCAAGAAGTAGGTTTGTTTTGCAATTTAAAAGATTTATTGGAAAAATTAAACAATATATATATATCACACTTTTATAATAAATTAATATTTGATATCACACTTAAGAATATGACAGTGATCAACAATGGATAATATTACAATTGTACACTTATTTAATTACTTAGGAGTCGGTAGAGGAAGAAAAAGGTAACTGAGAATGCTTTTATGGTTTCAAGGAAAACAATGATGAAAAGAATGCAGTACAGAAATAACTGATAGGGTTTCACAAGAGATAATATGTTCACTTTTCCCCTGGTGGCAATTCACTCCCCCTACGCAATATAAGGAGATGGAGTGCGTCGAGTGCGATTACGGAAAAACTATAATGAATAGAAAGTCTAGGCTTGTTGGAAAGCTGAGAATCTTAGCTTTAAAATGAAAGTTACATCTCGTTCCTAGCACACGTGGTCCCAGAGATACGGACGATTTTGTGGAGATCGTTTTTCGAAATGAAAGTAAACTTCAGAATGACAAAATGACACTTTTACAGCTTTGAAATGACAGAATGAACACACGATTCCTATGATGCATTCCTGGACAGGTTCAAATGTTTTGAATCAGATTATTTTAAACTAAGAGATTGGTTCTGGCACAGTTCTAGCTGAGTACTCACACTATAAATTTGAAATAGGCCGTCAGGGTCTGGTCAGGTTGGCTGTTTCTCTCGCCACGGACGGCCTTTAGTACCGGTTCTGCTCACAGCGATCTGGTCTGGGTCTGGTCTGCGGATCTGGATCTCTGGTTCTGGTCTCGGCACTGCACAGCGGTCTGGGTCTCTTGAATTGGATCTGAAAGTTCTGGATACACAGGATACTTGGCAAGCCGCAAACCGCGCAGCCCGGCGGTTGAATAGTTTGCAAAGCATTTTGAGGCCTGCTGAAGAGAACTCAGCTTGTGGGTTAGACCTTTGCTTTAAGTTATGGAGTCTGAGTTCTAAGTTCTGGTCTCTGTCTGGATTTGAAGTCTAAGTGCTGGATCTGGTGTCTTCTGGCAAAGTGCTCCGCAAGAAATCAGCTTGAAGTAGGACGTGCATGTCGCTGTCTGGCTTTCAGTTGCTCTTTTTATGTCTTTTGAAAGTGGGTGGGTCGGCTCATTCTGCATGTCCAACCCTCTCATGATTTGATAGGTCAAGGATTTTCTGTGACCTGATTTGAGAAGGGATAGTGTGTCAGAGTGAGTCATCATTTTACAATCTATTGAAGAAACGCCCCTTTGTGTCCGTGCAACATATCTTCTTTTTCATAAAACCCACATTTTCAATATACCCCACTTGTTAATATTACCTAAATTGCATGACGGATTGCTCAAGGTATATTCTTGCCTAACCCTGATCTTCCTAAGAGCTAGGGTTCAAAAATGTCAACATTTTCGTTTTTTGGTTGGTTTACCAATATTGAATTTTTACCAAAAATTACACAGATGTACACCGCCTCTCTGCACGTATTCCAGTACATTTTCATTTTTCTAGCATAAACCCCGTATCTGCAATCTCCATAATTCATGGGGTTTTGCCTCAGAACATGGTACAGAGTTGAGTCTGGTCTCAAATTGTGGGTACATTTCTCAGATTAAGGATCTCCAAATTGTACATTTTTGTAAGCTTAAAACAATATTTCAGAAGCATTTAACTTAAACATATATTTGCTGCAATATGAATCCACAATCCAGTCTGGCCCGCCCCCAGAAGCTTGGTGAGTCAGAGATCACAGGCCTCTCCTTTCTCCAGAAGTCTGTTTACAGTCCACACCCAAAATCAGCATACCCCATTCAATTGAAAGGGTCTATTGTGTTGTGTCCTGCAGGCTGCAGGGGAAACTCCTCCCTCTCAATCAACAGGGCCATGTGATATCCTGGGCTGTTGTGTGTGTCTCTGAGGTGTTAATGGTTCTCAGGAAAAGCAAGTCTTTGAACTTTTAATTACATAAGACCCCCTTCTGTTCACTGCACAGTTCTGCAAGACAGCTCTCCTGTCAGGATTCATAGAGCACCAGCGCCGGTCAGTGTCCAATGCCGGTACTGCACCTATTTTTGACAGCTGTCTTGAATTAATACATTTCAAAAAGAAAGGATTTTACTTGATAGTATATGATCCTTGCTTGACATGGCATTGATGTGGATCTGCAGTAGAGTAAAGTAAAACACTCAACCAGAGTTGGATTTTTGTTTGGTGGTTCCGGCCCATGATCTTAGCAGTTTTTGACATTAATAAAACAGAACTATCTTTCTTTGCACTGGTGGGTGGCAGGTCAGGGGACCATTTTTGTGTGCGCAAAACGGCGCGGTTTTCCCGGATTCTGGTGCAAATGTGGGCTTTTCCGCCATCTTATATTTTCTAAGCCCACAGCACCAAATGTTGCAGCATAATAGTTCAAACCTTGGTCAAGACACCCAACAAAACTGAGGTGATGATTCCCGTGGCATCACATACAACCTGCACGTTGATGGAATGCCAGTGCTTGCGGTTCTGATAGATATGCTCAGTGGCCCTGGGTGGACGTAAAGCCACATGGCTGCAATCAATGGCACCTAGGACTTTGGGGAAGTGTGCCACCCCGTAAAATTGCTGGACAACAGCCTTCCTTTCTGCAGGTGTTCTGGGCATGTATATGTGCCTGCGGACTATGGGGCGTGCAGTCATGATGGCCAACACCTGGTGTAGGCAGCGTGACTGCGTGGCCTGTGACATCCCCCCCTCCACTATGGCACTTGTCCACTGAAATGAACCAGTAGCCAAGAAGTGCAGTACATTGAGCACCTTTTCCAAGGGGCTCAGTGCTTGCGAGCATAGGGTGGGTGATGTAAGGTCATCCTCCCACTTCCTCATCAGGTCTAGGATTGTGTGTGGTCGAAACCTGTTCCTCCCATACACCTGGTCATCAGGCATCCCAAAAAGGCTGGTCCTGGGTAATAAAATGCAGGGCCTGGCTATCCTCCTCCTCCTGCGGTGTCCCACGACCACTGCTGCGAGGAACGGTATATTCATCGTAGTGTCTGAGCTTGTTTGTTGTTTGCGCTTACTTTTATGCTGCGTGGGGCCACTTACGCCTGCTTCCTGCTGGCATACGTGTTTCCGGATTAGCGCATCTTTTTTGGCACACACCTTTCCCTTGTTCGATTCCATGAATACGTGTTGTTGGCGCGCGTGTGGGCGTTGCGAGCATTTACCTCCTGTACTTCCCCCTTAACGCCCACATTTTCACGCGTTGTTCCCCATTCCGCGTGTTACGCCCCGTGTTACGCTCACTTTTGTTGTGTGCGCTGCGCTATGTGCACTTTCCCTGTGCACGTAGCGCACGCCGTTTGATGGTGTGTGTGCCCGCGTGCACCACCCACAATTGTAGCGCACATCCCAGGATTTACACGTGCACTGAATTCCATGAATCGATGTGCGCAGCTTTGGCACGCATGCGCTGCGATTTTCATGCTTGCGCTGCGATTTTCACGCTTGCGCTACCCTTTTCAGCGCACATTTATTCCATGAATCAGCCCGACATTCTTTTACTTAGAAGCCTTGAGTCAGAGTTTGCCTGAACCATAGCAATTGCTGTCACTTTGTGTACCTCCTTGTACTGCTCACTTACTTTTGAGATAAGTCTGGCTGTGCCACTACTGCTACCCCTATAACTGTGTAGTATGGCTTGTACCAAAGGTGAAATTGTACTGTCACTTGTAGTCTTAATTGTGTGTAGTGTTCCCAAAGGGTACTGCATATATTTCTGCCTAACAACCCTCACCCCAACACAACATCCAAACACTCTTCCGTGTTCTTTATCTACCGACTATAAGAGAACCCTTAATGTGTCCTTTTCCCCACTCTAGTATTTCACACTGCCACCCCACAGTTTCTTATCGCCTGGTCTATGTTTGTATAGTATGTATAAAGCACACACCTAGCTGGGAAGAAACAGTGTATGGTATGTAGGGGACTCACCCAGCGGGATTACAAGTAGGTCATAGGAGTAGCAGAGGGGAAGAAGTAGGCTTCAGGGTGCGAGATGTACTGTTGAATGGATTATTTAGCGGGGTTTTCTATGAAATGACCAGTTTATTCTGCATTGGTATCATTTTGCAGAGACAGGGTGGGCAGCAGGGAAGAATCTGGTTCAAGATGGGGTGGTGGAGGGAAATCAGCAGCCTCTATGCATCTACCCTAGGGTCAGTCAGTGGTAGAGTCCACTGTGGTGACAGAGGTGCATACACTTGAGCACCTGCCTTCCACTATTTAGGCCACAGTCAGGGCTCACTCTTTAAGCTCCAATAATCCTGATGTCTGGTTCTCTGTCACAGCCTCCTAGCACCCAGCACTGCGCAGCACATTAAGTCCCACTTTGCATAATCTATTCGAGGGTTTGGTGGGTGCCACCAAACCCCTCCACCTGATATTTGGATAGCTGGTCGTGGGCATCTTGGGACTCCTTTGTGGCATGCATTATATGCTGTTATATTGTATAGCCAGTTCATAGAGTGCCCCATCGATTTACAGAGACGGTCAGGCCCCGAGAAAGAAACAAGTAATAGGTACAGGTGAGTCATACATGATTAAAAGGAAAATATATACTGAACATATTGCAAGTGGTAATGCATTCTATAGTCTGGTCGCCTGCACCATAAACACCTTACCACAGGTCTTGACCCTCCTTGTGAAAGGACGTACTACTAGACTATTTTGCCCAGACCAAAGGGATCTTGCTTAGAGCAATTAAGCAAAGCTGTCCTGATTGAATAATGAGATAGAACAGTAAAACATTACTTTTCAGTATGAATTTAAGAATTAATTAATCTCTTATAACGCACTTATTACCGGAGACCAGTGTCTGAGCACAGGAGCCGGATACGAACTTGTTGCTCCGCCTTCCTTGTCTTGCTTTCAAGACACACGCATTGTCCCTGAGGTATCCTCCCAGGAGCTTCCAGATTTGTCTATGATGAAATCAGCTCTTGTACAATAGCACTAAGCACAAATCATGAAGGGACAAAATCCAAAAATAATAAACAAAACCTATGGTATTTACTCATAAATATATTTGCATATAAACACCTCTTTGCAGAAGTGCATGTAGAATTACCGACACGGAAGGAGGGAAATTCTTGAACAAAATAAAACATAGCTAGTGCAGATAAACTGAAACATTGATCAAAACAACACGAGACACATGCCAAAAAACAAACATTGATACTGATATTTTATTTATATCGCGCTCGTACACAAGTGTTTCAGAGCACGACCAAGCAAGGGAGCGGAACAGGGGAGAACAAAAACAAAGATCTTACTGGGCCCAGTGACATTGAGAACACGCATGTGCATGGAAGAGGGAGAGAGGAGAGTGCATGGGAGGGGGGAGTGGAAAGTGCGGAGCGAAGGAGAAAACCAGATAAATAATAATAAATTAAATAAATAATAAAGACAACAAATCATGAGTAGTGCAGCCAGCAAGGGCAAGTGCTGAGCAAAGGCAGCAGACAAGGTCTGATAAGTGCAGGGAGAAAATGGGGGGGCTGTATAGGTACAGATGCAGACCCCAGTGCAGGGGGTGATCTGGGGCAGTGCGGAAGGGTGGCAGGGTGAACAGGTACCAGGGCCAGGGAGACAGAGGGTAGGCCAGGTGCATGGTGCCGAGAGAGAACATATATTTTATAAACCAATTCTTAGAAATGAAGAGTCATACGTTTTAAATATACCATCACTTAATCAAGTTAATCAGACCGAGCAGTTTCGATGAAACACCTATTAATGTTTGGTAACGTCTTCCTCTGGCTAATGTCAAATGGATGACACTATCTTCATACGTTTTCTGAAAAGGGGCTCATTATTAGGAACAGCACAAGAACTGTGCAGTGGCAGTCGCAAGAGGCAGAAGTAATGTGCATTCAGAACCAATGCATCTGCCAGGGGCTATCTAGAAACAATCTCTGTGGGAATGGTCCAGGCTTCATTGGTAAAGTCACATAAACAGTGTATTTGTGTCAGAGGAAGGACTCGCTGGCAGCATCAGGAGTTAATTCATCTGAATGTGCCATGTTTCTGTTTAAAAAACACTTTAAACTTCTGTTTAAAGTGAATTACTGCACATGTTCTTCACTGCCTGATAAACATCCAATCCAGACCCCCATCTTCCTCCTGATACCTTTGCTGATCCGGAATGGTGGTAGGTAGTTGCCACCGAGGGTCATATTCTCCCTCGGCACCCGGAAGGTCGTCATTATTATCGTCAGAATGACTGGGATTGATGGACGCGTTATAAGAATGATTATGATGGCGATCTTTTGAGTCCTGTCCTCCTAAATCCTCCTTCCCACATTCTGTAGCTGCAACTGGTGCCTCCACTTAAAGCCTCCCCACTGGCACAGCCTCCCAGGAAGCTCTGGTTGAAAACCTCATCACCCAGGGTTAATGTGTCTGTGTGGCCAGGAGTTGCAACCAAGAGGGTGGATGTTGGTGGGGCCCCCTGCATTTTGCTTCTAAATGGTGTTCCTGTAGCAGGATATCTGGTTACCTGCAGTGGCTGGTGCATCATGGATGAGGATGGGACTGAAGTAGAGGCACTACAGTGGTATTTGGGGTTGAGTTCACATTGGAGGCACAGCTGGCTGATAGAGTTGGTGCTGTCACTATCTGTGGTGTAGTGACAGTGCAGGTTGTTATGAAGAGGGTGAAGTATGGAAAGGTAGCACATTGATGCCTGCCAGTGGTTGCATTGCTTCTCTCTGCATTGCTGTTGCTGTATTGGACACCTTTTTTTCAATGAATATATTTATGTGAAAATGGCTGTACATTGGTAAAGAGCATGTGCAGAGTCTTACTTGCTGTAACACCTCGCTAAGCTTCTGCAGGGGGAACAGTTTTTGTAGCTTGTTAGAGTAACTAGTGTTGCAAACATTTTATCCTGCATTTGAGGCCCATTCCTGCCCAAATCAGTACACATGGTTCTGTAGAGATAATGTTGATATATCCTGATCTATTCACTAAGCAGCCATCACTAACAACCCCTAATACACAGTCACACATAATTCTGGAACATGAAACTGACTGTGCTTAGTAAATTTGAATGTATTAAATGAAAATGAAAAACAGAGGATGTCCCCTTATTTTATGCAGGGCAAATTCCCACAAGAATTCAAATATACATTAGCATAGGATTATTTACCCAGTTAAATTGGGCCTGCCTATGGCAATCTCACTAAATGTAATACACACATTCCCTCACAGTGAACAATTCTAATTGCACAAGCATTCTTAAATAATACAAGGCTGGCTCTAAACAGCATCTTCAATCCTATGATAATATTGCTGCTCTACGGCCAGTTTATTCAATTTTTCAATTTCTCTTCAATTAAAGGATAGTTCCGGGACTTTTTTTTTATTGTACCTACGGGTCGGCCATGTGTTTGTAAGCATAAATCGGTAGATCGTAGGAAACTTTCCTATGGACCTTACCCGACTTTTCGCCCATTATCGCACTCGAAATCAGCCTCCATTTTGTGATAATCCTATCATTCCGCCGCATCGACCTGGCTCACCTGCCTTTGCGGCACTAAATCAAATCCCCCGCCCCTGAAACAGACTTTATCAAAACATTCATATTCCCCGCCTCTATCCGTGACGTGACTGAGCTGCGTAGGCAAACGCGCCCAGGCGTCTTCTACGCGACTCCACACAGACCCCGGAAATCAACACAGATCAGCTCACAATACAGCGCACCACAATTCGGAATATGAAACTGTACTTTGAAATCAAACCGCAAGATTGTAAATGTGGTAAAGTACATTTATTTGACATCAAATGTTTAGAGAATATTCAGCGATTTGCATTTTTATTTGCTCATGTTCCAAAAAGTTCGTATTGAGGAACGCGATGGTCCTTTGCTGTACACAGGGTCTTAGAGCATCTCACAATACAGCACCACAATTCGGAATGTGAAACCGTGGTTTAAAAGCAAACGGCAAGATTGTACATTTGGCAAAGTACGTTTATTGGACATCAAATGTTTAGAGAATATTCAGCGATTTGCATTTTTCTTTGCTCTCGATCCAAATTAGTTTGTCTTGAGGGAAGCGATGTTCGTGTGCAGTACACAGGGTGTTGGTTTACGATAAAAATAAGCTCTTCTGTCGCACTGATAATCGCATGGCTGTTCCAACAACGAGGCACTAGGCCACCACAACGGTAGGTATGTTGCATCTAACCGTTAGTACCGCGTAAGGGCATACTTGTACTTGGCGATCGTCCCATAAAATGGTCAGGGTGGTAACGTTGTTCACGCGGAGAAGCAACTGGCGACTGTAGAAGCCGTCCGCCGGTGTCTGGTACTCGTGACACAGACAGTAGTGAATGATGTACCTAAAAACATAAAAAATGAAATTAGTCTCACCATCAGATCCTTATTAAAATTATTCATTTCATAGCGAGGACAGCGCTACTGGGTGTACACAAGTGTTTAAAGGCGTGGCGAGGCATGGAGGGGGGGGGGAGTGGAGTACAAGGTAAGTAGCATAAAATAATAAATAAATAGGGCCAGCTGGTGGCAAGTGCAAGGTAAGTGCAGAACAAGTGCTGGGAAGGGGGGGCTGTAGGATACTGAGACAGTCCCCCAGTGCAGGGGTTGACAGGGAGGCAGTGCAGGTGGAGAGTGGAAGGGCCCAGGACCGAGGTCGCAGACAGTGGACCAGTTGTAGCAGGGGAGAGGGAGAGAGAAAGCAGAAGCAAAGAGGAAGGTTTTGAGGTGCTTCAGTAAAAGCAGATGTTTCTCCTCCAGATAGTGCGCGGTAGAAAACACTATGCCACATAGAACGAACAAGTACAACTGAACCCGTCTTTAAAGCCACTGTATAGTAATGAAATTGCGGTATAAACTCATCAAAAGTTACTTACATTATATTTGCATTTTCCATTGTGTCTCTGTGTAGGGCAGACCCGAAACACCACTCCTTCTTTGCCGACGTTACTTCTTCTAATGAACGTGGCTCATCGTTTCGTTTCTGAAATTTTATTCATTATCTTTTCTTAGTCTTTCAGGATGGTCCCGGCCTGTCAAGGTCAAATCACAATAGAACCTTATATTGGGTCGTGGGCCGTTCCGCCACCCGAGCAAAACATCAAAGCAGCTGACCTTCACTTTGAGCGAGCACACATTTCTAGTTAGCTGCAGTTAGTTTTAGGGACATCTTGTCTGCGTGCCTTTTTTTTTATTGTCCCTATGGGTCGGCCATGTGTTTGTAATACGGAAACATTCTATAATTTTTGTAAAAATGATTTATATTACTGTTTGGTTTAATTGCAATGGGCCTGCAACATGAGGAGACTCGAGAGAACAGACAATCGAATTACAATCATTTAAACCGTGATGTGTATTTCTCAATGAGCTCTGCTTTAGGTGGACATGGAACAGAGGCAATGTTGGGTGGCAATGCAGTTGTCCCCTGCATAGGTTCGTTCACCACTCCATGTATGTGCCTATCGAGGACATCTACGATAAGTCTCTCAATAAACTCATATTGCATATCCTCAAACACTGGTTTGATCACCCATTGTTTACTTCTTTTAGTGAAGGCCTTATTGTAGCGAAGCGTCCCTAAAGTTCCGGTCGTCCTACTTTGTTGACGGCCAACATTATGGTTATGTGCCAAGACCGCTAGAAGAGTCCGATTTATCATGCCTTCCATGCCAAAATGCAATCTTTTGGGCCTGTACTTTAGGCACATATTGTGGAACACCTCCAAATCTCCTGTGTGGCAGAATTCCGTGAGTCCCCTCAAATCTCTTGTTATAGTTTTATCAAATACAATCTTTTCAATGGCCTTGTGAGTGGGTGATGAAGGAATCAACCACTTCTTCTTCCGTGCCTCCTCTGTGGACAAATGGCCATGTTCACATTTGTGGAAATGCTCATTTGTCGACCATCGATGTACGTTGCTACAGTGCAACATTACTGACCGCCATTTTTCCAGTAGAATTTCCAACGACCCTTCACATGTTTTTGAGCTCTCCCAAAGATGGTTGCTGATTGACTTGGACCACTGTGAAATACCTTGCATATCTTTTTTTTTTCCTGCAGCCGACAATTTTTTATTGATTGATTTTGCAAGATGCCAAACGTCAAATTGGTGATTTATATTTTTGTACTGTTCTCTCATTGTCTTGGCAATTGAAACGTGTCTGTCCGTGGCTATCAGGTCGATCACCATTCCCCGCGATTGTAGTTCTTGCAATGATGCTACAAAGCCAACTTTCTCCATGGCCACTGAGGATGTACTTTGTGACACCTGCACGACCACCGAACTCACAATTTTCTTACTTTCCATGTCCTGAAAGTGGTAGGTGCAGTACTTGGCTGAAAATCCTGGACTGTCGCATTGTCCATCACCGGCTAGCCTGAAGCGTTTGCCCGCGAATGTACTTTCCATTGACATTTTTTCCATTCTCCAAGCTTCGCTGATGGCTGGAAATAGATAATCGGTTTGGTATTTGTAGAACTGACTTTTCGCAATGAAATGGATTCCCACAAACTGAAAGAAATACTGTAACTTTTTAAAACTTGAACCACTAAAAAGTGCGGCCGCTGCACAAAGTAGATTGCCTGCTGGCAGTTGCCCCAGCATGGGTTGTGCAGACCATGCGAACGGATGATATTGTGTACAGGTGGCATGTATTTTAAGGTTAGTGCCTCGAATTGCACGAGTCACATTAATCAATGGCTCCCCACATACTTCCCCACCAACCCAATGCCCACATTTCATCATCATAATAATATCCATCAAACAGCTATCGAATACAATGAATTTGGCCTCTTTCCTTATACTGTCACTCTGCATCCCAGCTGGTTCGGCCTGTAACGTTGAGGACATGTCACTCGCATGAAAGGTACAATCTCTGATATCGTCTTCCGCTATGCTGAGTGATATTGATGGTGTTTCATTGTCGTCCACTTCATTCTCTTCCATTGCAACATCTGTTCCTTGTCCGGAGATGGGAGAAAAAAACAATGTCTTCAACTTTCGCGTGCTCTTATTTTTTGCGGGTGTGGATTCTGTGAATTGATCTACGACTGCATCCAAACTACCAGGAGGACATTCACTATCAATGGCTGGTGGTGGTATAGCTCCGTTGTCAATCACTTCATATTCTTCCCATTGGCACGATGCATCTCCAGTCTCAAGTCCCTGCCAAAAGGTTTGACAAGCAACATCTCTCGTTCGCTTCACTGTCTGTGTAGATCTAGTTCTTACACCCACTCGCAACTAGAGGACAGATTAGAAAAGGGATGTTCAGTTTAAACACAACTTACAGTATTGAACTATTGACAGTGAAAGACAACATAATATAGTGAACAGGACACTAACCTTCTTTTGCTTTCTTTTCTTTGAAACTTTCTTTCCTCGAACTTCAACATCTGGACGCTGTTGCTCCGACTCGTGTGTGCATGTCTCCACTTCCTCTCGCGCTGCAACGACTATACTTTCATGATAAGCACATCCATCACTCACTGAGGCTCCATCGACTCGCTGAAACATAGAACTTTCATTAGTATGTATAATAATATTGAAAACACAAAATGTACTTGGGGACCAATACCCATACGTACATCTCAATAGCAAAACACGAATGAACGCATTGTGTAGAACATTCAAACGACAATAGTTCACGCATTGTTGATCTAGTTAGATTGAACTGTCAAGATCCATACCTCGGGCTCCGCATAGACTTCCATTGATGATATTATTGAAGATGAGGCTTCAGCAACTCCCTGAAACACAGTAATTGCATTAGTATGGTTTTGTATTTTGTTTAAAAGAACATAAACTTTCTGCAGGCGTCAACGGCTCATCTAAATAGACCTGCACAAATGATCAGTTGTCTAAAATAAATAATGGATATCTAAATATGATTCGATTTGCTGCATCGTTGGAAGTGTCACCACCCAGAGATCTGCATCAACTACTAGGGGTGATGTTCTTGTTGAAGAAGCTCCGTCAGCTCCCTGAAACATAGTACTTGCGTTAATAAAGAAGGAAGTATAGCGGATGTAATCACGTCATTTGATCTCGCATGATTGATCTGTCAGTATCCATACCTCGAAATGCATAAGAACATCAAGGGACGCTGTAACTGCGGTGCACACTTCTGCAAGCTGTTGCGCCGACCCGTAACTGCATGCTCCCCCTTCCTCTTGGACTAATGCTCCATCGACTCCCTGAAACATAGGACTTTCATTAGTAATGAACACAATATTGAAAAAAGAAGACACATAGGAGGGCGACGACAGAAGGACATACCAATGGCTAAAAACGAAAGAAACATTGTGTGTAACAATCACGCTACAAGAATGCAAGATCTGATGATCTCCATCGATGGAACTGTCCGGAAACGTACCTCGAGCATCTGAGTGACATCTACGGTTGTCGTCAATGCGTTGGACTCCTCAGCATCTCCCTGAAAGACAGTACTTGCATTATTTTGGATAACAATAATTATAACTGAAAACAAAGACTAGAGGACGAGTACTGTGGTGTACCATTAGGTAAAATAATTACACGATCAATTAAAACTATTGATTTACATGCCTAAAACAAGTCAGTGTCAGAATAGCTAAGTAAGATTACCCGATAGGCGCTTGAAGTGGCTGATGACTGCAATAACGACACGGATGGAGAATCTTCAGCCTTCATATTGAGTGGATACATAAATGGGGAAATTATTGTTAGCTAATGCTACACACTACCGCAATGCCGAGAGATAAATACGTAAACTTGACTCACCAGTGGAGGGATGTGGACGAATAGAGTGGGAATAGCGGTTGAGAGCAATTTTCGCCTCGCTCGCGGTGTTTTCGTCCTTATTAGCAATGATGTGGAGTACATGTCTGGGCTAAAGTGCCTGCTGCAGATGCGGTATCGATCACCCCTCTTGTCCGCAAAGACTTCTAGGACTCTACTTTCTATCTCAGAGGCTGGATATCCGCAATATCGGACCCATTCTCTTATCTGATCTATTGTCTTAGGGAAAACATGCATTATAGTACCTTCAGATTTGTTATGGGTCTTCGAAGGGCAACCGCCAATGGAACAGGCAGGCATTATGGAAAGTTCTGAAAAGTAAAGATCAACAATTCTCTATGAATACCAATGTGTTAAAACATTAAATGACACATAAAAGGTTCAATGCAAGGTCCGTTTTGGTTCTTGGAACTATACACGTTATTCACATGCGGATAAGTATTTCAATAACTTTCAAAAAATAGAAAAAGTAATTTGACTAAACTCAGAACATGTGACTAGTTCCTTGCATGTACTGTCGTGAACGAAAAGAAAACATGGATGCAATTTGATGACTACTAGCAAATAGATATAAATTAAAAAATTGGACGCAAAATGATTATGGTACATGGACTTACCTTGACGAACAAACAGTTAGATGCAGGGATCAGAGTAGTTTCTTGTCGTAGAACAGGGAGCAGTTCACAGGTTGCAAACTGACGAGTTTGCTCAAAGTGGTCACGGAAGTTCACAGAGACGAAGAGCAGATAACCAGCACCTTCACGGGTTGACTAGCAATGCGCAAAGAAGTTCTCATTAGAAATATGAAGTGGGTTATAAAGAATTCGAAACAGGGGTGTGTTTGTGAATGAATGACGTGTATATGTCGTGGCATTATGCGGTCTGCAGGGGGCCGTCCAGCGTGAGGGGGGATGCTTGGCAGGAGACACGGGGTCTGGAGGTAGACATGGGAACAACAACCCATGCTCTGTAGACCACTTTGAAGTGTACATGGTCTTTGGCACCTCTTGGCCTTTATCGCTCCCTGACTGCTCCAGTTGCCAGCACAAGTACCCCGGTGCGAACTGCCTTTGATAGGGCGGGGGGTGGATTGGGGCGGTGGTCGTGCAGACAAGACACAGGAAGACTCGTGAATGGAGACACACTTATGTGGATTGCAGGGGGCCGTCCAGCGTGAGGGGGGATGCTTGGCAGGAGACACGGGGTCTGGAGGTAGACATGGGAACAACAACCCATGCTCTGTAGACCACTTAGAAGTGTACATGGTCTTTGGCACCTCTTGGCCTTTATCGCTCCCTGACTGCTCCAGTTGCCAGCACAAGTACCCCGGTGCGAACTGCCTTTGATAGGGCGGGGGGTGGATCGGGGCGGTGGTCGTGCAGACAAGACACAGGAAGACTCGTGAATGGAGACACACTTATGTGGATTGCAGGGGGCCGTCCAGCGTGAGGGGGGATGCTTGGCAGGAGACACGGGGTCTGGAGGTAGACATGGGAACAACAACCCATGCTCTGTAGACCACTTTGAAGTGTACATGGTCTTTGGCACCTCTTGGCCTTTATCGCTCCCTGACTGCTCCAGTTGCCAGCACAAGTACCCCGGTGCGAACTGCCTTTGATAGGGCGGGGGGTGGATCGGGGCGGTGGTCGTGCAGACAAGACACAGGAAGACTTGTGAATGGAGACACACTTATGTGGATTGCAGGGGGCCGTCCAGCGTGAGGGGGGATGCTTGGCAGGAGACACGGGGTCTGGAGGTAGACATGGGAACAACAACCCATGCTCTATAGACCACTTTGAAGTGTACATGGTCTTTGGCACCTCTTGGCCTTTATCGCTCCCTGACAGCTCCACTTGCCAGCACAAGTACCCCGGTGCGAACTGCCTTTGATAGGGCGGGGGGTGGATCGGGGCGGTGGTCGTGCAGACAAGACCAGTTTGCCGCAGGGCCTCACCAAGGAGAGGCCATCTAACTGAATGTAAGAGGATGGCTGCAGGATCTACTACATGGAATGCAGGGGGGTGAGTTTATAAATACCTCACCCTCCCAGGAGAATATACACTAGATTCATTTAAAAAATCAAAACAACCATTGTTAAAATATATGTTGGGCTTTATTTTAGATTTTAATTAAACATAAATAATAAACATTACACATTGTAAAGTTGAGGTTGCAGCACATCGAGGGAAAATCCGCGGTATTGTCCACTGTCACTGGGGAAATGTTGTCTAATGGCAAGTACCGCACAGGCAGGTATTACTCTCCGAACGCGGTGTCCGAGCCTCCCGTGAAGCCACCAAGTGAAGCAACGATAGGCCACCAGCCTGTACCACCTGTGAAAAAAAAAGATGCAAACTGTATTAAACTGACCAAACTTTCTTATCAATGTCGATTCAGGTAACACATGTCATTTTTCTTAGAAAAAAATTATATCTAGAAAATGCACTATATGGAACAAATTTACATGCGTTCGAATGATATGTAAATGTAATTTTATATGTGGGAGACGACCATGAAATAGTGGTGGCATCACTGACATCACAAACAGAGTATACTTACTCGTTACTCGGATTACGCGGACGAACAGTGCCGCGAAGTTCGTGCATAAGCACCATCATCATCCTCAACACGGTCCGTGAGAGGCAGGCTTCCCTGAACTCTGGCAGCTCGGTGATGCATTGCGGACTTTGCTCGCCTTCCTGCAGACTTTGCTCGCTTTCCGAAATGTAGGCCAAGCACCCGGAATTTTCACGGCAGCAGCAGTTCTCCTCCTCAGTTGGCATTAGCTCGCACCGATTGCACGTGCACCAGGTGGAGACGCCGTCCATGCGACATGGTCCAGGCTCTTCATCCGTTGACTGGTCCTCCCAACTGCCGTCCGAATCCCCATCGTTTTCGCGTGCTTGACTTTCCAGTAGTTCTTCCTCGGTGTACTCGGGCTCGTACATATACGGCATTATTGTGGCCATTGTGCGGTAAAGATAGTAAAATAATTTACAGAGATGGTACAGGTGTTCACACGGGCTACAAGCGGCGAAGGTAGCTGACCAGAGCACTGAAACGAGTCACAGAATACTCAAAGTAACACAGAGAGAGGAATGGAATCGAAAATCTGCTGCTGTGTGTTGTGAAACGGTCTGTTTATACTTATTGGGGAAAGAGGCGTCCTGCCATTTCCATGGCAACACGTCAATAGCTGAGGCGCAGCGATTGTTGACACGAGACGTGCTTGAAATGGGCAGTACGCGTCTGCTGATGTCAGGCTCAGGGGCGGGGGATTTGATTTAGTGCCGCAAAGGCAGGTGAGCCAGGTCGATGCGGCGGAATGATAGGATTATCACAAAATGGAGGCTGATTTCGAGTGCGATAATGGGCGAAAAGTCGGGTAAGGTCCATAGGAAAGTTTCCTACGATCTACCGATTTATGCTTACAAACACATGGCCGACCCGTAGGGACAATAAAAAAAAAGTCCCGGAACTATCCTTTAACATTTAGGCAAAATCAACTCCAACAAATACATATCAATTCCATAACTTTTCATTTTCTCCATGAGAAAAGGTGCATTGAAAAAATACAATTATGTACACATATTTTAGGAGTGAACCTCCAATCTCTATAACCCAAAGTATGCCCACCTTTTAAGAAGTGAGTGTCCCTTTGTTCGTAAAGCAAGTTTTTTGTACAAACGGCCAGGACGTGCTAGGTGACGCTGTGGAGTAAAACTAACCAGCGTCTCCTCAAACCACACAGCTTTATACATTTTATACATTTTTGCTATGTTTAAAACACTCCTACATATTTTATTATAAGTCATCCCCCATACATGATTCATCAAACCTATACAAAGAAATATAATCTCCTTTAGTTCCCACGCTCTCATTGGAGACATTTATTTAACTACTTTCTATATATATTTGCATCAGCTCATATTTACAGTACACCCCTTTTTGCTATATTTCTGTAGTTGGTCATGACCTTGTTACATAGTTACACATTCACACAACAAACATAATTCATTACAAGTCCCAACTGGCCAGGAATCCCTAACCCCAAATGTGATGAACATAATGTTTGCAAGGGCACTTCAACAATATGAGGGGAGAAACAAATCAAGTTCCCTTTGAACTGGCGATAAATATCTTATCTACCCAGACTTGCTGGAATCCTTATTTCACACTCATCTATTTGACTACCATTTCAACATACATAGGCTCTGGTCACATACTGATCATTCGTGATAACCAGATCAAACCTCATAAATCAAATGTTCACTCTGCCCTTACATATTCCTTGCAGCACGCATATTACCCAGCCTCAAACTGACCTTACCAGAATGCTGGACTTCCCTGGACAATGAAAAACAGGAACCCATGTACTTAAAGCTATTACATTTCCTCTCCACAATAGTACCCGGTGGTAAAAACCTGGGCCTGTCACTAGCTGACCATTTTATGTTATTGCAGCTGCTCCCTGACTTCCCTCAGCCTTCAACCTTGCTCAACCAGTTTTCCTCACCACACAGAGTTTATCTCACCATCCAAGATTTCTGGGCCTGCACAATCCCTAGCTATGAGAGGACTTGTGGCATACAGATTTGTGTATTTGACATGCACCCTGTGTACCCCAACTTGTCCAGACACATGCCCCTAAATACCCCTGTATGTGCATGTCTTTTCATGCATGTGCAAGACTACAGCGTACCCTACCAATGGAAATCTAGTATCTCAAGTGTGCATATATATCTCCTTGCTGCCCAACTTTTAGGCACTATGTGGCACGCCACACACCCACAATGTGTTTATATTGCATCAGCAGATTTGACATTATGTTGCTGAGCACATGCACATCTAAAATGTATCAATTAACACTAATAGTAACACTTAAACCATCCCCAATAAGTACACTAGATACATGCACAATCCCTAAATTGATTCAACATCACCATCACTATATATAAACAAGAGAGGCCACTATCCAGTGGCAAATGGTCAGCCCCTTGGGTGACGCAACAGTTTGGGGCGAACATATCTAATACTATCACAAAGAGAGGGTACTGGTGCTTCAGGGATTGTCCCTGTTAGGTTTGAATTGTTTAAAGCAATTACCTTGTCCAATCCTGTTTAGTCACATGGGTTAAGACTTCTACATATAGTTATATATAGCAAAAAAGACACCTTGTGAGTCCCAAATTTTCAAAAAACAGCAGAATGATATTATCAAGAATACCATCATAAGGACACAAAAGAATCAATGAATAAACATTTAACATGTTGTAATTACAAGAAAGTATATACATATATTGTGAACAAGAACAAAAAGAACAACATTTGTTATATATATACATAGTGAAGCCAAACATAGGGAGGAGTATTAAATGGACAAACAATTAAACATTCTTAAAAGTGAATATAAAATACCTGAATGCAAAACCAAAGGATTTGTAAAAGAGGAAGGAGAAAACTAGAAAGTAGAACTAAACATGAACAAAAGTATACGTCATATACATGCTTAGTTTCTCCATTGGGTCAAAAACAAAACTTCATTATAAGATCAATTTAATGTTTCTAACTAGATTGTTACCTCACAACAAACTAAGAGGCAAAAAGAGAAGAACCATTTTGTATAAACGGAAAGTATATCCTTGTGTTGAGTAAAGGTAGAGCCCCAATATAGGAAATGTTCTAAATTGGGGTTGGGTCTGCCAACGCAGAAGGGGGAAGTCGTGAGGAACCTAATATGGCCTTCCTACATGAGTTAGACTGTCAATGGTCCGGAGTCCAAATTAGATGGAATAATCTGTGAGGACTTCCAATACCCTCTTTAACAGCAATGCGTTTCGGCAGTTGTAGACATATAAAGTTTTCTCTTCACATCAGAAGAGAGCACTCCGCCGTCATCAGGGCAGTAGGTAGCAGGACCCTGTGTAGTAAGAAGAGGAGGTGAAAAAAATAATAAAGATGTGCTGAAAAGAAAACAGCAAGATAGAGGGGGAAGCTATATTTCTCATGGTGTCGATTTTAATGTACAAAGTTTGAAATGTAGAATGGCATGATTGCATAATTGTAGATCAATGAACATAGTCATGCCTACAAATGAACTCTGGGCCATGTATGGAATCCTAAGTATGGGGATAATCATGATAGGTATAGATAGAATCCCGGGGAAATAATAATCATGGTCTGGGGTCCCCTTCTAGAAAACCAGCATGGGTCCCAGGACAGGAGGCGCGCGCCCACCATCCCCAACTGGAGAAAGAACACAATGGAAATGGGTGGGAGTGAGGTATGGGGAGCCTAATCATAAGAGAGGTGGTGGTCCAACGTTCAGAGCAAACCACTAACCTGTAACAGTAGAAAAGCCGTGTGTGGACGTGAAGTTCTTGGTGTGCGGGGTGGATTCAAAGTCCCCGTGCAGGGGAGAGGACACACTGGTAGAACGTCATAAAAAATCGGCATCCAAATTGGCTGCGTCTGAAAACAATGTATGGATAAATATATGATAATTGTTGAGTAGCACAGGTAAATTATAAAAGGAGATAGGTACATTGTGTGTGTGGCTCATAGGCAAAGCACATTATATTGGCATGTATCATAGCCACTTACAACTGTATAAAGTGGCAGTGAACATATCAAAAAGGAAGAAGCAAGTACCTGAGCTCTGTCGGCTGAGGGTTGACTGGAAATAGAAGTATGCTGGACAGAAAATGGTATCCTGTCCCGTGGTCTGGGTAGAAACCAGAGATGAAAGATCTGTGCGGTCATATCCCAGTTGCTTTTGACCAAGTGCTCTGTCAGCGCAATGAAAGAGAAAAATGGAGGGGGAAAATTAAATGAATCCTATGTTGTAACAACCTATATGTGGAAACGGTGCAGGCAATGTAAAGTACACCAGAAATGGAAAAGACTGCTTGCCTGGTTAACCACAAGACGAAGCTCTGTGTGATGTTGAAAAGTGAGGTGGACCGAGCCTCTGCAGCAGGGGGCATCGAGGGACGGCAATCGAGAGTATGACAAAAATGCGGAAGCGTTTAAGACCATCACCATGGTGACAACGTTACGTGTAAGGTCTAGATGCAAGCCATTGTGCCTGATTGGTGTAAAGTGACCAATGGGAAGCGCCAGGACTGAGCAATACATGGAGGAGTGTCTCCAGGGTGTTGGGAAAGAGTACGAAAAGAGACGAGATACGGCTGCTCTGACACTGCACCGTGCGCTCGTGAAAAATTAATATTGTCAAGGGGTATGTGGAGCTCAGTATGTGTGGCGCACAGCTCTTATCTGTGCCACTGAGCACCTTGATGGTTGCGAGTGAGAAAGTGGAAACAATAGTAAATAAAGAGGGGGATGCGTAATGTCACGAAGCAAAAATGTGATTCCTGTCATGCAAAAAATGCATGGAAAACCTAGATGTAAAGAAAACGCAGTAAGTGAGTGCAGGGCACACTGTGTACATGATCAGTGTCAGCATGTCATGGATGGGGGGTCAGTAGGAGGGGGGAGGGAAAAGAATGGGGGGAGAAGAAAGGGAGGCTTGCAATGGAGGCAATTGGGAATGGTATATGTCTGAGCATTACATGGAGAGAAGTGCTGGTGGTATGGGCACGATCTAGGGTGTATGAATCATATCCATCTACCCTGAGGATGGGTCATGGGTCGTAGGGGAGAAAAAGTTCAAAGGTATGCAAGAGGAATTAGGAACCTCACTCTAGGGGGACTGTTCATTCAGACCGTTTTCCAGAGAGTCACGTCTATAAATCCACCTCTTTTCCAGTTCAAGGAGTCTGTTTTGTATGTTCTGGCCCGTTTGGATTTTTTCCAAGACCCACCAGAGAATATCATCCGGTGTGTGGTGATTGCTCAAAACATGTGTGACCAAAGGTGAGGTAATGCTTTTGCAACAGACCCTGGATCGGTGTTCAGAAATCCGTGTACCTTCATTGTGCATTGTTTGGCCCACGTAACGTAGGCCACAAGGCCACTCAATACAGTATATTACTTGACTGCTTTTGCAGTTAGACTGATTCTTGAGGACCCCTTGTCTGTCGCCAATGGCAAATTATTGTATTTTCTTGGTGAATTTACATACCGAGCACGTGCCACATGGGTAGTGGCCGGTAACTTTCCGTGGGTTCCAAAGACCTGTGCGTGCGGGATCTCGGACAAAGGAGGAGTGAACCAAATGTTCCTTAATATTCCTCACTCTCTTGAAGGCGAACCAAGGTTAGGGTTCGTCTGTAAGTTGTAATTTAACAATGGGCCAGTATTTACAAATCACTTTTTTAATATCAAAGGTGTTAGGGCAATGTGTGATCACACAGGTCAATCTTTCTTCTTTCTGTTGATTGGATTTCGTCATGGGTGTCAAAAGTGAGTCCCTATTGGTAAATCCGGCCCTCTTGGTTGTGTTGGTCACCAGTCTTTTTGGATATCTGCGTGTGCGCAGCCGTGTGCCCAATGCGTTTGCATTTTCATAGAAATCGTCCAAGGATGTACAGTTTCTGCTGATCCTCAGAAGTTGGCCGTACGACAGGTTCTATTTAATGTGTTGAGGATGGTCACTTTGATAATGCAGGAGGGTGTTTCGATCCGTAGTTTTCCTGAAAAGATTACAAGTTTGTTTTCCAGACACAAGATTTTCAGGTCCAAGAAGTATATCTGCACATTACTGCATTCCATTGTAAACTGTGTATTGTTGTTGCATGGGCTAAGCCAGTCTAAGAACTGTTTCAGTGATATCTCATCACCTGTCCAGATAAAAATAATTTCGGCAATGTAAAGATGCCAGTGAAGGATTTTAGAGTTCCATAGGGTAATTTGATTATATATAAACTGATCCTCAAATGAGGCCATAAATAGGATAGCTAAACTGGGTGCGAACATCGCACCCATTGCTGTACCGTACCCTTGACCTGTAGATAAAACTGATTGTCAAAGGTGAAAAAGTTTTTGCATAAAGCAAAAGTAGCCAATTCAATAATGAATTCTGGTGGTACCCAGTATGTTCCGGGTTCAGCATATTCCCAGGTCAAGTGCTTGTATATACAGTCTATTGCTGCATCCTATGGTATTGATGTATATAATGCCTTAATGTCCATTGTTACTAAGAGTTGCTGTTTGGAGTCAAAAGGCCGATTTTCAAATATCTGAATGGTATGCATTGTGTCCCGGAGGTACGATTTGCTTTTGGTACTTAAAGGTTTAAGGAAGTAATCAATGAAACGACCGATTGGTTCCAAAATTGAACCACATCCAGAGACAATCAGTCTCCCTGGTGGGTCCTGTATGTTTTTATGGATCTTGGGGAGAGTGTATAAACAATGTGTGCGATTATAGGATGTTGTCAGGAAAGCAGCTTCCTTATCATATATCCAGTTCCTTTCCTGAGCATAGGTGACCATTTCTGAAATGTCTGTTTTCATTTCTTTGGTTGGGTCATTCCTAAGGGCCTGATAGCTGACGCCATCATTGAGTAAGGCCATGATCATATGGTTGTATTGATTATTCATAATGAGGACGAACCCCCCCTTTGTCTGCCGGTTTTATCACCAAGTCCCGATTGTTGGATAAATCTGTTAGGGCTTGCCTATCGCCCCTAGTTAGGTTCTGGTGTAATTTGTTCTTATTTTTCTTCATTTGTCTGATGTCTCTGAGAACACACCTCTCAAATGTGAGTAGGTCATCGGGTATCTGGCTATCCGTGGGTGTAAAAGATGACTGTGGATGTAAGCCCGTATCTGGATCAATTTCTTGTTCATTGTGGTCTTGAAAAAATATTCAGAGTCTTAGATTGCGGAAAAATCGACGTATCTCTGTCTCGTAACAATCTGTGTCGCTGTTTGGCAAAAAGGAACGACCCTTGATCAAAAGGGAGATTTGACATGGTGAGAGATCAAAATTGGCCAGATTGAAAATTGGTAATTGGTTAGTTACAGGTGTACCTTCTAGTATCTCCATTGCCTGGGGCGTCTCCGTTGTCCCTGGTATGGTATGTTCCAAAACGGAGGACCCCATCCCCCTCCTTGTCCTCCTCTGCCTAAAAAAGGGAATGGAGGAGGGCGGGGTCCTTGGAATGGTGGTTGTCCAAATTGGTATTGCTGGTAGGGTTCGAATTTATGATTTGAGCCGGCCCCAGAGGAGCCTGAGCTACTTGATCCTGAAAAAGTGACTCTTCTTCTTCTGCCTCCTGCTGAGGATTGAGATTCACCTCCTTGTTTTTGAGGGAATCAATGTAACCCTCCGCAGTATATGGATAGATAACTTCAGTTCTGAAGTCTTTAATGTCTTTGTTCAACTTGTTGTTTTTGTTGCTAAGTGTGGTAGCCTTAAATTGTTCTAACTGTTTATTTATGTCAGACAGTTGTTCCTGTATGTTAGTGAGTAAGGTAATTGTTTTGAAATTGGTTTCTTTTGTCTCTAAGGTTTTTTGCAGTTCCAAACTAATGCATTGTGCAGTGGTAATAGTTAGGCCATAAGGCCTCAGCTGCACTTAGTGGTAATGAAGCTAAAGTTTGAAGTATATTCTTTATCTTCTAAGAATAATCGTGGTTCGTTACGTACTATTAGTCCACTGGGTATTATACTCTTTTTCAAATATTCCCGAAGGAAGTGAACGTGAAGTTCTGTACGGAATGTCTTCTTTTTCAATTTCAGTAGGTCCTCAGCAGTGCTGGAAGAGGTGGAGGGCTGTCTTGGATCTGGGAGGTCAAATAGGTAAGGGCCAAGGGTTAGCTCAATGGTTTCCTCCTCTGAATCACTTAAAGTTGCACTCTCAGCCATTTCCGTCTCTCCCACACTGGGGGCTATGAGTGCGCACGACCACTGGGACCCATGCAGAGATATATATAGATAGGGGAAAAGAGAAATTAATTGTGGGGGGTGAGAAAAGGCAAAAAAGGAAAAAGGATGACTTTTCAGTAAGCCTCCATGTGGCTTTTAATTTTGTGTCAGTGACTCCTGTAGGTTATTTTGTATAAATTTGGGACTTGGTGGTATTTTTCTAACCGCCAAAAACAATGGTAATTTGACAATGACTATTCCTTGCATTCAGATTGGGTTTGGCTTTATAGTGGAATACATTTTGTTGGTGGTATTTTTGTGAGCATAATTTCTTTGTTTTATTTGTGGCCCCAACAAACAAAACCCTCTTCTTTTGTTTAGACTGTTCTTGTGATCTCTAGAGGCCTCAGACTTTTACATTATTCAGAAACACCACATTTTCATATGGAGAGCCACCTATGGCCGTTATCACTGATTTATCTACACCAGTGAGCTATGTTTCCATAAATTATTCACAATAACATGTGGTATTATCACTAATTTATTTACGTTAGTGAGACTATGTTTCCATAGGCCTCTTTCTGCTGATTCATATACGCTCAGCAGACTATTACATTATATTCCACTCAGAAGCCACACACACATACCCTGAGTGGAATCACGCGCACAGCTATTTATAATAGCTCATGACATTGCTTCATCTGTATAGGAAACTTGGCACATTAAACATCATTTCCTCTCTTGCAGAGTATTTTTTTTAGGGGCACCAAATGAAAAACAGAAGCAAGAACACTCTTAGGCAGACTGTGTGTTATCACAATTTCATTTCAAAATGATAAATTACCATTCTGGTGAGACAATCCTTTCTGAAATAAACATAAGAGAAACAAATGCAATAATACCATGAATTTCATTTTACATTTTCAACAAGAAAAATAGAGATTACATCATTGGTCTTGCAACATTATAATGTGGCAGTTAAACACAGGAGAATTCCCTATCGCTACACTGCCTGCCTAATAGTAGATCATTCGTACGTCAGTCACAGCAATCTCACTCCATTTGTATATTTACCAGCTATTTGTAGCTTTTCAGCACGCAAAATCTCCTGGCTTGTCGACTCTGAGCAGTGACCCAGGGCTCTCTTTTTTTTTCTTTAAAGCTCCCAGTGAAAACATGCAGTTCAATCTGCAATCTGCAGTTCTCAAGCCGGTGCCAAGTGACTAGGAAACCCCAATCTCTGAAGGTCATTAGTACAGCTCCTCACAGCAGCAGAACGAAGGCGACCTCACTGCAACTCCGCAAAATGTCTTCTCCCTGTAATTCTGCCAGAGCTATTCCAAAAAACCTCTGTTACCTCCCCTAAGTTTATGTAGCACCAATCAAAATTCATGGTATTGCCTCCTCCTTCCTCAACAATAGCTCACTTTTACAGAAAGTAACTGTATCTAACTGATTTCCTGGCATTCGAATTTTGCTTCCTGCAAAGACAGTGAGCAGGGCAAAGAAAAATTGCACGTTTAAACAATGAATCTCAGCCTGCCTCATTTTGCACATGGAGAACACATTATAATGTTAAGGAGTTAGAATCGTGTTAGTATTTGTTAGTTAAATTAATTAATCAAGTATCTAATGTGTCTCCTGTAAGTGAGGCATTTCAAGTGAGAAAGAAAATGGTGTGCTTTTAAATAGGTATTGAGAAAACAACTAATGGTGTGCTTTTAAAATAGATATCCCATGCAGTGGCGCTGCACTCTAAAACACGCTAAATTATACTACATATCCCCTCCTTTTTCTGAGAATTTGGCCATGGTCCAAGCCACAATTGGAAGAAACCCAATCCAACAAAATGAATATTCATATGTGAAAAATGAAAATTGAAAAATCACTGTTCAATCATCAAAATATCAAAATTCATCTTTGAGTCCATCAGTTCTTATAAAATATTTTAAATATTTCTTCCCAATGGAAGTGTCCATAGTCCAGTATCTTACTTTTATACTTGAAGCCAATCACAAAACAATAAAATAAAACAAATAGTTAAAATAAAGAATTAACATAACAGATTAAAATAATTAATTAAAATAATAAATTTGTGGAACTCCATACTCCAGGACACTTGTCTGCCTCGGATATGTCCCGACCAGCAACGTCACATCACTCTTCCATCCTTGCACTCTTGGATGCTTTTTCCATAGGAATCATCTCTCTTGGCATCCCGGTTACTTCGTCTTCATCTCCGTCCGGAGGCAGGCATCATTTGATCTTCATCCAGTGGACTCCAGGACTCCATCGTCTCCCGCATCCTACGGTCCCGTGACCTCCTACCCAAAATACGTTAGTATCCTAAATCAAAATAGAAAAGGAAAAAATTAAATACATAGCACAATACTAACTTCACCCTTTTGCCAAAAATAAAACATGCTTTGCAAAACATTTCGCCCTTTTTCCTCTCACCTTCTGAAATCCAACACATGTTAGAGAGAAAACAAACATATATAAACAGCATTCAACATTTAATACATTTTAATTTTGTAAAATACCTCCATTAGTTTCAGCCCCCATTTTTTTTATGTATACATATATATATATATGTCACAGTATTTGTGCTCCATCACAATAATCAATCACATCTATTTTTATTTCTCTGTCATTGCCCTATGACTAACCTCATTTATTTTTCCTTCTTTTATGTATTCAAGGGACTTATCTGTTGCTACACGCTCAAGCCTTTTAATTTCGTGTCTGGGGTTCCAGGGTTTAATTTGGTTTAAATGAACAAACTGTTCCGTTGCTGTTTCACCTTCAGTTTTCAAAATGTTATAAACCACAGGAGAGACCTTATCTATAATTTGAAATGGCTCCTGCCAGGCTGCTAGAAATTTGGAATGTTTCTGTTTACCTTTTCCAAAATTAAATTTATACACCTGATCTCCCACACAATATTCTTTCACTGATGTCTTTTTATCATAATATGACTTTGCACTGTCAGCAGCTCTTTCTAGATTTCGCTGTACAAAAGCAAATGCATGTTGTAAATGCTTCCTCAGTTCATCAATGTATTCATGAACTGTGGATGTGCTCACAAGTGTCTGCTCATGTGTTCTGTATAGCAGGTGTTGTGGTAACACCATTTTCCTACCTGTCAAAAGCTCATGGGGGCTAACACCTGTTGCTTTGGCAGGAGTTGACCTGATTGCCATCAAAACCAAAGGTAAACGTAAATCCCAGCTGGAACCTGCTTCTGCTACAAATTTCTTTAATATGTCCACAACAGACCTATTACACTGTTCAACTCCCCCAGAAGAAGAAGCTCGATATGCAATATGTAATTTCCTTTTCACACCCAGTATTTGCCATACCTTACTCATTAGAGCACTTGTGAAATGGCTCCCTCTGTCTGATTCTATTCTTTGTGGTAATCCAAACCTTTAAAACACATGATTCACCAGTAATGTAGCTGCTGTTTGTGCACTACAATCTGGTGCAGGAATACACTCAATCCATTTCGATATCAAACACACCACACTCAAAATATAACGTTCCCCCTGCTCGACCTCTTTACAGTCCCTACATAGTCTATTTGCAAATCTGACCATGGAAGAGTTAAGCCTCTTTTCATTAATGGAGCTCTATGCATTGGTGAAGCAGGTTTAAATTGAGCACATACTAGACATCCTCTGGTATATAATTCCACATCTTGGGACAAATGTGGCCAGTAAGCATAATCTTTTAGTATTTCCAATGTTTTTTGTGAACCTCTGTGGCCTGAAGTTATTGCATCATGTGCATAGTGTAGCATTAACCCTCTGAATGAAAGGGGTACCACCACTGTATCTGTCCTGTTATGGACTCTCTAATCATGAGTCCATCCTGTAGTCTAATTTGTTTTCTATTCTTTAATAGCACCCTCAACTCTTCTTTTCCAAACAATCATTTTCTGTTAAAGGGTTTTGTTCAGGATCTATCAAATGATTATAATAGATTCCCAAAATTCGATCATCTTTTTGTGCCTCAATCAGCTCTTGGTCTGGTGTATCATAACTCCATTGTGCTACTGGTTGATTTACCTCCTTTGGTGCTTTAGAACGTGTTACTGCATCAATTTGTATTTCACCAAGTAAATGTTCAATAGGTAGCAATTCTCCCATCACAGCCCCAATTTTAGCCAGGTGATCTGCCTTATCATTCCCCTCATTATCCTCGCCTGGAGTTTTTAAATGCCCACAAATTTTCCTCCAGTATATTGTTAAATCATTCTCTGACACCAATTTGTCTATGGCTTGTATCATTTTTCCATGTTTAAGTAGCTTTTTGTTGTATGTAATCATGCCTCTTGCTTTGCAGCCAGGTAAATACTCCACAAAGCTATTTCGTGCATAGTCAGAATCAGTCACCAAGACAATTTCACTAAATTTATTATCAACTGCAGTAGCAATTGCTTTATAAATGGCTGCCAATTCCGCTACTTGACTGCTCCTAGCTCCAATTCTCATCCCTATACTGGGGACGCCTTCACATTTCAACCAGACATTTCCTATTCCTGACACTAATTGTTTATTACTGTCATTTTCAATGTGAAAAGCACAACCATCAACATATACAGTTGGCAAATCCTTGCATGTCTTTTCATCAAAATCTTTGTGTGGTGATTGCCCAAAATCCTGTAAACTAAATTCCACTTCTACTTCGTTTGATACATGTTCAGCTGCACAGTCATGTGGATCTGCTAAACCTTGAGTAACTGGGCTTTTTTTATTTTGGCCATATCTCACTTCTACAGGAAAACCTTGTAATGCTAGCGTCCTTGAAGTGATTCTGGACTTTGCAAGGTTACCTGACCTGATTCTTTTACTCTCTAAAAACTGCAATGGTTGATGATTGGTCTCAATAATTACCTTTTCTCCCTGAACAATGGGCGGAAATGCTGTAGCGCCCACACAGTGGTCAAAAGGGTCTTTTCACATTCACTGAATTTAATTTCAACTTGGAAAAACGCTTTACTTGCATAGGCAATGGTTTTGTGATTCAAATCATGTTTTTGTGATAGCACTGCTGACATACACTATTCAGAAAAACCTATTTCTATAAAGAAATCCTATCCTTTATGGGGTATGCTAAACATGGTGCCTTTACAAGACATTCCTTTAATTTAGCCACTGCCTCAGACTGCTCTTTTTCCCATTTCCAAGGTGTATTCAGCTTTAGCAGCTTAGTTAATGGTTGAGTAATTTCAGCATCATTTTCAATGAACTTCCTGTTATAGCCCGTCATTCCTAATAAACTTTTTACCCCTTTCACATGTTTAGGGACTTTTAGTTTTTGTATAGAAAATTCACCTTTTTCTTGCACCATTGTGCTTTTTGTAAAGATACTTTGGCGCCTGCTTTATGCAATTGGCCAAGAACATGTCTTATTTCATCAAAATGGTTTTTCAAGCTTTCATTTTTTATCAGTACATCATCCACATAAACTATGGTACCTCTTTCCGCTGCATTAGGCAT
This sequence comes from Ambystoma mexicanum, assembly GCF_040938575.1. Classification (NCBI taxonomy): domain Eukaryota; kingdom Metazoa; phylum Chordata; class Amphibia; order Caudata; family Ambystomatidae; genus Ambystoma; species Ambystoma mexicanum. The sequence goes on from NC_090926.1 coordinate 971,398,358, forward strand.
GGCGTTTCTCAAAAATATTCCAAATTCACTCCCATTATTGACATACCCAAATGGAACTCTAACCCATGTGTATTGAGTTTTATCAAATGAAAATGAAAATAAATTCTGAATCTCCTCTGCCAATGGCACGCACCAATATCCAGAGGTGAGATCTAACGTGGTAAACACTTTTGAACCATGTACCTGAGCTAGGCCCTGATCAATGAATGGCAGTGGCCATCTGGATACTGGCACTCTTTTATTTAACTCCCTCAAATCTGCACATAGCCGCCATTGACCATTTGGCTTCAACACACCTAAAATAGGTGTGTTGGATGTGCTATGAATGGGCCTGATGATTCCCCGAGACTCCACATTGATAATAATCTCTGCCAATGACTCTAAACATGCCTTTGGTAATCTATACTGGCGCACAAATACTGGGCTTCTGCTACACCTTTCCGGTAGCGTGGCCACATGTAAATCAGTTAGACCGCAATCATAAGCATCTTTTGCAAATACTTCTTTAAACTCCATAAATATCTTCCTCAGCTTAATTTCTATCCTCTTCGCTGTCACATGCATCCGCTGATAAAATCTGCTCCTCTACCATTTTGGAGAATTCTGGAAAATGTTCTGGAATGGGAATCTTGTGTGGCTGTGTCTCTCTGTATCAGGTTCCACTTCAATGGGCTGATTTTCTATTTCATTTTCATTTAAGTTAAATGTTATGCAATCCTCTTGATGACAGCACACTGTCTCACTTGAATCATAAAGGTACACAGAATGAATTTTAGATATTCCTTTGGGCTGAGAATTCAGGTGTTCTGGCAACTCACCCTTGGCATCTACACACTTTTCAGGTATATTTCCAATCACCATGTTATTCAGATCTGCAGTATAATGTGATTTTTGTATGGCCATTCCTAATGAGGAGTTTTCCTCTAAATGAATATCTTGACAACTTCTATTATTCACCATGATTTTTACAGACCCTTCACCAATATCTACCAATGGAATGTATTCATAATCCAGGCCTTGCTGTTTTATGGATTCATTCAAGCACACAAATGCATCATAATCTTTCATCTGCTGTCCATTTTCGCACTTCAGTGTTATTGCAACCTGTTTGGTGAATGCAGGGATAATAGTATCCTTCCTCAGTTGTAATTCAATTGCATATGGGACCAGCTGTGCGCAATGGTAAGCCCTTCTTCTGGCTTCAAATTCAGGTGCCGGCCCACCTAGGCGTGACCATATTTTTGATTAAGGAAATCTAACACCATGCACATTCTGTGCATTATATCATTGCCCATGTAAAAGTCATTTTGTGCCCCACTCACTATCCATACATTATGGTAAATTGTTTTCTGCCCAATGCGTATTTTTAGCATGCATCTTCCTGCAATTCGGTTTTCAAAGTCTGGACTCTCCAAACCAGAGACATATTGGTTTTTAATTCTAAATTTCGGGATCTCCTACCTCTCCATTATTTTTTGCAGCAATTTCTCATTAATGAAACTCCTTTCCTGTTCAAGTGCTAAAGTGGCTTTTGTTGTTTTAGAATAGTCATTTATACCAATGTGAACCCATGGTTGCTCATCTTCCATGTGTATTTCAGCAAGAGTGGTGATGTGTTTTTCTGAATCTGCTTTAGGAGCAATATTCTGTTTGCATGTTTTCTTTTTTAAATAAAAGCGTAATGTGTGCTCATCTATGGCAGTTTGCCATCTTTTCCTTGGGTCCAAGTAGATCTGTACAGATTGTTTATCATCTTCACTCTGCATTTTATCTTGACACAATAATATAGCAGTGATACTAGGGATGGAGCTATTCTGGAGATATACCTCCACTGCAGCATTTGTTTTGGCAATGGTGTGACATTCATTTATGTTGCTGTTTTGTGATTTTAATTTCTTCGGTCTCAATGGTTTTTTGGTTAAGGACCACAGTACTCCATTCACCCCATCTATGAGAGGAGACAATCTTTTCAGGCAATCTGTTCCAATCAGAAATGGAATTTCACAAATGGATGTGACCAATTACCTCCTCTTTCATTCTGTGTTTACCTATCTTTATGTCAACCTCGGTGACGCCTATAATAGGCACCCCCTCCCTGTTAAAATTATGCACTGGACCTTGATTTTCCCTCACTGTGATCTGATTCTGTGGGGATCTCCCTTCATTGATACTCTTTGGCAATTCTTTAGACATAATTGTGGCCTGTGCGCCAGTGTCAATCATTGCAAATGTATTGCATTTTTCTTCTACAGTGATGGGAGCATATTACCTGTCTTCAACTTTCTCTAACACACATAAGAAGTGCAAATTCTTACTGATTTCAGGGCTCACCTTTCTCAGGCCTTTTTCACTTTTGGCTAAGCACATTGGTAAATGGAAAGACATTTTTCTCTCCTTTTTGCCCATTTCTGTGTGAGAGACTTTATTCATTTCCCCATGTTCAGAGGTTTTTTGGAGTGTGGCCACCGTTCGCCCATCCATCCAGGTATCATCAGAGACCACATTACAACCCTCCAACTGAACATGTCTAACAACATCACTTGGCAATTTGTCATTGTCTAATTCTGTGCATTTGTGATCATTTAGTGTAGTACCAGCCCTTTTAACCTCTTCAAAAATATGTGGCTCGAAGAATTCTTCAAGTGATTGACATGTACCCTCCTTTTGAGTATTTCTTTTTACTGCCTGTGTTTGGTTATTGTTCTGATTGCCCAGGGAAGGAGTTATAGCATCACCACTTACTCACTGTTCACTGGTATTCCCCATGCATGAGTCATTTTTCTTAAATCTGTCTATTTGTTCCTTTGGAATTTCAGGTGTTTCTTTTTCATTTGTACAAATCTCCAATGTCTGATTTAGCTCTAGGTTAAACCGAACTTCTTTCATAAGGGTCTTTGCACTTTCTGTCACATGTTAATTTACTGGTATCTTTATTTTTGAATCTTTATACATCTCAGAGTCATTAAGAAAAATCACATCAGAACAATCTGTTTTCTTGACACTGCAGATATCATAAGTACTAAGTCACTTTTCAGAAACCCCCCGGTCATTGCAAGGGCCTTTTGCCCCCTCCTTGGATGAATGTTTTTGCGCTGTACAGAGCTTTCCTATTTGCTCAGCTAACATTTTCACTTGGACCTCGAGACACTGGAATCTTTCCATCTCTCTAGAATCCTCTCTCTGTGGCCTAGATCGATATTGGTTGTTTTCCCCCTGATTGGATTTATTCTGGTACCTCTCAGGAGAATGGTTCCTATTGGGATGGTTCCTGAACTCTTGATTCATTTGTGGAGGGGAGCGGGGTGCACCCATACTTTGGTTGTAGTCCCCTGGTGGGGAATCATTGTACTGATGTGGAGTGTAGTTCATGTTCTAACTCATGTCCTGTCTCTCAGGTTGTGGGTACTGGCCCCTATGTTGATTCCCATTATCAGCAAATCGATCCACATATCGGGGTCTATCCTGATTACCATATATCATGGTATTGGGGTTGGGTCAAATCTGCTCTGTGTCCCCAATGTCTGATAGGGACCATCATTTCTTTGATCCTGATTTTGTCTCTGGTTATTGTTCATACCTGACAAATCAGGCCGATAGCCTGCCCGGGGCCTATCTCCTAAGTACCTGTGGCTGATGTAGCTCCCCCTATTACTAGGATCATGTGATTGAAACATTGGTACAGGGTGTGATGACAATTGTTGATTACCCCTTTGTTCAGGTGCCAAATTATTTTTACTTGGACTTTGAGCAGACTCAACAGACATTTTGGCTGACCTGATTTCCATCACTGTTGCTGAGGGTTCTTTAGATTTAGGTCTAGTATCTTTCATTGTATCACTTTCTCTACCCTGACAATAGAGTACCTCATATAGTTTTGTGCTTTGGTGTACAATCCATTCAAGGGACTTATCACGATCAAATTCAAGAACCAGTTGTGATATAATGTCTTTCTGTAACCCATAGAAGTATGCAGTTTTAAACTCATTAGAATTGGGGTCTAAAGATACTTCAAAGCGAGAAAATGCTATTTTTAAGTCTTGTAAAAACTGGCGAGGGGATGTATTAGGCCCAGCAGTGATTGTGTAAGAGACTTTCTTTGCCTCCTGCAATGACTGAAAAGGAGAAAAATGAGGCCTAATCTCTTTTTCAAACTCTGCCCATGTCATATTCTGCTGCTCATTCAATCCTCTTATGATACTGGCCGTCGGAGCATCTAAAGTTAAATGAAAATACTGCCTGTACTGTTCCTTAGGTATCTGGATGGCTTTAAAAATGTCATGAACCGCTTCTAAGTGATCCTCTATGCAGCATTCCCCTCCCTTTTTAAATGGTTTGATCAGGGCTTTAATGGATTTCATTATCTTTATGGGACTACTTGTTGCAATGCATGGAATTGCACTACTTGGTGACTCAACCCTGGTTCCAGGTGTATGGGATTGGTGGCGGCCCCCAATGGGAGTGTCAAATCCCCCAAGAGCGCTGCAACCAAGTTCAGTCACCGGCCCAGTCACTGGGGTACTAGCTCTTTGGGTAGAAATAGAATTCACCTCAACTCCATTGAATGTGGTGCCCTGCCGCCTCTCCTGGGATGTGTGAATGCACATTTGCTGTTCCAAGTCCTTACACTTTTTAAGGAGCCTGTCTGCTTCGTTTTGCAAATAGTTGTTTTCATCACTCATTTTATTAATTACCTCCTGCATGTCGCACATTTGCATTTGGCATTCATTAAATTCTTTTTTTCTCTTGTCTCTTTCTTGACACATTTTAACCATTTCCTGTTCTGCATTTTGGAGATCACTTTCTTTTTCATAATGTTCTTTTTTGTAAAATCTTCATTTCGGAAACCATCTCATCTTTATCTTGCCTAATGTGGTCCACCAATGCCTTTAAGTGTACCAATTCTTGTTCACTGTCCTCAAACTGTTTCTTGCTTTTGGACAATTGAATATCAAAATCTCTGCATTTTAACTGCATGTCTTTCTGACATCCTTCTAATTCTGCTCTTAACATTTGCTTCTTTTTGCTTGCCCCATCTAGGTCGGCTTTTAACCTGTTAATCAGCTTAGTATCATTTTCTTGCATTCGCAGGGACCTATTCAAAATAAACCAGATCTTGGCGCATAGCCGTATCAGACAGTCTTTCTCTGCATGTTTATCAGCTGCATTTAATAACCTTATAAGCAGACCTGAATTAGGCTGCCTTCTGCAAAAATATTATCTAGTTTTTCTTTTTGCACCTCACCATGAATGCGGTCATGCCATTCTGAGGCACTTTTCGATGACCACGTCCCATGTGCATATAACTTTGCCTCTAAATATAGCACTAGCCCTGGGAATGTGGCTTCCATTTGAGACATTCTGAAATTCGTTTTTAGTGACACACGGTTATTATGAAATGGGTTCCCTTTAATGTACAGATGGCAGTGTGAGACACACCTGCCATGCCCAGTAGGTGCTCTATGAATACTTTCCCGGCCAACGCACCATAAATATGTAGCGTATCTTGTATAAATTTGGGGCTTGGCAGTATTTGCTTACCGCCAAAAACAACGGTAATTTGACAATGACTATTCCTTGCATTTAGATTGGGTTTGGCTTTATAGTGGAATACTTTTTGTTGGTGGTATTTTGTTGAGCATGATTTCTTTGTTTTATTTGTGGCCCCAACATACAAAACCCCCTTCTTTTGTTTAGACTGTTCTTGTGATCTCTAGAGGCCTCGGACTTCTACATTATTCAGAAACACCACATTTTCATATGGAATGCCATCTATGGCCGTTATCACTGATTTATTTACACCAGTGAGCTATGTTTGCATAAATTATTCACAATAACATGTGGTATTATCGCTAATTTATTTACTTTAGTGAGACTATGTTTCCATAGAGTATTCACAATAACATGTGGTATTATCACTAATTTATTTACATTAGTGAGACTATGTTTCCATAGGCCTCTCTCTGCTGATTCATAGACGCTCAGCAGACTATTGCATTATATTTCATTCAGAAGCCACACACCCATACCCTGAGTGGAATCATGCGCACAACTATTTATAATGGTTCATGACATTGCTTCATCTGTATAGGAAAATTGGCTCATTAAACATCATTCCCTCTCTTGCAGCGTATTTTTTTTTAGAGGCACCACATGAAAAACAGAAACAAGAACACTCTTAGGCAGACTGTGTGTTATCACAATTTCAATTCAAAATGATACATTACCATTCTGGTGAGACAATCCTTTCTGAAATAAACATAAGAGAAACAAATGCAATAATACTACAAATTTCACTTTACATTTTCAACAAGAAAAAGAGAGATTACATCATTGGTCTCTTATAATTATAACGTGGCAGTTAAACACAGGAGAATTCCCTATCGCTACACTGCCTGCCTAATAGTAGATCATTCGGCCGGCAGTCACAGCAATCTCACTCCATTTGTATATTTACCAGCTATTAGCAGCTTTTCAGCACGCAAAATCTCCTGGTTTGTCGTCTCTGAGCAGTGACCCAGGGCTCTCTTTTTTTTTTTTCTTTAAAGCACCCAGCGAGAACATGCAGTTCAATCTGCAATCTGCAGTTCTCAAGCCGGTTCCAAGTGACTTGGAAACCCCAATCTCTGAAGGTCATTAGTCCAGCTCCTCACAGCAGCAGAACGAAGGCGACCTCACTGCAATTCCGCAAAATGTCTTCTCCCTGTAATTATGTCAGAGCTATTCCAAAAAACCTCTGTTACCTCCCCTAAGTTTAAGTAGCACCAATCAAAATTCATGGTATTGCCTCCTCTGTCCTCACCAATAGCTCACTTTTACAGAAAGCAACTGTATCTAACTGATTTCCTGGCATTCAAATTTTTCTTCCTGCAAATACAATGAAATGGGCAAAGAAAAATTGCACTTATAAACAATAAATCTCAGCCTGCCTCATTTTGCACATGGAGAACACATTATAATGTTAACGAGTTAGAATCGTGTTAGTATTTGTTAGTTAAATTCATTAATCAAGTATCTAATGTGTCTCCTGTAAGTGAGGCATTTCAAGCGAGAAAAAAGAAAAAAAATGGTGTGCTTTTAAAATAGATAGCCCATGCAGTGGCGCTGCACTTCAAAACACGCTAAATTATACTACACTCCCCTGTACACGGGGTTGCCCGACCAATTAACAACCGTAGTTGTTCGAAAATATATATAAACAAGAGAGGCCACTATCCAGTGGCAAATGGTCTGCCCCTTGGGTGACGCAACAGTTTGGGGTGAAAATATCTCATACTATCACAAAGAGAGGGTTCTGGTGCATCAGGGATTGGCCCTGTTAGGTTTGAATTGTTTAAAGCAATTACTTGGTCCAATCCCGTTTAGTCACATGTGTTAAGACTACTACATATAGTTATGTATAGCAAAAAAGACACCTTGTGAGTCCCAAATTTTCAAAAACAGCAGAATGATATTATTAAGAATACCATCATAATGGACACAAAAGAATCAATGAATAAACATTTAACATGTTGTAATTACAAGAAAGTATATACATATATTGTGAACAAGAACAAAAAGAAAAACATGTTTTTTATATATACATAGTGAAGCCCAACATAGGCAGGAGTATTAAATGGACAATTACACATTCTTAAAAGTGAATATAAAATACCTGAAATCAAAACCAAAGGATTTGTTAAAGAAGAAGGAGAGAACTAGAAAGTAGAACTAAACATGAACAAACGTATATGTCATATACATGCTTAGTTTCTCCATTAGGTCATAAACAAAACCTCATTGTAAGATCAATGTAATGTTTCTAACTAGATTGTTACCTCACAACAAAGTAAGAGGCAAATAGAGAAGAACCATTTTGTATAAACGTAAGGTATATCCTTGTGTTGAGTTAAGGTATAGCCCCAAGATAGGAAATGTTCTAAATTGGGGTTTGGTCTGCCAACGCAGAAGGGGAAAGTCGTGAGGAACCTAATATGTTCTTCCTACATGAGGTGGACTGTCAATGGTCGGAGGTCCAAATTAGATGACATAATCTGTGAGGACCTCCAATCCCCTCTTTAACAGCAAGGCGTTTCGGCGGTTGTAGATATATAAAGTTTTCTATTCACATAAGAAGAGAGCGCTCATCCTTCATCAGGGCAGTAGCTAGCAGGACCCTGTATAGTAGGAAGAAGAGGAGAAAAAAAATAAAGATGTGCTGAAAAGAAAACAGCAAGGTAGAGGGGGAAGGTTTATCTCTCATGGTGTCGATTTTAATATACAAAGTTTGAAATGTAGAATGGCATATTGCATAATTGTAGAACAATTAACTTAGTCATGCCTACAAATGAACGCTGGGCCATGTATGGAATCCTAGGTACGGGGATAATCATGCTAGGTATAGATAGAATCCTGGGGAAATAATCATCATGGTCTGGCGTCCCCTTCTAGAAAACCAGCATGGGTCCCAGGACAGGAGGCGTGCGCCCACCATCCCCAACTGGAGAAAGAACACAATAGAAATGGGTGGGAGTGAGGTATGGGAAGCCTAATCATAAGAGAGGTGGTGGTCCAACGTTCAGTGCAAACCACTACCCTGTAACAGTAGAAAAACTGCATGTGGACATGAAGTTCTTGGTGTGCGGGGTGTATTGAAAGTCCCAGTGCAGGGGAGAGGATGCACTGGTAGAATTTCATAAAAAATCGGCATCCAAATTGGCTGCGTCTGAAAACAATGTATGGATAAATATATGATAATTGTTGGGTAGCACAGGTAAATTATAAAAGGAGATAGGTACATTGTGTGTGTGGCTCATAGGCAAAGCACATTATATTGGCATGTATCATAGCCACTTACGACTGCATAAAGTGGCAGTGAACATATCAAAAAGGAAGAAGCAAGTACCTGAGCTCCATCGGCTGAGGGTTGACTGGAAATAGGAGTATGCTGGACAGAAAATTGTATCTTGTCCCGTGGTCTGGGTAGAAACCGGAGATGAATGATCTGTGCGGTCGTATCCCAGTTGCGTTTTGACCAAATGCTCTGTCAGCGCAATGAAAGAGTAAAAGGGAGGGGCAAAATTAAATTAATCCTATCTTGTAGTGACCTATATGTGCAAACGGTGCAGGCCATGTAAAGTACGCCAGTAATGGAAAAGACTGCTTGCCTGGTTAACCGCCAGACGAAGCTCCATGTGATGTTGAAAAGTGAGGTGGACCAAGCCTCTGCAGCGCTGGGTATCGAGGGACGCCACTCGAGAGTATGAAAAAAATGCGGAAGCGTTTAAGACCGTCACCATGGTGACGTCGTTACGTGCAAGGGCTGGATGCGAGCCATTGTGCCTGATTGGTGTAAAGTGATCAATGGGAGGCACCAGGACTGAGCAATACATGGATGACTGTCTCCAGGGTGTTGGGAAAGAGTATGAAAAGAGACGAGATACAGCTGCTCTGACACCGTACCGTGCTCTCGTGAAAATGTAATATTGTCAAGGGGTATGTGGAGCTCAGTATGTATTGCGCACAGCTCATATCCGTGCCACTGAGCACCTTGATGGTTGCGAGTGAGAAGGTGGAAAAAATAGTAAATTAAGAGGGGGCTGCGTAATGTCACGAAGCAAAAATGGGATTCCTGTCATGCAAAAAATGCATGGAAAGCTTAGATGTAAAGAAAATGCAGTAAGTGAGTGCAGGGCACAATGTGTACACGATCAGTGACCCCATGTCATGGACGGGGGTGGTAGCAGGGGGGAGGGAAAAGAAGGGGGGAAAGAGAAAGGGGAGTTTGCAATGGAGGCAATTGGGAATGTTATATGTCTGAGCAATACATGGGGAGAAGTGCTGGTGGTATGGACATGATATAGGGTGTATGAATCATATCCATCTACCCTGAGGATGGGTCATGGGTCCTAGGGGAGAGAAACTTCAAATGTATGCAAGAGGGATTAGGAACCTCACTGGAGGGGGGACTTTCATTCAGACCGTTTTCCAGAGTCAAGTATATAAATCCACCTCTTTTCCAGTTCAAGGACTCTGTTTTGTATGTTCTGGCCCGTTTGGTTCTTTTCCAAGACCCAACAGAGAATATCATCCGGTGTGTGGTGATTACTCAAAAAATGTGTGAACAAAGGTGAGGTAATGTTTTTGCAATGGATCCTGGATCGGTGTTCAGAAATTCATGTGCCTACATTGCGCATTGTTTGGCCCACGTAACGGAGGCTACAAGGGCACTCAATGCAGTATATTACTTGACTGCTTTTGCAGTTGGACTGATTGTTCAGGACCCATTATCTGTCACCAATGGCAAATGATTGTATTTTCTTGGTGAATTTACATACCGAGCACATGCCACATGGGTAGTGGCCGTTAACTTTCCGTAGGTTCCAAAGACCTCTGCTTGGGGGATCTCGGACAAAGGAGGAGTGAACCAAATGTTCCTTAATATTCCTTGCTCTCTTTAAGGCGAACCGAGGTATGGGTTTTTCTCTAAGCTGTAATTTAAAAATGGGCCAGTATTTACGAATCACATTTTTAATATCAAAGGTGTTAGGGCCATGTTTGATCACACAGGTTAATCTTTCTTCTTTCTGTTGATTGGATTTCGTCTTCGGTGTCAAAAGTGTGTCCCTATTGGTAAATCTGGCCCTCTTGGTTGCGTTGGTCACCAGTCTTTTTGGATATCCGCATGTGAGCAGCCGTGTGCCCAATGCATTTGCATTTTCATAGAAATCGTCCAAGGATGTACAGTTTTTTCTGATCCTCAGAAGTTGGCCATACGGCAGGTTCTGTTTAATGTGTTGAGGATGGTCACTTTGATAATGCAGGAGGGTGTTTCGATCCGTAGTTTTCCTGAAAAGATTACAAGTTTGTTTTCCAGACACAAGTTTTTCAGGTCCAAGAAGTGTATCTGCACATTACTGCATTCCATTGTAAATTGTATATTGTTTTTGCATGTGTTAAGCCGCTCTAGGAACTGTTTCAGGAATATCTCATCACCTGTCCAGATAAAAATAAAATCATCAATGTAACAATGCCAGTGAAGGATTTTAGAGTTCCATTGGTTAATTGGATTATATATAAACCGATCCGCAAATGAGGCCATAAATAGGATAGCTAAACTGGGTGCGAACGTCACACCCATTGCTGTACCCTTGACCTGTAGATAAAACTGATTGTCAAAGGTGAAAAAGTTTTTGCATAAAGCAAAAGTAGCAATTTCAATAATGAATTCTGGTGGTATCCGGTATGTTCCGGGTTCAGCATATTCCAGGGTCAAGTGCTCATATATACAGTCTATTGTTGCAATCTGTGGGATTGATGTATATAATGCCTTAATGTCCATTGTTACTAAGAGTTGCTGTTTGCAGTCAAAAGGCAGATTTTCAATTATCTGAATGGTATGTATTGTGTCCCGGAGGTACGATTTGGTTTTGGTACTTAAAGGGTTAAGGAAGTAATCAATGAAACAACGGATTGGTTCCAAAATTGAACCACATCCAGAGACAATCAGTCTCCCTGGTGGGTCCTGTATGTTTTTATGGATCTTGAGGAGAGAGTATAAAAAAGGTGTGCGATTAGAGGATGTTGTCAGGAAAGCAGCTTCCTTATCAGATATCCAGTTCCTTTCCTGAGCATAGGCGACCATTTCTGAAATTTCTGTTTTCATTTCTTTGGTTGGGACCTTCCTAAGGGCCGATAGCTGACGCCATCATTGAGTAAGACCATGATCATATGGGTGTACTGATTATTCGTCACAAGGACGATCCCGCCCCCTTTGTCTGCCGGTTTTATCACCAAGTCCCTATTGTTGGATACATCTGTTAGGGCTTGCATGTCGCCCCTGGTTAGGTTCTGGTGTAATTTGTTCTTATTTTTCTTCATTTGTCTGATGTCTCTGAGAACACACCTCTCGAATGTAAGTAGGTCATCGGGTATCTGGCTATCCGTGGGTGTAAAAGATGACTGTGGATGTAAGCCCATATCTGGATCAATTTCTTGTTCAATGTGGTCTTCAAAAAATATTTGGAGTCTTAGATTGCAGAAAAATCGACGTATCTCCGTCTCCGTCTCGTACCAGTCTGTGTCGCTGGTTGGCACAAAGGAAAGACCCTTGGTCAAAAGGGAGAGTTGACATGGTGAGGGATCAAAATTGGCCAGACTGAAAATCGGTAATTGGTTAGTTACAGATGTACATTCTAGCGTCTCCAACGCCTGCAGCGTCTCCGTTGTCCCTGGTATGGTATGTTCCAAAACGGAGGACCCTATCCCCCTCCTTGTCCTCCTCTGCCTAAAAATGGGAATGGTGGAGGGGAGCCTTGGAATGGTGGTTGTCCAAATTGGTATGGCTGGTAGGGTTGGAAATTATAATTTGAGCCGGCCCAGGAGGAGCCTCAGCTACTTGATCCTGAAAAAGTAACTCTTCTTCTTCTGCCTCCTGGTGAGGATTGAGATGCACATCCTTGTTTTTTGAGGGAATCAATGTAACCCTCCGCAGTATATGGATAGATAACTTCAGTTCTGAAGTCTTTAATGTCTTTGTTCAACTTGTTGTTTTTGTTGCTAAGTGTGGTAGCCTTAAATTGTTCTAACTGTTTATTTATGTCAGAGAGTTGTTCCTGTATGTTAGTGAGTAAGGTAATTGTTTTGAACTTGGTTTCTTCTGTCTCTAAGGATTTTTGCAATCCCAAACTAATGCGCTGTGCAGTGGTAATAGTTAGGACCATAAGGTCTCTGCTGCACTTAGTGGCAATGAAGCTAAAGTTTGAAGTATATTCTTTATCTTCTAGGAATAATCATGGTTCGTGACGTACTATTAGTCCACTGGGTATTATACTCTTTTTCAAATATTCCCGAAGGAAGTGACAGTGGAGTTCTGTACAGAATGTCTTCTTTTTCAATGTCAGTATGTCCTCAGCAGTGCTGGATGAGGTGGAGGGCTGACTTGGATCTGGGAGGTCAAACAGGTAAGGGCCAAGGGTTAGCTCAATGGTTTCCTCCTCTGAATAACTTAAAGTTGCACTCTCACCCATTTCCGTCTCTCCCACACTGTGGGCTATGAGCGCGCGCGACCACTGGGACCCATGCAGAGATATATATAGATAGGGGAAAAGAGAAATTAATTGTTGGAGGGGAGAACAGGCAAAAAAGGAAAAAAGAATGCCTTTTCAGTAAGCCTCAATGTGGCTTTTAATGTTGTGACAGTGACTCCCCTGTACACGGGGTAGCCCGACCAATTAAGAACCGTAGTTGTCCAAAAATATATATAAACAAGAGAGGCCACTATCCAGTTGCAAATGGTCTGCCCCTTGGGTGACGCAACAGTTTTGGGTAAAAATATATAATACTATCACAAAAAGAGGGTCCTGGTGCATCAGGGTTTGGCCCTGTTAGGTTTGAATTGTTTAAAGCAATTACCTGGTCCAATCCTGTTTAGTCACATGGATTAAGACTTCTACATATAGTTAGATATAGACACCTTGTGAGTCCCAAATTTTCAAAAACAGCAGAATGATTTTATTAGGAATACCATCATAAAGGACACAAAAGAATCAATGAATACACATTTAACATGTTGTAATTACAAGAAAGTATATACATATATTGTGAACAAGAACAAAAAGAAAAACATTTTTTTATATATACATAGTGAAGCCCAACATAGGGAGGTGTATTAAATGGACAAACAATTACACATTCTTAAAAGTGAATATAAAATATCAACATCGCCATCACCGTAGTCCCCAATAAGGCACATGTAATGCAAACCCCTCTTTTCACATTGAGACCTTTATTGACCACCACAACAATATCTACATAATTCCCTTCTCTCCCCACTTGAATGTGGGGTTGGTGGACATGTGCATGAAGTTTAAATGTAGACCATACTGAGTTTCATCTAATTTTGAAAGTTCTGGTTAAAAAATAAAAGTGCTTTCAATTCAGAATGTACCCTCCCACCGAAGAAAATGGATTTGTGACTTTCTAGTACAAGGATGACTATTCCTCCCAATTCACTTTGTAAATTGTGTCCCCGTGGTGTGAAGCCCTTTCCTTTCTCTGCAACGTTAAGCGAAAGAAGAGAGTGTTTTGATATTGGGATTGTATTTGTACATGGAAATTAGGATGACTAAACTCCCTTTCACTTTACAAATTATTTTTAACAATGTATGGCTTTCACAGATCACACACTGCCAAGCAATTCTTCATTAGAGTATTGGGGAGAGTGCTGGCAAACCAAAGCCCAATATTGACTATATCTGTAAAAACACAACAATGCTTCTTATTTTTTTTATCTTTTAACACATGCTGAACTGTCAGTGCTAGGAAATATTCAATTTTACACAGCACACAGAGCATAGAGAAAGCATTTGTATATGTAATTAAGTGCCCACCTTTAAGAACAATTAAAACCTGATGTAACTAATGCTAAAAATCTAAAATATCCTATTCTCTTTCTGTGAATAATACTTTGTCAGCCTCTGTGTTTTGTGCAGAGCAAATGTAATTTTTTTTCTGCATTCAGTCAATTCTCACTAGTGTGAGAAACCAAAGGGTGTCTCGCTCACTAGTCCCCGGAATATCTCTCTCCATTGGCCAGGGCATGAGCATCTCCTTTAGATCCAGACCCTCGGGTTGGACCAGTTCAGTGGGATCACCTGGATGAGGGGTCTTCGGGGAGTGGGGTGAGGTAGTCGATGGTGAGACATGCTATTCTCCCCTTTTTGTTGACCTGACCCATCCTATTTTTTAGGATTCTCTGATGTCCCAACTACCCCCCTTAATACACAAACACTGGGCCGAGGAAGGCGACTGGGAGTAACAAGACTAACTGTTATACATCGTACTGGATATGTCCCATTAATTGGGTCAGGAAAAGTCAGGCACTTGACTCTAAGTGCATACACCTGATATCAATTAGCTCTCCTCACACAGATGAAATGTGGAACATAGAGACACACTCTGAGCAAGATGGAACACAAGTATGAGCAGAAATTCTGGTGCAAAGGCAAATCTACGGGAGCAGGCCGACCGACCAAGGCATGAGAGCAGCGGTTTGAAAACCCCAGGAGTTCCCTAAAGGAGGTTGTGCCTCTAAAAATCAGCAAAAGACAGGTGGAGAAGGCCAGATCCCAAAGCAGAAGGCTGCATGGTGTTTCAAGGATGCAAGTGACCCTCCCAGGTGAACAACAGAGTTGTGGAGGCGAGGTCAAGCCTGTGGTACTAACCTTGACTTGTGAATTGGAATTCGGAAAACCAAGAAAGAAACGTACACAGCTGGTGAGTTGACGAGTGGCCCGAAAGTCCAGTGTGTGTTAAAGAAAGATTGAAGTGGCAACATTATATCGCAAGTGAAGGCTGCACTCGTGTGGATGAGATGTGAAATAAGCTATACTGAGTAATGGATTTGACCGGCGAAAGGAAGTAGCCACTCGAAAGTCTCTTGAAAGGTATGAGCTTAGGGCCCTTTAGGAACGTGAATGCAATGGATGAGTTCACACAGAATAACTCAGAGTACAAATAACCGAGCCATCTCAGGAAGATGGCAAAGTACTGTTTTATTAACAATTATCTAAAACAGGGAGTTACAACGAACATCAAGAGACGTATGCTCGATTTCTCTCAACAATCTTTTCACAAAAACATGGTTGTATATCAAAAATATGTCAGAGATGATGTCATACTACATGGCAAATAATTAAAAACCTACTAAGGGTCGCAATAGGCTTAAGTGTCTAAGTACACATTCTATAGGAACTAGGACTGTGATTGTCTGCCCAGTGTCAGGTGGACAACATATACCTACCTCTAAAACATGTCATCCTAAGAAACATGAGATACATGGTTTCTTATTGTTTTTTACCTATAAGGCCCTTCGTTATATGGACCACCCAATTGGTTGGCATAGTTGTGCCATGTCTGGAACATTCAGTTCATTTAAGCCCAGATCCAGATGCAAGGAGATGGGTCCTGACACTACCTCCCCACCCAATTAGCTCAACATCTCTCATCACCCAAGCCTTATGCCATGAAGATTGTCTTTGAACTTAGCCTTGCAGAGTATCATTGTCTCTGAGAATACACGGGACTCCAAGTTCGAACTCTATTTTCATCTCACGTAACAGGAGACCATGATTTGGTCCATTTTGTAGGTTTTAAATGCTCCAAACAAATAGAACTTGGCACTCTTGATGTTCTTTATTTGTATCTTAACACAAGATGATTCATCCTTTGCACGTTTGCTCCTTTCCACAATAGATAGCCGACCTTGGCTGCTTCAGTCTTAAAACCTTGCCATGCGGCACCACGATTCAGCTTATTCTTGCTCTGACACAGTTTTCACTTTCTTCTTCATGGGTCCTGATTTACTAAATTCATGATACCAATGTCCAGCTCCTATACAATGGCAGCTTTGCCTGCATTCTATTCACTATTTATAACCAGCTTCTATGATGACTAAGTCTACCTTGCATTTCAGCATCTGTACAATTATTGAATGGTTGATTCTCTTCAGCACTTTTTGCACGTGTAATCTTTTTATATTTAAAAGTTCACTTGATTCTTTACTTCGTTATTAGTTTCTGTAGGATTCATACATTCTCTACAGCAAGTATCTCGGGATGTTGTACAAGTCTTTTGTGATGTCACAGTCTTCTTTTTCCCACTATTTTTTACATTCCTTCATGGGGTTCCTCCCTCTAATTGTACTCCCTTTGGGGAAACATTCAAAAGGGTTCTCTCAACGGGTATCTTCTTGCGATATTGGCACAACTGCTGGTGTCAAACATGGCATGATCTTAGGCTTCCAACATATGGGAGGTAAGGGGTGGGGTTTCCTGCAGAAGCATGAAGCTGCTCCTCTACAGGTGCATTGTTCATAGTGATAAAGTGAATGAACTGAAAAAGCAATATGATCAAAATTAACCCCAAAAGAAGGGGAGAGTAAAAGCTGAACATTGAAATTTAAGTCGAAGTGGTCCTGCGCAGGTCTGTAAAGAAAGCCAGACACATTCAAAAGTCTTCGACATCTGAACACTGTCTAAGCATGACTGAGGGAGACACAAAGGGGGTAATTCATAGAATTTAGCGCACAAGTGGCGCACAAGTGGCGCACGCGGCTGGCGCACAGTGTGCGCGTGCGAATCTCTGTCTGCGCCAGCCGCGTGCGCTAAAATCCATTTCCGTGCACAGCGTATTCATGGATTTCAGTTGCCAAAACCAGCTGTGGCGCACAGTGGCGCAGCAACCCTGCAGCAGCGCCAGTTACGCCCCCAAGAACGCCCCTTGTGCAGGGAAAAGCCATCAAAATCCCCAATCCAGCGCAAAGGGCTGCGCTAACCCTGTACCAGCACGGCAAGCAGGGTACGTGTATTACTGGGGTTTGCGGGAAGTTTCACACGTGTCCCCTTGCACCCCCACCCCCAGCAGTGCGGGGAACCTGCCAGCAGGCCCCCAATCATGTCATCACAATCTAGATCCCTCGCCCTTATGGCCAGCCTCCACATGCCTAAGACCCACCCATGTATTGCATCCACCCACATAGAAATGGCAATTACATGATACAACCCCAATGGCAAGTATGTAAATGAACACATGTCCGTCACACACACACAATGGGTGCAAGTGAATGTCAAAACCCATATCATGACATGCGTGAAACCAATGAGATGATACCACAAATGGAAGTATAAAAAAATATATATTAAAGATAACATGAACGTAAATCAAATTAAATACACAACAATGGGAATAACAAAAGAAATGGTCCATGTCTGATAAATAATGAAAATCAAGAAACCATAACCAAAAGAAATCCAAAAAGAAATGTTGTCCAAAATCACAGTTCAAAAAATAAAATCCAAGGAAAAAAAAAAGTAAAAACCATTGCTCCATGGTGAACACAAAAAAAATATTAAAAAAGATGAATCCAATGTAGAACTATGTACAATTGAAGAATCCAGGGTCCATGAGCCCAACTTAAGAAATGAAACTTACCAAAAACTACTACCTAATAAAAAAACTATATACAAAAATGTGGTGCATTGTCCAAGCGGTCCAAAATAAAGAAAAAACAAAAGGAAACCTAATACCAACTAACTAACTTTTTACAAGGGCAGCGGGCAAGTCCAACGGCTCACTTGTTGATGTCCCGGGCCAGGGCATCATCGAACTCCTGCTCGATGTCCCAGAGGCAGTCCTCTTCCATAGCCCCGAGGGTTTGCATGGATGATGACATCTGGATCTCCAGGTCCCTGCGAATGGCCTCGAGGCACTCAGCCCGCCTCAGGGCCCTACGCATGGATTTCTCCGCCCTGACCATCATGAGCCGTGCCTATTCCGCCCGCTGCCGCTCCGCCCAACCGCTGCCACACAGAAGACACTTCCCGTCCAGGGTCCTCCTGCCCTCCGGCCGATGCCTGCCCCTCCGATGATGAAGGCCCCAAGCCATCATGGCTCCCACCTTGTTGCTGCTGCTGCTGTGCTGCTGCCTGTGCCCTGGCTCCTGCTGCCTGCACATCCTCCTCCAGCTGGAGTGCAGTTGTTGAGGTGGCCACCCCTGCTGGACATCCGACTCCCGACTGTGGCAGGGATGTGTCCTCCACCAGCCTGGCCGCAGGGTCAGAGGCAGCTCCACAGGGCACCCAGGTGACACATGGGTGGGAAGATAGCACAGAGGATGACTGGCGCATAGGGGGTTCAGTTGAGGAGGGGGTCGGAACAAGGTCCAGAAAATGGAGGAATCCGGCCCTGGTGAGCTGTCCCAGTGGGTCAACGCGGTCAACGAGCCATGTGAGAAGATGTGCAGTCTCCTCATGAAAAGACTGCAGGTCAGCTCGCATGGCACGTTGACGCAACGCCACACCACCCAGGACAGGCTCAACCCGGTGCCGGATAGCCACATCCGCAGGGAGAGGAAGGCCAGATGCTGTAAGCCAATCCCCTAAAAAACAATGAGGGACTCCAAGCCAAAACATACACTCGGTCGTGCTTGGAAAGAGCATGAAAATATATAAAGAAACTAGGAGACCGAGGTACTCAATCTTATTTAGGTTTTCAGGACAAAACTAGACCATCAATATAGCACCAACCAAACGGTACAGCTGAAAAAATGCAGACCACATCACAAAACAAGAGGTGAAAAGATTCAATTCACATCATTAGATTTAATAGAAAATATATGTTTTTAATTAGATACAATATATCATGAGAATTCAAAAAACTCCTAATGTATAATGATACATAGAAGTCATAAAATACAATTCATAAAAAAACTTTTTACTACATGTCAAAAAAATTTCTCACAATAATACGCAACACAAACAGACCCACACGATTCATCAATCACTCCATTCATATTCAACTCATACATATCTACAATTCATACCACAAAAACAATAATAAAACATGGACTGCACTTCAACACTAATGTACTTATTGCATGTTAAATTGAGGCACCCTGTTCAAATCCTAGTGAGTGGCAAACACTAATTTACTAGGATGCCATCAGAATATCCTAACTGTGGAAATCTTCAAACAGTCATATTAATTGACAATTTTAGCCACTACAAAGGTGGATAATTCAAAAAACCAACATGTTTCTTTCCATTTTCATAGTTAACTTAATTATGTGGAAATTCATCAGGGTGACTTGGTAACTGAAGTCATCAATGATCGAAGGTGCTGAAGTATTGCGTTGCTCAATAGGCCAGTCTCGTCCTGACACCTAAACAAAAGATTGACGAAACAAAAATTACTCGTATGAGATGGAGTAATTTAAGTAGTACAGAGTGAATCTGTAACATGCTCTTTCACTGAGCATAAATAGTAGGTCACAAGACCTGTTAGAAACACTGACAAAAGGTCACAAACAACTAATGGATGGACCAACTGGGTATGTCAGCTAAATATATTAGGTAACAACCCTATGCATGGTGCAAGAGATTGAAATCGAGAAAAAGAACTGTCTAGTAAGGCAAAAGTCGTGAACCACTAAACGGACCACCTATAGTTAGTAATATTATAGTGGTAAATACAGTAAACCTATCAGTGGTCATAGCTATTGGAAGTTCAAGACCAACAATAATAATACTAATGGCAGCGTTAATCTAAAATGCTGAAATGAATGCCAGAAGTATAACTCAATAGCTTTCAGACTCAGTTCAAAGTGACACTTACTTGGCCATATACCAAACATGGAGTATACCCCAATGCTTAATTCGAAACGCTAAAACCAAGCGCGATGTTGCCAAGTAGAAATCACGGCAAAGAATTCCCTATAAAAGTAAAATATAAGGATAGAATATGACAAATATCAAGTCTGTAAACAATTAACTAAACTTGCAGAGTGTGTCAAGTCATATAAACGCTCGGAGAATTGCATAATCAAGCACAAGTACCGAATCCCATAAGGACTTACTTGGAAAAAAACTGTCGGCTAAAACTCGTAAAGTGTTTTCAGTTGTTCCGTACACCCGCACGTCACTGGAGCCACGTAAGTAAATGCCACGGTGGTCGTAGTGTAGGCGTCCCTTTGCAGATTGTTCAAAGCATCTAGCAAAAGGAACCATCAGGGCAAATATAGTTACCAATATAGGCAGTATGTCAATGTGTGTGTTGTATACGTGCACTTCTGTTATAGCGCAGGTGACTCTGCACCATATATTAAAGAAGGAACAATTCAAACAGTGCCTCATGCAAATGTAGGTGAAGTATTGTGTATTCAAAAACCTGTGATGATGCATAACAGTTCTACATCTAAGCATGCGTGAAAGCCCATCAGAAACGCATGTAATAGGTCAGAGTCAGTCGCAATTGGCCAAAGTGAAACTGGCGCGTGACATTGTCAGAAATATCAAATGAATGAAAATCGTGTCAGAAACGGAACCGCAAAGGAAAACAAAAATGTGATAGAAAACCCGACAAGCTACACCTGTTGCAGAACAGCCGAACCGGATAGTATCCCACTAATGTGTTCGAATGAAAAAAGCACATGAATGCTTACCGAGATCGGGAGCCTGCGTTGGATGTCCATGGTAAAGACAAACAGTCCTTTCAAGAAATAAAGAAAGGGCTGTGAACGGAAACTCACGGTTCCGTATATACTGCAAGGTATCATGCTACTGGGCTCATATGGTCGTGCTACCAAAGTGACTAAATGCAGCCATATTGAAAAGGAGTGCCTATTCTCGTAGCAATGCTGTGAATTCAATCCAGATTGACACGGCCAATAAAAATGAACAACTGAATTCAAAGGCATATTTCAAAAAAAGAACAACTGAATTCAAAGGCATATTTCAAAAAAAGAGAGATAGGAACAACCATAATAGCACAAAGTCGCTATACTCGTAATGATGTTGTGAGCTAAATGCAAACACAACAAACTGAATATGCAAAATGGTATAAAAGAAGAACACAAAGCAGACACATTTTTTTTACCAGATGATAGAAATAGTTATTATATCAAGACAATGGCGTGTCATTCAGAGAATAAGGTCCAGTTGTTCATTATGGCCAATTAAATTGCTTTTAGTAAGGAATATTAAACTCATCTCTTCTTTTAGCAAGATGCTCCTGCTTGTATTCCCGCCGTTTGCAGTGCGTACCTTCTTTAGGGCAGTCCATTTCAAGTCTTTTCAATCATGGTTTTTCATCAAAAAATGGCCAACCATGGGAGCTGTGATATTTCTATTCCTAATACAGCTCTTATGTTCTGTAACTCGAATCTTAATTTTACGTTCAGTTTGTCCAATATATAATTTTGAGCAGGGACACCAGATGGCGTATATGACTCCGCTCGTATTACAGTTTGTAAAGCTGCGTTGTTGCCAGGATTTTGTTAAACCTATATCAACCATAGTAGTGCGTCCCGTGGACAAACAGCATTTGCAACTACCGCAAGGCGAATGTCCACAGGGTTTGGCCAAACCCCATTGTTCGGTAATGGTAAGCTGAGAGGTGGAATAATCACCAATATCATTCCTTGTAACCAATTCCTTAAGATTACATCCGCGTTTAAACGCGCATCTTGGTATTGGGACCGGATTACGGCTTTTAGATAACAAATGCCAGTTTCTTCTGATAATGCTGACAATCTTGTGTGACAGTGGGTTGTACGTGCTCACAAAACTCAGGCCATCTGGATCAGATGTGGAAGGTTTTCGCTTATATTCAAGAAGGGCTTGTCGTTGGTTGTTAGAAGCCCTTTTGAAAGACCGTTTCACAATTTGTCGGGGATAGCCTCTCTGTATAAGGTTATTACCCAAACTCACCGCTTCCTGCTTAAAGACATTGGTGTTGGTACTATTAGGCTTCAGCCTAAGAAATTGGCCGAAGGGAAGATTGTCACAGAGTGTTTTGGGATGGAAGCTATCATATCTCAATAAAGAGTTCCTATCCGTAGGTTTATGGAACGGTTTCACTTCTAGCGTATTATTAGTATTATTAACTAAAATAGTAAGATCAAGAAAATCGATTCTGTCTATCATAATGAATCGTGAATTGTAAAAAGGGATTAAAGCTGTTAAGCCAATCAAAAAATACCAGTAGACATTGTTCATCGCCATGCCAAATCATGAGCACATCATCAATATACCTTTTCCATAAGGTCTGGTGCTGTCGGAAAATGTTATTTGCACTAAAATGCTCTGTAGTTCAACGGCATTGACGTAAAGATTGGCCAAAGTCGGTGCCACCGCTGAGCCCATGGCTGTTCCATGGATCTGTTGGAAAAAATCATTATTAAATTTAAAATAGTTCTCAGTGAGGGCTAAAGAGGTACACCAGAGGATAAATGAATTGGGCGTAATACCAGATGTACGTTTTGCCAACAGCAACTCTTCAATCATGTCTATGGTAGATGATTGTGGAATCTTGGTATATAGTGAAACGATGTCTAAATTCACCAAAATATCCTCGCTACTCTTAAAGGGAAAATGTTCAATAAAGTTAATAACACTGGTGGAGTCTTGTACGAATGATTGCAACTACGGTACAAACCCTTTTAGGAAAGAGTCTGCAAATTTCGCTAGTGGTTCCAGTAGGGAATTAAAACTGGTGTCAGACAATTGTTTATTGCATTCAGAAATATAGTCCACTCGATTAAGAAGGACAATGGCACCGCCTTTGTCGGCACTGCGAATGACAACTGATTTGTTGTTTTTGAGTCCATTAATGGCTGTGCGTTCGGCATTCGAACAATTCTGAAAAGTGCATTTCATAATAGTTGTATCTAGTTGATCTAATTCAGATAGAACTCTCTGTTCTCCCTGAGAACGGGTCTGGGCATAGGTATCCCTGCTGGTGCAAGATGATGCAGTCACAGGATCGGGGACAGGATTAAACACAGGCACCTCCGCGGCGGCCTGTGCTGCCTCCTGTCCCTGTCCCTGCACTGCACCACTAGCACCAGGTGAATCCCCACCTCCAGACCCCGTCTCTGTCCCTTGCACGGCCTCCTCCTCCACCAAACCCCCCACCAACCTGGATGACTCTGTGCCATCTTCCTCCATCGGGTCCTGTGGGGTCTCAGCTGCCCGTTCGGCTGCCGAGGAGTCCAACTCCAACCTCCGCCTCTTGGACCTCCCCTCGGCAGCTGCGACCTGGGATGCAGCACCGGACTCCTCACTCCCCGACGAGATGACAACCTGGGAGGGGAGCCGGGCCTTGCGTCTCCGGGTGGCGGTGCGATCCCTGCAGCTGTACTCCACAGCACCTTCTCCGCCCTTTTCATCAGTTGACGCTGCAAACAGGGAGAGATAGGAGACAGGCATCAGGGCACTGTACAATGGACTCATACACACATGACAGTTGTACATGAGTAGCATTGTCAAACTTCAGACATGGCATCACAATCCCCAACACACATGTCATTACAACTCACACACATGAGCTATTCCACAGCCATATCGCAACAGCCAGCACCTCCATACACATACAACAGCATGAGCAGCCAAAGGTGAGCCAGACATCACATGAAACACATGGAGTGCATTAGACATGCACACACGCCACCACACTTACATGCATGTGTACACCTCCGCCAACTGTCGCAGTGATGAGATTGGCATCCATGTCACATCTGGCAATCAGTCTTCTACATATCAGTCTCACATGCATCCATTTTGCATCACTGTTGCACCCTTGTCAAATACACACACATGCACATGTACACGCTGCAGATACATGCAGCTGGAACCAACATCCATGTGTGACACCACAACCATGCCAACTTACATACACAGTAATCCAAACATGTGTGCTCACACATCTGCATTTGGCCTGCATGCTTTCCCACACATACACCATCCATGTGTCTCACACATGAACGGACTTGCATGTGTCAGCCTCACAGCCCTGTACATACACATCCATACATGGCCCTACAAAACCACATGTACAACCTGCACACTATTGGCACACCACCACACGCACAGCTTCCAATCAGTATGCATGTACACTTACCGCTCGACTCCAGACGGGTCTGCCTCGCAAGGACCTGGACGTGGAGCACTGGCATATGCGTTCCAGGACCCTCATCTGATGTTCCGACAGGCGGCCCCGGTGCCCCTTAGCATCTGCTGCCTTCAAGAGGCGCCGGGCCTTGTTGAGGGTCCTGGACCTGAAGTCCTCCCAGCGCTTCTTGACATGTTGGAAGTCACGGACTGCCACCCCCTCCGCATTGATGGCAGTCACGATGTCTGTCCAGATCCGAGTCCATCCTTCCTTGTCGGCGCGCGAACTTCTGAAGAGGGCATCATACTGCCCCAGGACTTGCTCCACCAGGACACCAACTTCGGTGGCAGTGAAGCTGGTGCCCCTCTGCCTCTCTGGCTGGGGGTTGCCAGTGGTGCCAGATGGTGTAGTTCCCGACATGGCAACCCCAGAGGCAGGTGTGGGTGGGCAACTGAGTCCTGGGGCTGGGCTGTGGAGCGATGGAATATCAGTCTGGAGTCTTCGGTTACAGCAGGGGTGGTCACAGCAACAGCACCCCTGGCTGACGTGCAGGCAGCAGATGGCAGGGCACATGGGCAGCAGGCAATCAGGCAGCAGCAGATGGCAGGTAGGAGCGTGCTCGGGGTTCTGGGGGGCAGTAATTCGGCCTTCTGGGCAGGAGCGTGGTCTTCCATGTGTGAAAGCGTGGCCAGCTTGATACGGAGTGATTTGGCACATGAAAATCTTGCGAGTCAGCTTGTAATTCGAGGAAAGACCCTTAGCACGTGAGCATGTCAGCGATTTCATTGGACCAAAGGCCCTTCGCGTGTAAGCACTTCTGTGACATGAGGCGCAGGGGCGTGCGTCGGTGTTTCTCCCATGACGTGGATTAGCGCACACGCAAAAAAAATGCACGTCCCCATGTGAATGCGTGTAATCCGAGGAAAGGGCCTAGGCGCGTAAGTGATGTGACACACGCGGGCGTTTCCCTGGGTTAAAGGTGAGCGGGGCCAGCAGTTCGCTGTACGTGCCTTTCCCGGAGACCGACGTGTGTTGCTGCTTCCTGTTGTTTCGCGCACCATCACAACTTCACAGCTATCAAGGACGTACCTCTTCTTTTGGTGGGGGGATTGGCTACGCGTGTTTTTCTGCATCGCGCTAGTCAGACAGTGAGTCGGGCATGCTATTTTTCCCACTGCGGGTGCCCCTGTGTATCGCACAGTTTTTGATGTTATAGTAGCCTGCGTGTCCCAAGTGTACGCGATTTTCGTGTTACTGGGTGCCACCGCGTACTGCGGGAGGTTGATTCCACAAACGTAGGCTGCAGGGTTGCGTGCACGGTTTTCCAGCACTTTTGGGGTGCCTGAGCGTTGCGTGACCCATCACTACATCACCGGGGTCACATACAGCCTTGCAGGTGCAGGGGGGCTGTTGACATCTTGCTTCCTACCCTCTTCACCCCAATTGCCCAGGTCAATTGTGGTGTACACCTCCCATTGGCACAACTCCATCTGTGCCGGCACTACTACATCTGTGCCATGGTTGGGAGGCAACCAAAGGTGAGGGGCGCCTCAGCTGGGTGTACTCCTCGTGGTTGTTGTGGTCAGGGACGTGGATGGGGTGACCAGGGAGTAGGGGGACTCCAAGGTGTCCAGGGCAGCCGCAGAGGGGGAAGAGGCAGGGGTGCGCCACTTGAGCACGATGTCGTGCCATGTGTCGGTGCAGTCATGCCACCACCCCCTGTGGTTCCGGGAGATGCAGCTTCTGCATCTGGCACTGGCGCCCGTGTGACCCGGCAGTCCGTTCCATCGACTGCCACGGGCCCAAGAGTAGTGGTAGCTGCAGGTACAGCTGTGGACACCGCCACCCAGGCTCAGGGTCTGCCAGCGCAGCCTGCGTTGGCACTGGAGGAGCCCTTGGAAGATTTCCAACAGGCCAGGAGGGAAACCGTAGGGGCACGCAGGGCTGCCCTGACCAAGACACATGTCCCTGGTGCAGTTATGTCATCTGCTGCCCCAAACAGCCGGGTGTTGGCAACTGCAGGGGCAGATGCACCCAACAACACCCCGGGTGTGAGTCTGCCAACCAGGACAGTTACGGTCAATGACCCTGCCACAGCGGATGTTGCTGCGCAGGGTCCATTAGAGGGCACCCAGCTGCCACTGACAGAAGTCAGGCCTTTGGTCGTCCCTCCACCTGCCACTCCCTTGGCTCAATCCACTGAACCCACTGGCCATACTGGTCAGGGCGGCATTAGCCTGCCAGGGTCTGAGCTACATTCCAAGAGGAGGAAGGTTGCACCTGCAGCACAGGCTGGGACCTCACACACAGCCACTACCTCCTGCACGTCGAGGAAGAAGCCTTTCTGCAACCAGGAACTGGACCTCCTTGTGGGCTACATGCGGGGCCACAGCCATGACATGCTAGTGGGTGCCAATAGTCAAACTACGGCTGCCCAACGTGATACCCACTGGAAGCATGTTGCGGAAAATGTCTGTGCATTCGCTCATGAGGTGCGCACGGCGCAAGAGTGCAAAAAGCGTTGGAATGACATCAAACGCAGCGCTAAGTCTAAGCGTGCCTCTAATTACAACTTGACTCTGGTGACTGGCGGTGGGCCTGCACTAGAGGAGGAAGTCATCACTCCGCATGAGTCACTTGTTGCGGAGTTCATACCATCTGAATCGGTCGAAGGAGTGGGAGAGATGTTGGACTTTGATGCCCAGTCCAGTGAGTGTTGATGCGTGTTTGTTGAGGACGTGTGTGTTTTACTTGTGGGATGTGTTGTGCATGATTGCCACTACATGTGAGGTGTACATGGTTCGGATGTGCAAGTAATGCAATACTTCCGTGATGCATGTCTGCTCTGCTGGATGGTGGACATGTGGAGCAGACGGGGACTGTCGGCATCAACACTATTGCATCCTACTCACATACTGGTTACCAGGATGCCCCTCCGGTCCATGTCCTAGCTCACTGGCCCTTCTGCATGTAGCGTGGGGTGACCTTCCTCTCTGCCCAGGCACGATGCCATAGCATGACTGATGTGCATGTGTCCTCTGCCTGCATGCGGGTACTCCATGTAGGCATGAACCCTTGCCCCTCCACCCCCCGCTCTGCACCCCAATTCCACCTTTGCACTGGTCTGCTTCAATATTGCTGTCTGCTGATACTTCCCTGTTAATGCTTCCTGTGTACATGCTAGCTTCCCGCAACCAAGCTGCCAGACTTATGCTTTGTGGTACAGCCTTAATTCTTTATGCAGGGTATCTCACTTGTACTGTGCAGAGGTCAGATGCCCCGCAGGGACATGAGTGCCCATTCATGCTCCATATGCATTGCACGCATGCCCCTATGTGTCCTTGACTGGATGATCACTGTAATACAAGTCCTGGGTGACATACATTGCATGGCATTTCCTCAGCCTTCCCATGTCTACTGTGGCTTAGTACTGCGTTGCACACATGTTTAGGGTCTGACAATCTGGGTGGGTCACAGGCCTCAGCCTGTTTAATGGCCAATGACTCTGTCCAACTGGTGTAGTGTCCTCTTCACACGTGGGTGGCCTCCAGACGTTTCATGTGTCCTGCTTACTGTCCCATCATCATTTGCAGTGTTGTCACTTGACTCACATGAAGCTGTTGATGCTAGTCAACACTGTCTGTCAATAGACAGGTCTATGTTCAGCCTTTTGATACCATGCTAGGCATCCCTGCTTTTGCACTTGGGTGGAGGGGTGCTTTGCTTGTAGATATGCTACCCATTGAATGCACATTGCACGTGATGCCTGAAGTTGACCTTGCACTGCCTTCACATTTTCTGACACACACCATGGAGTCCTTGTACATGTAGGTAGTGAGTAACATACATATTTGCTGCACTGCATAGACCCACTTCAATGCAGACTGCCACCTTTCAACAGGTCTGATCACAGAAGCAATTCCAAGTTGACCCAGCATGCATGGCAGGTTCTATTTTGTGTGTCACATGTCTGCCTGATGTTGTCGGTGTGTGTGTTGTGTGGTTCTGACATGTGTAGTGACCTTTTTTTTCTCTATTTTTCAGATGATGATGCAATGGAGCTGGAGGATGGTGTTGTCATGCCAGGCACAGGGTTGGTATCACTACATCAACCCGGCACAAGTGGGGTCGTGGGGTGGCAGACAACGAAAACCCCCAAGTGCGACAGGCCATCTTGTCTTTGGCTGCCTATGAGTCCAGCCCTGATGACGACTCTGACGTCCATGTCGAGTTGGATGAGCATCAGGTCCATGTGTCAGGGGTGAGTGATTCTGATGTGGACACTCCTCTGTCCGTGACACCTGCACTGAGGGGTCAGACTGTCTTGGAACCTCTGCCCGTGGTGGATCGGGACGCAGGGTCACCCTCCACACCAGTCACTGATGTGCCTGGGACATCACATCGACGGGGGCATATAGTCGTGCAGCCGCGGGCAGTGCCAACTTGACGAGGACATCCGGTCCTTGGGTCCCGCAGGGGTCAAGCCCAGCAACGCGGTCACCGCGCGCCACCGCTGTATACTGAGTGGGAGCAAGACATGACTGCCAATTCAGAACGGCAGGGGGCAGCAATGGAGAACATCGCTGAGAGCATGGAGCGTGTGGCCTGATCCGTGCTCCCCCTGCTAGGCAGGTGCTTATCCAGCAGTAGGCGGCACGGTCCACGGCCCGCTCGCTCAGGCTGGGCATGGCGGCCTCAGACAGGGCACGCCAGGCTGAAATGTCGTCTCTGCGTCAAGCAATTGCTGCTCACACAGAGGCACTCATGGAGGCCCTGAGGGGGGAGTATGCTTCCCTCAGATCCACTCTGGGTGTCCTTCTGATGTCCCAGAGGGAGCGGTCAGAGGAGAGTTTTGCACAGCTTGAGCGTACCATCTCGGCCAAGCTACAGACTTGCCGGGAGGTGTAGCGGTTGTCAAACCAGGCCTTGCAGGAGGAACTCTGTGTTACATGTGATACCTTGCAAGAGGAAGCACGTGTATCACGGGAGGTTCTGCATGCAGACCTACGTGTCATCGCCACACAGAACCAGGCTCACCCGTCCGGCAGACTTGCTGCCGACGAGGGGCAAGCTGCGGCTAGGCGTGGCCAAGATACTGTGCCACATCCTCCTTTCCAGGATGAGCCAGACTCGGACCACCATCTATCTCCCACATAGGTTGGGCTGTGCAGGCGTTGAGCCCATGGAGGTTTTTTTTTGGCTCAGCATGGGAGTTGAGCAGCACCCTGTACCTCCCCCCTCCTGGGTGCCCCCCCCCAGGTCGTATGTGGCCATTTATGATTTTTCTTTTAGTTTAGTTAGTTAAGTTTCTGTTTGATAGTTAGTTTAATTAGGTAAACTAGGTTTTTCGTAGTTAGTGTAATTAGTTAATGTAGTTTAAAATTGCTTGTCTATTGTGCTTTCATGTGACAGTGCTTTGTGGCTTTTGAAAGCATCCACTGTCTGTTCCAGCTGGTCCCTTCAGGCTTGTCTTGTGTATGTGTTTGCTGCTTGGGCTCCTTGACTCACAAATGCCACTCCTGCTTCCCTTATCCATGGGCTTGCAAGGATGGTTCGGTGTAACAGCCTATTACACAAGGGCTTTGGACTGTCATATCTGTGGCATGTCTGATGCTGTGGAACTTGTGTTAACACCCCTAGTGGGGATAATTGGGGTGTTATTGACCACTGTTCTGCTTTTGCTAGACGGGGTGTTTCATGATTCATGTGTACATTCATTGCCATGCATTGTGAAGTATGTTTCTTATCTTTACTGTACATGTGCTTGTTGCAATTCATGCTGTTCCACATTTTGACTGTGAAAGACTGACTGTGGTGTGATTTCTGGTACATCTCTGACATGGTCCAGTGATGTGATGCCTGAAGAGACACACACAGATGAATCTAATGCATTAATCATGTGTTTCATGCCCTTTCTGCAGGGGGATGAGCCTCCAGACCACCTTTGCCAGCAGACATGGGCCATTGGATGTCTGGAATCTGGACACGTTTGGTGGTGCCCACATGCACATGTGTGCGCAAGCAGAGGCACATGGATTGCAATCATACATCCGAAAACTGCTGATGTGTTTCAAGGGACTCCAGGCAAGGTGAGCAGCACAGGGGGGCCACAACACAGCAAACCTTCCACCAGGCCAGTTGCACATGCATGCTTAGTAGCAGCAATGAGGGTGAGCTTGGACGAATATTGGTGTTGAAAAGCACAATACAGCTCAGATGTGTTGGTGGACTCATGGCTAGTTGATTGTAAGGTTGTCTGGGGCACCAGCAGGGGCAGTGGCACATTCCCTCCGGTCCACCATGGTCCATTGAGGCACTTGTATCACCCAAGTAGCGTATCGAGATATGTAAAGAAGCAGCTGACAGGCACAGATGGCAAGGGACAGACTCGGGTGCAGTGCATTTCATTTCCATGTAGAATTTGAAACATGCACTGCCTACTTTATTTGGGTCGTGGTGGAACACAACTTGTTTGGAAGTCATACCTTGCTATATGCGTCTGTCTGCTTACCCAGGGAACATTTGTAACGCTCACCTGATTCCCGTAGAGGCGCCGGTCTTGACTGGGCGTATACCGTATCTTCAAAGGTGATGTGTAACACACGGCTGGCTCCTTGGGCTGGACCTCTGTGCACTGTATGTCTGACTCGAAGGTTAAGATGTCTGCAGATAGAATATATGGGATTAATGAACTGGGTTATTGAATGTCTCTCTCTTCTTCCCTTTCTCTTCTCCTGTAGAACCCCAAAGGTTAACGCTCTCACCTTAGGTAAGTGAACGCCGTGCTCTCCATCTGCCTCGGGGCAGGGTGCTGTAACCAGTTTCTTCACTGGATAAGGGGAGCAGGCCTCTTGACTTCAGAGGACTGCTGTCCGTCGTTTACTGCACGAACGGTAAGTTTCGAGTAATTCTAATGTCTTTAAAAGTCTTTAGTAATGATGTCTCTTGTTTTTTCAGGGTTCCGGCGATGGCGGATGACGGGCTGAAGTGAGTTGAAGATGGAGCCCGTGTGATGAATGGAAGCGCCTGGAAGCACGTAAGTAAGCGCTTGTTGCCTGCTTCACGATGCGCTCTAACTGTCTTTTTATTTTGCAGGTACAAGTTCGGAGCGGCTGCAGGGTGCCGGAATACCCACTGGGTTAGATGTGGAAAGGAGTAATGGCACGTGAGTATTTAAGTTCTCCAATGTCTTTAAACGCACCTTGTTTTGTCTTTCAGATGCGGGATGCAGCGCCGAAGGCCTCCGGAGCGTGCGAAGAGCTGGTAAGCTTTTGTCTTTCAGATGCCGGAATGCAGTGCGAAGACCTCCGGAGCGCACGAAGAGTAGGTAAGCCTTTGTCTTTCAGATGCCGGAATGCAGCGCGAGGCGTTGGTGACAGCCGATGGACCAGGTAAGTGAAGCGCTGTCACTGAAGACCGTAATGCTAACCTGTTCTTTCTTGTCTTTATAGGTGTTGCTGAAGACTGGATTCAGGATGGTAAGCCTTTTTCCTTAGGCCCAGGATCAGATGCAGAAGACACGATGAGCGTTCTGCTGCAGAGGATGCAGAATAACGCAAAGCAAGATTCATCCATCGGGTGTGGTTTAAATAGCCTCCTGTAGTGCTTAGGTGTCTCCTTCCACAGCCACGCCTAGGTAAGAAAAGAGTTCCTGCTTTCCAGAAGAGTTCCAGTGTTCTGAACCTAGGGAGTGGCTCCTGCCCCACCCAACAGGAAAAGTAGTTCCAAACAGAAGAGGATCAGAGGCTCAACTGGCAGGCAAGTAAGCAGCATGGTCTGCTGCAGGTAAGTCTACCCAAGCATTATGAGCCCGGCGCTTCCAGCGCTGGGACTGGGCATATTTATGAGCCTGGTGCCACTGGCGCCAGGACTGGGTCCAAAAGGTCCCAATTGGGACTGGTTGGCACTCGGAACCTGGGTTATGGATCTGCTTCCAAGGGAGTTGGGAAAACCCTGACCTTTTGGAAGCAGAGATCATGACAGCATTGCATGTTGTGTGATTCGTGATACATTGGTGTTCCATTTGCCACGCACCCACCGGCTCCTGACTTACTGCATTGACTGTGTATGAACCATCACAGGGGTAATGTTACGTATGGGTACGAAGCATCCACACCAGATTGTCTGTTTGTAAAGTAGTTTGTTACTTTGGGGCATATTTGGTGGTGTGTTTGTGTGTTATGGGTACGCACAGATTTTTAACTGTGGCTCTCTTTGCAACATTGAGGTGCTCCTGTTACCGGACCTGAGAGTGCGCAGGCAGGAGGCCAGCACTCACCCCAGAGATAAGTTTCTCTTTGACTTCCATTTCAGTGAATTGCTACTATGTTTATGATGAACAAGTTTGGTATGATTGTGTATGTGTTAATGTGAGTACTACATTCTTGGCCACTCCCTACTTTCCTGTGTCAATCCTACTCCCCTCTCCTGCCCCTCATTCGGGTTATCCAGTATGCCAACGCCTGTCCCGACTCCATATACCTGACCCTCCTTCCCCACCAGGGTCTCAGAGGCCTGTGTGAGTTTGACCTTGCAGCCACCCAGACCACGGTGGGGGTGGTTGGTTCGTGCCACTCCTGCACCTGTACACGGGAGCAGTGACAGTACACATCCGTTTGTGGTGCCTCATTCTATGTTATGTACCACACATGGTACACATCCTGTTGTGACATTGTTTTACTGTGCTACCTTGGTTGTTACGTCATTGTGGTAGTTCTTGGTCTTTGTGAGGTACTGCTACTTCAAGCCATCTACTGGAGGCTGTTCTGGTTAGTTTTTTTGCCTGCAAGCTTTTTGCTTGGCTTCTGTGTTGGCCTGCTTTGAGTTCTCTTGGATGTAGTGTTTTTGCAAATCAAGGTGGACTCTGAGGGTGCAGGCAACTTTTTACACACAAGGTGGGAGATGGTGACAAAGGGGAAGGGTGATCCTGTGGCCAGGTGAACCCCGGTGCAGTTGTTCAGTGGTGTGGTCACAATGGTGATTTGTGAGGGAGGTGTGGTGCTTGGTTGGTGATATTTGCCTTGCCCTGCAGGGTGATGGGCGCCCTGACATTGTAATTGTGGTATCCTATGTACATGATGTGTTCTGCTGATAAATGCCTGTTCATGTGTTGTCTACCTTTCAGGTGTGAGGGGATAGTTGTGGTTTGACATGCTGGGGTGTACACATGGTGAATGTTCACATGTGATGTGTAGAGGACACTGATGGTCACTTTATTGCACATGCATATGTTGAGTGCATGTCCCTACTGACCCACACACTCGCACTGTAATGTACTACATGTACAACCACCCTTCCATGTCAACGTGTACACTCTGTTTTCCTTCTGGTGCCCACTGTGTTCCTGCAGCACATGTCCTATGACCAATTGGGGATCCTGTACATGCCTAATTTGCTTTTTGATGTGGTTTGTCACTTAGATGTGATGCTCAGGGTGTGCATCACACGCAATGGCTGTTAACTGTGCTGTGCACTGAGCAGTGTGTTGCAGGAGGTGGACACGGCACACAGAAGCTGCAGTGTTGATTTTTCAATGCACAATGTGCAAGTAGACAGGCATTCATTGTTATGTTACAACTTCGACTTTTGGAATGCATTTGGGTATGACTTCTTTTGGGTGGGAGGTTGTTGGTCAGTCATTTCATCTGATTCCATGTCAGGCATCATTTTCTGATGCCAATTTACATTTTTCACATGGCAATGTGTACCTTATTGGTACTGTGTTGGTGTATGGCTATTGCTTTCTTTCAGGGGGATTATTCCTTGTGGGTCATTAAATAACCCTCCAGTCTTTATTTGTGGTATTGGCGTATGGCTTTTGCTTGCCATGTCATGTTGTGCTTTGGGAGGGTTTGAGTGACATACCAGTGATAGCCATGGTCTGTTTTGCAGGTGTGTGTGATTCACACCTTGAATGTGTGCCTTTTGGTCACACAGGATTGCTTGTGTTTAAGTAGCTAGGGATGCAAACAATGTGGCACTTCCATGGCAACAATCTCAGGGTGGTAAGGTTGTGACAGTTGACTGTCTCTTTGTCATCATCGATTGTCACCTGGTATGTGCCAGGCCTGTGTGCACTCCGCAGGGGTGGGAGTTTAGGTGAAAAATGTGTCCACAAGCTGGGCCCGGGCATCCTCGCCACGTGCCCTATCCCCACCCATGGTCAGCACCTGTGCCTGTGGTTGGGGATGTGGGGGCACCACCATGTCCACCGGTACGTCCTGCCGTGTTGCAACATTGTGCAGGACACATGCTGCCACAATGATCCTGCACACTACTGGGGGTGCATAGAGTAGCTGCCCACCAGAATGGTCAAGGGAGCGGAAGCGTGACTTGAGCACTCCGAATGTGCGCTCCACTATGGCCCTGGTTGCAATATGGGCCGCGTTGTATCTTACCTGGGGTGGTGTGGTGGGGTTCCGGATTGGCGTCAACATGTGGTTGCTCAGAGGGTAGGCACTGTCCCCTGGAGAGGTGATAATGGTTGTTATTATTGGGGTTTGTGTATTTGTGTGTGTGTGTGTGACATGCATGCATGTGCAAGGGCATTTGTACTCACCTAGGAGCCATGTGTCGCCATGCTGCCCAGCTTCCAGGGCCCGGCTCAGGGCAGACATTCTGTATGTGAAACTGTCATGGGTGGAGCCAGGGTAGTTTGCATAGACAGAGGTGATGATACCCTTTGCATCGCATACCACCTGTACATTGATGGAATGCCAGTGCTTGCGGTTTCGGTAGATGTGCTGAGTGGCCCTAGGTGGACGTAGGGCCACATGGGTGCAATCTATGGCACCGAGCACTTTGGGGAAGTGTGCCACCCTGTAAAAGTCCTGGACAATGGCCTGCCTTTCTGCGGTTGTTCTGGGCATGTATATGTGCCTGCGGACTGAGGGGCGTGCAGTCATGATTGCCAACACCTGGTGTAGGCAGCGTTTCTGCGTGGCCTGTGAGACCCCCCCCCACTATGGCCGTAGTCCGCTGAAATGACCCAGTGGCCAAAAAATGCAGGACATTGAGCACCTTCTCCCAGGGGCTCAATGCTTGGGAGCAAAGGGTGGGGGATGTAAGGTCATCTTCCCACTCCCTGACCAGGTCTAGGATGATACGGGGTGGAAACCTATATCTGCCGTAGACCTGGTCATCAGGCATCCCAAAAAAGGCTTGTCCGTGGTGAAAGAATGCATGCCCTGGCTATTCTCCTCCTCCTGCGGTGTCCCCCGATCAGTGCTGCGACAAATGGGGCATTCATCGTAGCTGTATATATGTGTTTGTTGTTTGCA
The DNA here is from genome assembly GCF_040938575.1 of Ambystoma mexicanum. Classification (NCBI taxonomy): domain Eukaryota; kingdom Metazoa; phylum Chordata; class Amphibia; order Caudata; family Ambystomatidae; genus Ambystoma; species Ambystoma mexicanum. The sequence goes on from NC_090926.1 coordinate 971,434,060, forward strand.
CGCACTTTTATACTGTGCGCGGGGACGCTTCTGCCTGCCTTTGTGTGGCGGACGCATTCACGCCTGTGTGCGTCTTTTGCCATGCGCGGGTTTCCCGTATTTGTATCCATGAATACGGGTTGTTCGTGTGGGCGTTCCGTGTAGTTCCCTGCAGTACTTCCCCAGTTCCGCCTTCTTTTTCACGCCCACTGTTCCGCCTACTTTTGTTGTGTGCGCCGCGTTATGTGCGCGTTTGCTGAGCGCGTAGCGCACGCTGTTTGATGACGTGTGTGCGCGCGTGCGACATTCACCAATTTGGCGCACAACCAGTGGGAAACAAGCGCAGCGCCTTCCTTGAATCACACGCGTGCTTGTGCACTTGCTTTCTCACGCTTGCGCCACCTTGCTCCTGCTTGCGCTGGGATTTTTGGCGCATGTTTGTTCCATGAATCGGCCCCAAAGTGTAATAGCATTGGGTGAGGGAGTCCCCTGCAAGAATTGTTGACATTTTTGTTGTGAAAGGTCTGAGCCAGATGGGGGGTCCAAGGTGAACCTTTTGAGGTCTGAGCCCAACAGAGGGGGAACCGGCGTGTACCATTTGTTGAAACACAATTCGAAAAACCGAAAGAGAGACTTTAACGTGGAAGTCCAGGCGAGCTTCAATCCACGTTTTTAACTTTTATGTATTAGAAACCTTAGATAGAGTGTGTCATCCTGCCTATGAGGGCCGCCTTACTCCACGCTGTCGGACATGGGGAGGAGATGAAAACCTATTTTCCTTTCCATACAAATCTCCTTTATACACAGTTTGTACTAGAGATAGGGCAGGCATTTGGTTTTGTTAGCAACGGCCATTTTGATTTGACCGACAACACTAGGACTGTTTTGTTTATCGTTTGATGGTCGAGACTACTCCCATCTTAGTTTTTCGACAAAATAGGAGTTTTTCCAAACCCAGAATCTTTAATAAAGGTTTTACAAATTGTACCTTCTGTGTCAGTGTCATATTTGTGATACTGTATTTCCCCTACACTAGGCTTTAAATATAATGGGAAGCACTGTTGCATTTCACACAAATATATCACATTTTCTATTTTGTATAAACACCCCCTAGGGGAATATGTCCCTAATTCCCTTCCACCCAATGGAATTAGTAGGGCAAGGATACTAAGGGGTTTATCTATGAAATTATGGGAGTTGTCATACCCATTTGAATAATTATTTAATCTAGCAGAGTCTCTCAGATTTTCCCAGGGAATTCTCAGCTAGCAGGTCTCTCCTAGCCCCCTCCTTCTTTTTCATGAAAGCTGGTCTTGCCTAAGGATTAGGTTAGTTCAGACTCCCTCATATACAAGGCCTGATAATCTCCATATAGCGACCCAATTCACAACTCATCTCTTTGGAACAGGTGTTTTGCTTTCCATGCAGTGTTTATGTCCAAAGCCAGAATCCTATTTTCTGTGTGTTCCTGTCTTTTAAAAAACATACAATATTTCCATGCTTTTGGCACACTATTTGACTGATCATATCTTTCAATTGGCTTGCTTCATAGTCAGTAACTACTATACAATACACATCCCAATATTCATTGGTTGATTATAATTTCTGTACATTTGAAAATAAAATGTTGAGAGCCCAATCTCCTTTTAATATTTGTAAAAGCAAAATTAATGGTATGTTTTATTTTCTCGTAGATTGATGTAAAATGACTTTGTGTACTCCTCTGGCCCACATACATCTGAATATGGGGCATATATGTGTGGTATATTTATCCATAAATGTATCAATATTAATTAATTATTATAAAATCATAGATAACGTGGAATTAGAGTGAGATGAGAGAGGCAGTTCTGAGCTTTAAATCAGACCTTCCAGCTTGTTTTTAACAGGTATGGTTTTTATTTTATGAGTCAAATTGGTTTCTGTGTTTTAACCTGCCAAGCTGCAAGATAACATGCACTTTAAATATGATGAAAGGCTTAAATGTCCAGGCCTGCCCTCAGATAATAATTAGCTAGGAATCAATGACACAGGGCCTCCATTGTTTCAGTGTGCATTAGGTTAAACATCTGGTCAGTTTATCACCTTAAGAAAAGTCAAAGGTGCATCATTAAGTGCAAGAAAATCTGTTTGAAGCTCAGCATAAGTGGAACAGGGTGGGTTGTCATTGGGGTGGTCCTGATGGATATCAGTGAAAATTCCAGGAAATTCAGCTAATCAGAATTATATTGAATGTATTATTCAGTACTTATTCTTAAACTAGGCTCCTGTGTGAGGGACGTAGTCTAGGTGGCCCTTTGTCACCCCAATTGGAATCTGTAAGGATGGCAGAAGTGAAGTTTTAACTTTTGGTTAGTTCATAATGAAGACAACAAAACAAGCATTTGCAAAATCATTTTAATGCCTCTTTTCATTTTATGTGCATAGAAGGCTTATTTACTTCTGTTACAACAAAATGTACATCATTCTGATTAAATATGTTTTACACTTCACTCCTTTGTGTTCAAAATAATGTGAATATGAACCAAATTACAATTTAAACAATGTTAAAAAAATGAAACAATGGCACACTAGTGTGCCATACCTGCTTCCAAGTCACTTCTAACTACAGGTAGAGCTGAATCTACCCAGATAGTAAGAGGGATGACTGCACTTTCTGAGATACCTAAAGGCTTGTTCACTGTCAGTGTCCAGCCCTGAAGACGGACTAAGTTCCAAAATGCTCTGGCAAAAATATTGGTTGCCAGACATTTCGTAGAAAAGAATTCGTCGACAGGACATTTGGTCGAAACCATTTGGTCGAAAAAACCAAATGGTCGAATTTTTTAATTTTTTTAATTTTTTTATTTTCACTTATTTTTTTTTTTGGAGGGTCCCACCTTCAACCCCCTTGTTTTTCTAAAAAAAACTTTTTTTCCCTAAACTACAACCTAAAAAAAATATATATAAATTTAAAAAAAAATTCGACCATTTGGTTTTAGACCAAATTACGTCGACCAAATGTCTTTCGACGAAATGTCTTTCGACGAAATGTTCGGACACCAAAAATATTATAAAATTTGAAAGGAAAATAAGTTCAACTTTAGGATTATCCCCTACTCCTCAGAACTATTTCCACTGTTGACGCTCTGAAGTTGCAAATCATGGTCAGCTTTATGAATACTATCATGCACTGCTTTGCTTGTTGCATTTTGTGACTTGTAGTCTTCTTTTAAGAAGTCATTCAAAGGACAGCTTGTCACAGAATGTGTGTGCCACATGGTTAGGGGAGATGTGGGCTGATTTGGATAGTGTTATTCAAGACTTCTAGATGTCTACCCCTGTGGTTCCACATGCATAGTATGGAATAGTCAATTCAATTGTAAGAACTCCAAAGACATCAAGAAGCAAGATACGACAACACACTTAAAGTTCAAACAAAATATATTTATTAACTTAAATGTCAGATGGGTGAAGGGCTAACTTGCCCTATGCTAAGGTGGGATTTCCCTATCTGAACAAAACTAAGGAGAGTCTGAGTCAAAGATTTCAACTTAATAGTCTGTCTTTTTCCAAAACCTATTCTTGCCCTCACAACTAGAACACACAAATGTATAGGGATGTCAGAGTCAAAATAAACAGTGTCCAATTCAAAGTTCTGAGCTTCTTCGAGCTCACAGCTTCCTCTCAGGTTCCCTTGCCCAAGTCACTCCCAATTTTCAAATACCAAACACCAAATAAAAGGGGGCCTTGAGTCTTCAATCCCAGGACAACACCTCTAAACCTCCCAAGCCTCAGGGTTCCATTCCCCAAGACTTCAATGAAACAAAAGAGGATCTTGAGACTCCAGTCCCAAGACAACACATATTGCTTTCAGGGTATAGGGTGTGCTCTTTGTACTCCTCTGGTTTCTCCTTAGCCACTACGTTTCTCTGCCACCATGTGTCACATAGCCCTTTTTGAATGGTAGTCTTTTCACACTTTATTCACTCCCTAAGGTTTACTGTTTAGGCTTTCTTCTTTGTGCAACAATCATTTAATATTATTCAATTATAGTTCAAGCTTTAATGCAGTGTTATGTTGCTTAATTATATTCAGCTTCAAAATATGAGTTTGTTTGTTGTGCAACATGTATTTAGTATTCAGCATTTTATAGGTTTGCTTCAGGGTTAAATTTTCCTTTTTTTGTCCGGTATTCAATATTGTTGTGCAACATACATGCAGCATTCCGCATTTTAAGGGTCTTCTTTTTAATGTAAAACTTCCCGTTTAGTTTGGTATTCAATGTGCGTTGCTTTTCAGTACTTTCATTAATTATAAGAACGTTCCTTTAAGGTTTGTGAACACTTCAACAAACTTAATTAGTTCAAAAAGGATGAATTCATAACATTCAGAGATTTTTGAAAACATGCTTTTTCCTTTAACAAGGCACACAACCTCTCTGCTACATTGGACCACTCTCAGGACTCATGGACAATAGTGGTTCACTTCATGAGACGCACGGTTACAATAACACTGGGTTTCATACTCTAAAAAACTCACTGCACACTTATAACTATTTTTCTATATCCTGGAAGCCACAAACGTGGTGGCTTCCATCTAGGTGTCCTTTTTCTTCCCCTCAGACACTCTCATGCTCTTTCAGTGCCATGGGTGAATTTCTAGTCCTTTAAATGGAAGGAAGGACAACACATCATCTGGTTTCCTTCCTTTGCCTCGCCTTTGTGCAAAGGGAGCTCTAGCTCCCACTACACATTCGCCTGGACCATCAGCTGCTTTGGTCCTCTGTGTGCTTCTACGGCTGTTGCACGGCTCTCCATGGCTCCCATTGATGTCTCGTCTCTTTCTCTCTCTCTTCTTCTTCCTGCACACAACCGGTTCATACACCTGAGTTGTGTAAAGGGGTTGCATTAATTTCTTAACTATAGGTAGGCTTGTTAGCTAGATATGGCTGATCTTTGCAATGGTACTCATCTGAGGCCCTCTTCCTCGTCTCAGTACCAAAGTGGTGCATGTTGGTAGCATAACTCCTAGTCACCTCTTCCTCATCCCAGTACTGTCAAAAGTCATGTGTGGAAAAATGAGGGGCACTGGCTAAGAATAGCCCCTCAAAGTCACGGAAGGGTTAAGTTTATCATCAATGGGAAAATGGGGATTCCCCTGTCTCACCAAACTCATATTTAACCTTTTTTGCCCTTTTTCTGGTACATGTGGACTGATGGTATCTCATAACTTATCCTTGATTAATGAAACACGGATAACAATATTCCATTTCTTTCTTTGGAATAGAGGGTTCCTTTTGGAAGGGACATGGGGAATACTGTGTCTCGTCTGAGTTTGTCTCACTCCCAATCCTCAACGACCCTCCCCACAGGTGATCCTTCTTTGTTCCTCCACCCCCAGGGTCAGGATCCAAGAGTGATGGCATTTCCCCTGCCACCTGCATAGAAGGTCCAGAGGGAGTGCAAGTGAAAATACCCTCAGTTTTCTCACATAACATAGCAATGTGGGTACATTGACAAGCCCAGCAGAACTCCCCTACCTCACCAAACTACATATCATCAGTCACAAGCAGAATGGCTGCGCTGGCTTTGTTGAGCACTATCGCCTTGCATTAAAACTGCGCTTTGCTGTCTCCAAAATGATGGCTTCGCTGTCTTACCAGCCACACATGGAGCGAGATGAAACATAGAACACCCCGATAATTTCTACTAGTATTTTCTTCAATTGCACCAAAGAAAATAATTCAAAGGCAGCACTGCTATGCTGCCAGCTCAAAACATTTTCACTGAGAAAGAAGATATTCTGGCTTTTAAAATGACTGAGCTCTCATGCTCTTTTTCATCTGTTCAACAGTACACAGTTCTGATCCAGTGAGACCCAGCTAGGTCCCTCCATATTCAGGTTGTGCTCCACCAAAAAAGGGGGCTTCTCTAATTGAAAGACAGGCTGTGTCAGGCAAGATCTTTGAAATAACAAAGAACTTCACTCCAATCCATACGCAAAAAAACTTTCCTTTTTGCAACAAGATGGCACAGATAAACCCTTCATAAGAAGCTCTCTCTCTCTTTGCTCATATCAGTTTCATTGGACCTTTGCTTTGAACAGATTCCTGTGTAGTAGAAATGGACTATGGCCATGGAAATGCTCCTAAAGATACCAGGAAAAGCTGCATTTGTAAAGTACATTTAAGGAAAAGTAACCACATGTAAAATGTTGCTTTCAACAAACAAGACAATGTTGGTTTCAAAAGTGAAAGGTTGAATTAAGGCACTGTCATTGCATAGAATGGGATGGGGGTGATTGAAAAAATATAGGATATTTAAGTCCTACAGACTTGCTTTCTGGTTCAGAAATAAATGAATAAAGAAATAAATACATTTGCTGTGAGGCCAGCATGAAACAGGTTTGACAGGGCATGGCTTCAGAGGGCCCCTGCATTTCCTGGGAACAGAATGTACTGCCCCCCAAATGGCCAGCCTCTTGGAAACTATGAATGAACCAAGAGGAAGCATCTCACACCCTCGAATGAACCAAGAGGAAGCATCTCACACCCTTGTCAGACATTGCAACAGTGCTCCAGCCTTAGACAAAGGATTTCTGGGACACATTGTTGCGACTTTCTGGTATCACCTCCCCACCACTCAAACTGGAGAGCTTCAAAGACACATCCATGGCAACACAGGGCTAGTGCCTGACAATTGGCTGTGGGTTGAGAAAATGCCCTTATTTGGAAGACAAAGCCAGCCCATATGGGGCAAAAGACTGTTCTTATTTCATAAACTTTAAGATTCTTATTTCTGCAACCGGAAATCGCAGGAATGCAAAGGTTTAACAGTTTAAATGTCATTTTTGTGGCATTAAAAGAAGACATTGTGGCTTTCCCTAGCATGTATGGGATGTAAATGGCAAGAAAATGTAAATCATGGGAAAAGTGTAAATGGTATAACTTTGAAATGTAATGCAAACATGCTCTGTGATAGTAGGTACACATGTATACTATTGTAGAATTTTAAGTGAAATATTTCCCACCAAAACTTGTAAAAGAGAATGACTAAACAACATCATACAGATGTGGGAATTGTAATGATACGTTCAGTGTAAAATATGGAATCTGCTTATGTGATTTTTAAAAGTGCTACAACTGTACAAAATGTGCAATCTATATCATAACTGATTTTGGCTAAAATAACTGTGGGAGGGCCATGGGCATTATAAACACACACCTTAAAACTGATGTCATGTCCAAACGGCTGACAGAAAGGCAGTAACAGTCTCCTCTGACCAATCCAGTTGTTAGTGGCATGTCAAGCCAAAGGTCTACCCTCATAATAAATCCTGTGATGTCATGAACTCTACATAAAGGGGAGGAATGAGGGGAGGCATGAAGAGCTCTAGAGACTTTCTTGTCTTCTGGACTCTTTTCTGAATTATTTTCTAGCTTCTGCATATCCAGACATTCCATATTCATCCTGCAAGATTCCAGATGCCACTTCCAGGGCGGAGCATGCCTGACCATATCCAGGTAGGACCATTGATCCAGAAAAACCTCACTAAAAAATCACAATAACTCATGTAGAAAGGGGAAAGATGGCTGAATCCTCATTGGGATTATCCAGCACCACCTTCTTGCCCGGCTACCCGATTTGTCCAGCTGAGGTGCCACTGTGCTGTGACCAGACTTTTGCCCAGCTGTTTTCTTCTAGGAGAGCATGCTGCTGTGACCAGTGACCAGATATTGTCCCGCTGTCCAGAAACTCGGTCCGCTGTCCAAAATACCCCATTAAAGTGCTTGTTGTGAGTAATTCCCTTGCCCAACAACCACAAACTACATCCTTTGCTCTGTTACATTGAAATCCCCTAACTGCCTTAGCAAAAATCGTTAAAATTGTCAGAATCCTTTGTGCATCCTGTCCTTGATTTCCTAGTTTTAGTGCCATTCTTCCTCTCATTTCTGTCCTGGTGTAAGTCCTTAGTACTATTTTGATTAAATAAATTAATTCTCGCTAAAAGAGGCACACAGGGTGAAGTGGTTAAAACTGCAGCTTAACCTTTCTATTCTCTTTTCTACTAAAATCTAGTTTATGTGAAACTTGTCATTTTCTTTTCAAACCAATTGTCTTTGTCCATTGCTTTCATTTTTTAAAACAAATTTACTTTCCCATTGAGAATCTCATCCTGTCAGTAATTTAGAGTCACTCAATTTTACCTTATCCCTGTGATGTGCATCTGTCTCAGCATAAAAATTGCATTCCGATTTTGTCTATTCAACCTGTTTTTCAAACTGTTTCTTATATTTTATTTTTTTAAATGTTTATTTTTATTGGCAGAGGTTTACAAAAACACACATGTCAGAGCAAGAGATACAATTAATACACACGAAGGACGCAATGCGTCTACAGAAAGTATAGTATATCAACAAATGGAAGGATAGTCAATTGTGGCGCACCCTGGCATTCAAGATCTTCACTGTGGGTCCGGGGGTGAGTCACTTTTGGATGTGCTCTCATCTTGACTGATAAGGTAACTGTTGAAAGCAGACCATATGTTCTTGGGACGAGAGTGAGTAGGGAGTATAGTGAGGTATTCTTCTTTGCAATTCCGGCACCAGGTAAGTGTGTTGAGCCACTTCTGAAAGGTCGGGGAGAGGGGCTCTTCCACTATTGAAGTACACATTACTTGGCTACCATGCAGCTTATATTTAGGAATTTAGCCATATGCCTAGTTTCATCAGTATTCCATACCCCAAACAAAACTCCCAGTGGATTAGGATCAATCTCAGTGCCAGTGATATCAGTGAGTGCCCTCAAGATCCCATCCCAGTAATCTTCCAGTTTGTGACATGTCCAGAACATGTGTAGATGGTCCTCACTCTCCGCTTTGCAGCGAGCACAGGTATGTGTGATGGTATGAGCAAACTCAGAGATTTTGAGAGGTGTGTAATACAACCTGTTCAGTAATTTAAACTGTATAACTAGGTAACGGAAATTGAGGGATACTCAATTGGCGTGCGAGCACATCTTTTTCCATAATTGGTCAGAGACCTCAAGGCCTAATTCATCTGCCCATTCGGTGCGTGCCTTGTAAGGCTGGGCTGCCCACTAATAGCATTTTATATAAAGAGGAGATTACGCCGCGGCCACCACTCGAATTAGCGATGTATGCCTCTGGGGTGTCAGAGGGCTCATCAGGAAAGGTGGGCCATCCAGCGCGGAAGGCAGCCCGGAGGAGCCTATAATATTGTAGCATTTCAAGTGCAGACCCAGAGTGGCCCTGCTTCCATGTCTGCGGATCAATGAACCTCTCATCGGGTCGCATTAAAGAAAGTAGGGTAGTTCCCACAGGGTCAAGGGTGGAATCTGGCACATAATGCTGATGAAGTATAAGGGTCATCATGTTAACTTCAGCTGCCGCCAGAATTTCCAGCTTGACGTGCAGGCGAGTCAAAGAGCTAGGGTACCAATGAGTGGCATATTAGGCCTGTGCGGCTATCCAGTATAGTTTTAGGTCAGGAGCTGTGAATCCCCCCTCTCATACGGAAGCGCCATATCTAACCATTTCTTATGCACCACGCCAGAATGCGTTAGAAACTGTGCACATGATTTGTGTAATGTCGCAAAGTATTTTTTCCCAGCCACATGGATATGTTACTAAAGATGTAGAGCAACTTGAGGACCAAATCCATCTTGACAAAAGAGAGTTTCCCAGCAGGTGACAATGGGAGAGAGCGTCACCATGCTATTTTTGACTCAGCAAGCTGTGCTATGGCCAGGTAGTTGTCTGCTAACAGGGTGGTCTTGGACAGAGACATCCAGACTCCCAAATACCTGATTCTGCCAGGGGACCAGCGAAGTGGATACTCTGTGATAGGTTGTTGGGTGGTGTTGGTAAGTGGAAGAACCTCGGACTTCGAGTAGTTGATTGTGAAACCCGAGAAGGTACCCAATCGTGTGATGTCATGTAATACTGGATCAAGATGGGTAGCAGGGTCTCTGATGTATAATAATACATCATCAGCATATAAGGATATAATCTCAGGGATGTCTTTCAATCGTATTCCCCTATGGGAATGGCGCACTCTAATGTGGTCCGGCATTGGTTTTATCACTAGTGCAAAGAGGATCGAGGAGAACAGGCAACCCTGTCGGGTGCCTCTAAAGAGTGTAAATAACGTAGATGTTAGGGAATTGACCCGGGCCCTCGCCACTGGATTGGTGTACAACTGTTTGATGTATCCAATCATATTGGGACCAATGCCCATCATTTCTAAAACCACCCAAATATATTTCTATGAGACCATATTGAATGCTTTTTGAGCATCTGGTGTGACTACATGGCATTCGAGTCCTGGTCAATTCTAGCCATCACATTAAAGAGCCGCCGGATATTGTGAGAAGTGGATCTTCCAGGTACGAAGCCCCCTTGGTCTTCATGGACCAGGTACATCATGATCGGGAGGAAATGGTTCGCTATCACCATAGCAAAGATCTTGGTGTTCCTATTCATGAGGGAGAGGGACCTGTACGAACAGCATTCATCGCTAGGTTTGTCAGGTTTAAGCAACACCGTTATGACAGCTTCGCGGAGGGAGGGAGGAAGGACTGAAACACAGAGTGACTTGTCCTAGACCTCCAATAGTTTGGGAGCAAGAATGGAAATATGTTCTTGGTAGAATTCAGATGTGAGCCCGTCAGGACCCGGCGCCCTACCCTTAGGGAGGTCTGAGATGGCCCTGACTATCTCATCCAGCAGGATCGGGGAGTCCAATTGGTCCCTGGTCGAGGAGGAGATGCATGTTGTGGGGATATGATCGAGGAGATCTCTCATTTGTTGTTCACTATGTTCTGGGGGTAAGGCATAAAGGTTTGTGTAGAACTCAGTAAAGATATCCAATATTTGCTGGTCCGACCATCGTGGAACTCCCTGTTCATCCTTGACAGAAGCAATCTGGGCCTGGCCCATTCTCCTCTTGTTAGATTTGCTAGTGTTTTCCCAGGTCTTTCACCCTTCCCATACTTCCGTGCAGCTTTTGGGCAACTAAAGTATTTAACTTCTCTCGTGGCTTGCGTCTCGAATGTCTTGAGTTCCTTGCTGATTTGTGCGAGTTTGGCAGGGTCAACTGCCGTTGAGCAGTCCTGTTCCAACTCTCGCAGCCTGGATTTGGAACGACTGAGGTAGTTTCTTATCATTTTTAGTACACCTGCCTCATTTGATATGGACATCCCTCAGATATATACTTTAAAAGCATCCCAGCGGACACCCGAGGTAGTAGCTTGAAGGGAGTTGCATTAAAAAAGGTCTCAATATCGGCTAGTATGTTAGTTTTAAATACTACGTCCAGGAGGGCAGCAGACTTGAAATGCGATGTACTAAAAGTCGGCATGGGCGTTCCCAGTTCCACCGATAGGGTAATTGGGGCATTGTCGGACAGCGTACAGGTAAGTATCTGCGCCCCATCAATCCTACCCATCATGTCCCTAGATACCAAGAAAAGATCAATTCTGGAGGAGCTATCGTGAAAGATGAATAATAGGTATATTCACGCAGTTGAGGATGGAGAACCCTCCAAGCGCCTCAGATGTCAAGTGCTGAGCTGTGCATGTTCTGGATGCAGTACCCGTCCTATCCAAGCTGGCGTCTAGTATCAGGTTAATGTCACCTCCCCAGATGATATGAATTCCCACATAGCCCAATAGTATAGAGGCGATAGTATCAACAAAATCTGGGGTATCTAAATTGAGTACATAAGTGTTTCCAAGGAGGTATTCCCTGTTCACCATTGTGCAGTGTAAGATTACATACCTACCTTCGGGGTCTATACAGCTCTTGTGGAGTATGAATTTGATAGATGTATGGATCATTGTCAGCACGCCTCTGGCCTGTGTGGAGTAAGACGTATAGAATCTGTTAGGCCCACAAGATGGTGCAATGCTCATCGCCAGGCGACCCCGAGAATGCATTTCTTGCAGCATAAGTATCTTACTACCGTGTCTATGTGCACAGGCCATGATTCTGCGGGCCTTGGTGTGATTACTCAACCCCCGGATACTTCAGGATATTATATTTGTGGGTATTTCATTGTTCTAGGTTACATCCCAGCTAGTATGTCCTAGCGTGTATCTACAGATCGAATGTTACCATTATGACACCCTAACATGACATGGAATGCTCGTCTGCCTCTGCCATTTTCAATAGAACTTCCACAAACAACACCTCCCCCACCCTCACCACTCCATTACAGCTGGCAGTGTCCTTACTCTCTGCAGATACCAATAGACTCCCCAGAACAGGTATCAGTGGGCCGATCTAAACGTGGACCAACCACACTACTGGCCCAACAGGGGCTCACACACCAAACAAGTCAGCAGTGGAACTCATTAGGACACTGTTTTTTCTCACTGATGCATATGGTGCCAAGAACAGTACTGATGCAGCTGCAAATATAGCATGGGAAAAACAAATTGCATCAGTAGGTAGGAGTATAAGCTAGTATTGCATCATGACTAGTATAGCATTTACCGGTAGATTCCCATGATAACCAAGGTGGTAAGGTGAGCCCTAACTCAGAGTGCCACACGCACATGCGGGGAGGAGCTAGTAGATCAGATGCTGCTATCTACTCAAGAGCAAAAGGATACTAGTTACCAAAAAATTAGGGTTATCAAGAACAGCTAAAGTCTGGCTTAATCATTGTCCATGGGGTCAACAGCCGGATTGTTAAGTAGTATCTGTGCTTCTATAAACTTCACCGCTTCATCGGGGACCGTGAAGAAGTAGAGTTTCCCCTTAAAAGTGAACTTTAGCTGTGCCAGGAACAGTATTGCATAGGAAATATTATGTTCCCGCAGCATCTTCCTCACCCCGAGAAATTGGCACCTCCCCTAGCACCTCCCCTGGATTCCAAATCATTGCACTTAGCCTTAACGAGTTCCATGTCACGGGTGAGGGAGGCAACCGTGTTCTGGAGAGTGTGTAGGCCACGATTCCGCTTTGGTGATTCTAGTTCCGGCGTGATCTAATTGAGATTTAAGTGATGCGACATTAGCGTTTATATCGTCCAACTTTTTGTGAAAAGAAGCAAAATTCGTTGCCATAGATTCCATCATTGCCGTAAGGTCGGGGGTTGGCACGTCCGGGGGTGAGGCAGGTTCTTCTCTGATTAGATGATATATGGCCCGGCACTGATCTAGGCACAACTTTGGTAAACTTGTCCATGGCGCCCATTTTGTTGGCACCCCGGGATCTGTTAGAAATTTCAATGTACTTGGATGTGTGGTAGAGCCCAGATGGTTGATGTCCAGGTGTTGTAACTATTCAGCAGACCACGTAGGAGTCAGAAAGTACTTAATGGTAGCAACACGGAATAAGGAAGGATCAGAGTAGAGGCACAGAGTCACAGTAGCAGCCAACCAGAGGTGGCTTGTTGATTATGTGCCTCACGGGACTGAAGAAATGTGTACAAATGGGAGCATTAATATGGTGGTGTGTCCTGGGCAGTAATCCTCAATCCAAACATATAGTAGTGTGGATAAAGCAGGTCACAGGTGGTACATGAGTCTATGGCCAGTGCAACACCCACATATCTGTTGTTCTTTTTCTCTATCTCAGGACAAGTAGTGTTCCTGTGGGTAAGTGGCCAGACAGATGTGCGCGTGGGGTATGGAGTTCAAGAGGTACGCGGGGGTTCATGTATCAGAGCCTTAGAGCGTGCAACAACCAGGGCTTCCAAGGGCCCATACGGGTCCAGTAGGTAGGCCCAGAGCGCAGCGCAAGTATTTATTTGGCTGTGGTGCAGAGGCCACCACGCTGGGCCTTGTAGGGGGTTGTAGCGGGCAGCGAAGCGCCTCAGGTGTGTCAGTTGGAAGCCGCGTGGAACAGTGTCAGGAGCACTGAAGGGACGAAGAACGCCGCCAGGAAGAAAATAAGTCCGGGCCTCAGCACCCACCTTCCAGATTTCAGGGCAGCTGCATCTGTGATCCTCTCGAGGCTCGCCAGCAGTCCACCGCGGTCAGGTGAGATTCATCTACGGAGCCACTCCAGTCACTGCACGGCTCCCTGCAGTGGTGCCCCTCCAGGGGCAGTTGCATATCTCCAGCAGGCTCAGAGGCCCCCAGAGCCACCCACGCGGCACAAGCCACCCATCGTGTCCTCCTTGGCCCGCTGCAGGGGGAATGTCAAGTCACACAGGGGGCACTGGAAAGAGCAGGGGAATAGCCTAGGAGCAGCCCCACTAGTGCTGGGACGGGGTTAGGCGCAGGGGACCACCAGGCTCAGCAGCACATTCACATTGATCTTATGGCAGTATAAGCCACAGATGCACGGCATCACTGGCCGGTGAATATCGGAGATAGGCGCCCACAGCAACTACTGCGCCAGATAGTAGAACGTAGTTACAGATGCCCACAGCACAGTGGGTATTTGGGTGCCACGTCTGCCGTGCAAGTCCAATTGTGGCAGCAGACGGCCGTACAGGGGATCCACACGGCTCCATCCACCCGTAGGGACGCGCACACAGCAAAAGTTTCAGTCGGGCTCAAGGCACCGATTATCCCCAAAATTGGAAGTGGACGTGCTGTAGGGTATCTGCTATCCGCAGTGGCACTGATGACAGGAGAAAGACAGTATGTCCGCCGATGGATTTGGATGAATGTTGGTAGTGCACGAAGCACCAGAGCTAGCCAGACATTTCCTAGGCTGCTCAACAGTGACCCCCCCCCATCGTTTTTTAAATCGTTTTGACATTTAAATTTGTATAAATTACCAAATGCAATTTCTACTCGTGTGATTTGGCTGCACTGTGTTTTTCACTTCAAATTTCATTTTCTGAACTGTATGCCCGTTGTTGGTACCTTAACTTGTAGTTTGCTAGTGTTATTACATCCCTAATACTGTTATAACTCATATTTACATAATTCTTTCAACTGCACATGTAAATTAAATATTTAGTAATTCCGAGGGCTATTTTGTGAAATTGCAAGGGTCTTTACCTTCCATTTCGTGGGGGAAGGTCAGATTTCACTTTTGTTTGCTGCCCAGTATACCTGGCTCCTTGCTACTCCTTGCTATTTACCCAAAATTCGGTTAATAGGGGTTTGAGGAGTTATTGCAGGGAGAAATCTTAATCGGGGTGCTCTCTACCCAAAAAGTAACATTGCTCTCATTCATTTGTGCTTTGTGTATGTTATATTAGAAGGTCATGCTAAGTGTATTGCATCACTTTACCTTGTAATTATCACCTCATTGGTGATTGCTGCCCAATATTAAATGTGTGTGATTTTTTGTTTGAATTTAAAATAAATAAATATTGTATTACCACCCACCGGCCAGGTTCATGGTCCATTGTGATCTGGGGTATTTGTAAAAGGTGGTGTGAGACGGGTTGGGTGCCATCTCAATCTGAATTCTTAGGAAATAAAATAAACATGCTTTAATTGTGCGCTGCAAGATAGGCCAGTATCAAGAGTCCTGGTCTGGTGTGTGTCGCCCCATTAGAATCCTTAACAGCAATTATGAGTTGTGTACTCACCTCTGGCTGCAGTGGATATCTAGCTTCAACCTCTTTGCTTTCAATGCTTTTTGTCAAACTGCTTGGGTGCCTACCTACAATCTTAGCTGGCAGGATCATGAACTGGATCTACAAGGTGCACTCTAACAACAGAGCCCGGCATGAGTGATCCAGGCTTCATTGATAAGAACACACAAGCTCTGTGTTTGTGTCAGGGGTAGGACTCACTGGCAGCATCAGGCATTCATTTTTTGCTGAATCTAAGAATTACCTGCAGCAAATTGAGCAAGTGGAAGGTCATGTTTCTGTGACACGATAAACCTCAGTTGCTCATTTAAGGGGTATCAATTCACCAGTTCTTCACTGGCTGACAAGGTGTATCAAGAAAAAAAAAATAAACATCTGCCACCAGGCACCTTGCCCTAATCCCGGTTAGTGGTGGGGTGTTGCCACCAAGCCCATCACGCCATCCCTCAGGACGCAGAAGATAGTCTTGATCATCGCCATCAATGACCTGGACTAATTTTCTAACACATTGTTCTTGCACTGCAGTCCTTCATTGCTTGCATCACACTCAGCTCCCCTGCATCACGGTGCACTGCAGTATTGCTTGGATGGAACATAGACGATGATGCACAATTAATTTAATTTTCAAATATTCCAATTAATTTCGGAAAAAAAGAAACTATCATGAAAAATAGACCCAGAAAGTAGACATGCAAATGCAATCTGGTACCCGGACTGTACCCTATTTTGACATATGATTCACATGCTACCCTCTATTAACAGGACGAGGTACTGCAGACCCGGTCGGGAAGGATACACAATAGCTGGATTATGTAAAGTAATTACCATAAATATCCAGCATCAGCCTAAGAGGATTCCTGCCTCTCACACCACTATAACCATCCCAATACTTATCGCAACGGGCCTCAAGAACCTCCAGGAAGCCTGGTCCAGGGTTTTGTCTGTGCCCAGGGGTGCCATGGTTGAAAACCCACCCTCATTTAAAGGTCCTTCCAGTTTTCTTGTCTCTAGTACTGGTATCAATTGGAGATATTTTGCAAAACCATGAACGTGGAAATTAAAAAAGGATGACTCAGGTTTACTGCATTAGATTGTTGAACTAGGAAAAGGGGGGAAGTTATAGTGGAGGGTTAAATGAGATGATACAGGGTGCTGAGTATCAAACTCTTGGTCTAGTGTTCCATTGACATACTTTATAAGAAGAAGAACAACCAGGCTGTTAATGGTTGTCTGGTGCAGGGGGCGGCAAGAAGGATGGCTTTGCCCTCTGTGTTTTCTTAGACCTGATTTCAACCTGCCAAAAGATTATAATGACAACCTGGCAGAGTGGAAGGCTTTCATGTCTGATCAATGCTGAGAAAAAGACAGCGGTCATGCCCTTAAACATTGCGCACTAAAAGACAAACCTAGATAGTATGCTGATTACGTTGCTGGTGACTTGGTGCATTAAAAAATCTTTGTTGCTAAAATAAAGGATAAACCAAACTAAACAATACACACATTTTACTTATTTGCCAGTGACGTGTAGAACTGCCAACTTCTTGGAAGGATTTTCTGGTGTAGAGGATGTCCAGATCACAATTTCTATTGCCTGTGAATCCGTTTTGGGGAACATTCACTTCTGTGTCATGCCCTGTCTCACCACTTTGTCTGGATGGTTGAGGGGGTTCATACGCACTGATCTTTGAGTGCACAGGTGTTCATTTTTGTTGGCTTGTAACCTGAAAGCTTCCCTCAATGCCCTTTAGCCCTGCAAGGTGTCCTTGCTATGCCTTAGAGAGACACAATCCAATTATCACAATACTTTAGGACATACCCACGTCCTCTCTTTTGAGGAACCATGTCAACCCAGCAGGAATGACATGCACGCATGATGTCACAAAACATTCTCCAACTCTGTATCTCTGTCTTCCTAACCTTTGCTTCCCACCTTCTGATCTTCTTATCTAACCCTCACTCATTTTTGTTCTCAGTCTAGGAGAATAAGTTCTGGCTACACCTGATTGGAACACTGTTCAACACTCAATGGGCAGGCCTGGGGACTCTGATACCACCATGGAAGTGATTTGGTTCAGTATGAAAGCATATTAGCATGACAAGTATTCATGTACACACCTACCAATACTTTAATTGTACACGTACTGTAAAAATACCAGTACTGTAACAGTCACCTTACTGTATGCAGGTTTTGGGATTTCTCACTGGTGAGGAATTACCCCTACTGCACATGCAGTCGTTATGTCTTAGTCATGTTGGGCTTCTCGGATAATTATATTGTAATTATTGCATAAAGTGATTGAGGCCAAAAAACGTCATAATAGTAGAGAAGCTCACAAAGCCCAGAGGGGATTCAACAAGGGGCGGCTTCACCACTCACACAACTCTAACCACCCCAATAAATATCCTGCCCCAGTGGAGGTTTGCCCTTTTCTTTACTATTGAAACTTGCAAGGGCTCTGAATGCTGAAGATCATCTAATCTGTTGTCTGATCATGTTTTTGCTGCCAGGTCATTCTTACATTGGTTATAGGTCTTTTGGATCTCCTTCTATTCACAAAGTTATTCAAAATGTAGATCAGGAGCAAAGGTAGAGGCAAGGTTTATTTCCAAATACCTGCATAAATGGGTCTGGAAAGTGGTATAATATCCCTATTCCAGAAATGTAGCCCCAGTCACAGATAATGATTTAGACACAGGTCTTATGCAGAACGTCAGTATGATATATTTAGTGGGTTACCTTAACAATGAGCTTCTTAATGGTACATCCTTTCGACAATGGGGGGGGGAGTCACCATCCGATCTCAGTACAATTCCATTCAACCCAACCATGTGACATAGACCACCTCCCTAGCTGATCCTTCAATTACACATAGAAGTACCTAACTGCATAGTCATCACTCCTGTGAAGCCTATTGAGGTTCTTAGGAGACTAAACCAGCCTTCATGACACTATAGAGGGCCTGTAGCTGGACGGGCCTACACCTCGGATAGAGGCTTACATCATGCATGCATGAACTATTGGAAACTCATATGCTTGTAGACCAATCATCTGTTGTTCTGCTAAGTCTGAGCCTCATGTCCACTGATCTAAAATAAAATGCTGCCCACTTCTAAATTTCATTACAGAAGCACATTTATAACTTCCTCCCTAGATTTTAATGCATCCTCTCAATAGTCCCAGCTTATCCTTAGGTTAATGTCATACAGCATTTACCAGAAAGAGGTATTTGTAATGCACATTAACAGGGTCCAAGCCATTCACTTACGTTCTATGTGTGGGAAACAGTCCTCAGTTCAAATGTCAAAGATCTGCAATATGCTTATTTTTCTGACCCGTTCAATCATTTCCCTCTCACTGTTCAGACCACAAGTTGCAAACCTGGGGTTTTGATAAGTACAAACCGTCATTCTGTTAACTCGTATATCCTGTTGGGACAATATACTGCGTCACTTGCTTTCCACAAAATACACTGTCACATTACAGGGCTAAGAACACAAGAAGAGTTGGATTGAGAAGGCTACATATATATTGTCAGTTAATTTTGAAAACTAAGTGTTTGTGGCCTTCAATAGGTCCTCCATTGGCAGTTAAAATAAAACGTCATCTTTTAAGCTTAGAATATGCATGTAGGGTATTGCTCCCATGTACAGCAAAAAGGTGCTTCTAGGAAAATATGGCAACATCCTACAAAAACACAGGGCCCTTTACTTCACTGTTATAACTTTGAAATTGATATTTCTGTAGCACATTATGTTTCTGACACACTTGGGTCTGTGCACATTTTGCCATATAATTCCATGATTTACAAGGGATGATGTGATTATTAAGCAATATGCCCCGAGCGGCGGGGCATTACCAACTCAGGTAATGCTCCAGAGCCCATAGCTCCGCGGCACTAAAAGCTTTTTTTGTCCGGAAACACTGCAGCATTTCGGGACAAAGAAAATGGCCGCCGGGAAAGGGAAAACTGAGTCCCTTTTCCCTTTCCATGGCGGCCATGAGGAGCGGACACGCTGGAAACAGACGCATTTTCAGTGCACCCGCTCCTGAAAAAAAAAGAAGGTAAGTGCGGTTGGGAGGGCAGAAGGGAGGGAGGCAAAGGGGAAAAAAATAAGAAAAAAAAATGTACCTGGGTCCCCGGCGGGGGACGATGGATGCCTCCAGCCATGTGGAGGCTCGGAGCAGGGAGGGCCCCCCTCCGAGTCTCCACACGGCAGGATGCTGCCATCGTCCCCCGCCGGGGACCCAGGGATAGAAGGTAAGTGGGGTCGGGAAGGCAGAGAGGAGGGAGGAAAGGGAAGGTGAGGGGAGGGGAAAAAAAAGCTTTACCTCAGTCCCCGGCAGGGGGCGAAGGTAGCCTCTCAGTCGTGGGGAGGCTCAGAGCGTCCTGCTTCGAGCATCCTCATTGGCTGAGGGGCTGCCACGCCCCCCGCCGGGGACAAAGGCCGTGGAATCCCGCTGAGGGATTCCCGGCCTGGTAATGACTCGGCGAGGGCCAATCAGAATGGCTCTTTCATTCTGATTGCGCCCTCGCCAGGTACTAATTGATGAAATGCAATGTTGCTTTTAGACTCCATATCTCATCGATTGTCGAATTCCATGTAATAAACTCTTTCAGTTTGATAAGGCATTATGTCTGCATCTCCTGCATAATTAGAATTTGTTCAAGACCAAATCATTTGGTGAAATTTACTCAGGGCCCATTATTGCACCTGGAATCAGTTCAGTTTGTGTAAATCTCCACACCATGTGTCAGGTGCTGTCTCTCAAGGAAGCAAGTGACCGGTGAGACTCTAGCGACCTCTGCACTTTAAACTTGAGGCAGTCTCAATTTGCCTTTGGTATTCCCCTACAAGCTGTCTATTCTATTTCTATAATGTCTGCTGGTATGAAATGAAAATCGATATTAGTTATGTTAAACAGCAGATTGAATCCCATCATACCTAACAACACACAGGAAGCCTGTGTCAAAGAATGACTAAACGCAGGTCACATTTTCACAAGCTCTTTTGTAGTATTTCTTTAAGTCCTAATAGAAGAAAGTGTTTTAACACTTTGCATTCTGCTACATGTAGTCCTGCCTTTCGAAAGGGAAAAAAAAAACTTCAAGTAAAACATAACAGGAATTCAAAATGATATAAGCTAAGATCCAGAACATGTAAACCATTACTTGTAGTTTGTTTGATTCTTATGTATAAAAAGCGTGTTTAAATAAAAAATATAAAAAGTCTGCCATTACCACTATTTTGTTAGTAAATATAGTGGGGTACTGTTAACCCTTGTTAACTAATTCTCAGGGTCAAACTTTAATTTAATTCCATGTTAGAAATGTTAACCTAGAACATCTATTCTGTTTCATAGATATGTAGCATCATTTATGCTATCAACTATGGAGTGATATTTCAAATGTTTGTATGTGTTGCTTTTATTGCCCTGAGCCAAAATAAAGCTCCTTTTGACTTTATATTGTGTGGCCTGCATAGTTTCTAAATATTAGTGTGAATGATCAGCAAGTGACGTTATGTGATAGATTGTCAACATTATTGAATGTGTTGAAATTCAGCATGTCCGCCGTTGCCATTACTTTCGATTCAGATTACGACTGTATGGCAGAAGAGAAGACATTGTACTGCATTTAAAGAGGGGGCAGATACAGCACAAATAATAAAAACGGGATTTGTCTTTTGATGCGAATTCACATCCTATCACATTTTCCACACACCACATGCTAAAAGGTCCCTGTGTGTGTTCTCTCTCTCTCACAGCATGGCCTTTGCTGCCACCAGAAAGGTACACTTGTTTTTTCAAAAATCCATTGTCTGATGATCAAGAAAATTAATTGTTTCTGTTTCTATTCTGTTTTCTACATCTGAGTGCTCTGAGGAGTGCACAAGGAGACGTTGTAGGACACTTACACCCCACCCTCCCCAAACAATAAATGAATACAACAAGTATTACTATATGAAATACTGGGTTTTCTTTCTCACCTTCTTTTACAATTCAACAAATGCTGTTGGAGGCATTTCAAGATAATTTTAAAATAATTCTTATTTTTAAATTCACCCATTTCCTAGGTGATTCCCTTTTCCCAAATGGGGCAATTAGGTCGAACAAACACACCAGTGGCCTAAGAAATGTCAACCTTCCCCAATGGAGAAACTTAGGGTTCATGTAACTCTTCCTGCCCAAGTTTCCACATAATACATAGTACCTATTATATCGACTAGTGGGGGCCATAGAGGTTTTGTTGGCAATAGAAGGGCTGGTCAAGTATAGAGAATGCACAATCCATTGTGAATGCATTTGAATATATATCTTTCTCATTAAATGTGGTTACCAAAGGTGAAATAGATCACGTGATCCATATATGGGTCCACTGGTGTTTGCTATGGCAGATACCTTATTGCTGACCAGTTTTTGGACAGCCTCATTACGAGGTTGGAGGTAGCCTTGCCGGTTTTACCGGCAAGGCTACCTCCATACCGGCATGAAAATCCGGCATCCGCGAATGGGCAATTACTGGGGTATTCTGGCCCCGCCAGACCCGGTAATTGCCCCGATGGTGCTGGTGCTGGCACATCCCCATTCGTAACGGTGCCGGTGCTACAGGCTTGCTGTACTTGCGGGTGCCTTTCATTCTGCCAAGGCAGACCTGGCAGAATTAAAGGCACCTGCGAGCACAACTCAGAGTTTGCCGGTCCAGTAACAACGGTACCGGCAAGCATACCGGTACCGTTGTTACCGGACCGGCAACCTCGTCCATAGAGACTTATTCACAAATATGTGTATTGGAGCAAAGAGGGGGCCGTGGCCATCTCTGACTTGCTCATGCCAACTAACACCTGTTTCACAAACCCTGGAACTGGAGAAATCTGGGGATGAATGGAGCTCTACATCTCTTCTATACCCCTGTGCAAATCTTTGTGAATCACTTTTGCACATGACCGCTTCCTAATGTTCCAGGGTCTCCAAATGTGCCCCCGTTTTAGTGTTTGTGAATCAGGTGCAGGGTAGAAGGAGCAAATTAAAGGCATCTCTGATTTGCTCCAGTGCAAACCATTGTCAATCAGAGCGATCATCTTTTTTTATTGCTACAGTGTTAGGACCAAGATGATTATGTATCTTTTCCATGGTACTTCCAAATTAGGTTTTACATATTGACGGACTATATACTACGTTATCATTCAGCCCTCCACATAAGAGTCTGTGCTTGCACCAGGTAATCCAGCTAACAGTCAGAACGGCCCCTCCTGCTAACAGTTAGGGCCCCCTACTTTCATACATTGTAGGTATCTAATCTAACGTATCCAAGTTATCTCCAGCCACTTTGGTCTGAGCTTCCCCTATCCAGCCATGCTAGCCATCAGAGTGTGCATGCATCAGTCTGAAAACAGCAGTCAGTCAAAGCTGCCACTGACCATTCTTGCTGCCTTTTACAGCTAGCCTTGTAGGCAGCCATTCCTTTTACCAATTTCAAACAAATTGAACTATACACTTCAGTTAGCAGTCAAAGCCTACACCAACCACAACTGCCAAAAGGTAGTGGTCTCTACCAAATACTGCAGAACAGTTAAAATTGATTGCATCCAGCTACCTATGAAGAGTTTGGAACACCATAAACAAGCCAAGTATTCCAACAATAAGAGCCTGGATCAGCCACTCCTTATAACAGGGGTTGAACCAGCCAACGGTTAGATCCCATCCTACCCGATAATGCTACCTGGCAGACACCCCTAACAAAAAGATGCTAGCAGTCAGAGCTTACACTAACCACTCCTGCTACTCACACTACTCTCTCCTGCTACCAGTGCCTCTTACGTTGGCAATCAGCCAGAGACTGCACCAATCGCCCCACAACATCAAAATCTCTGTTCAGCAACTTTTTCTAGCACAGATTGCAGCCATTTCTTCTGATAGAAGTCGGAAAAACAACTCGCCACCTATTCTAACATTGAGAGCTTTCACTAGCCACTCCTGCTATAATGGGTTGAAGCAGTCCACAGTCAGAGTTTTATCTAGCCACTTCTAGCTGGTTGTCCATAAAGCTGGCATTCCTGCCAGTAGAGTGAGCGTGCAGAAGCTACACCTAAGCCATATCATAGAAATCTGTACAGCCACACCTCATATCAATGAGAACTTCCAGCTGTCACTATTCAGAGCAGTCAGGCAGTGCCCCAGAAATTGCTCTGCACCCCGTTTGGTAAAGAGGGCTTGCAGCAGTCACGCTGGCTAGCTGTCGGGCCCAATCCCTGCCATTGCTTCAAAGAGCTGACGATTGCAGCAGCCACTACTGGTAGCACGGAGACCATAAAGCTGCTACCACAGTCAACTAGCTTTCGCCAGCCATAGGCCGAACTTCCACAAGCTATGCCTGCTACTAGAGGTCCCACGAGCCACTCCTGCTGCTATAGTTGCACCAGACAGTCATGCTAAATGACCGGGAGTATCCAGGTGAATCCATCTAAAGTGGCGTGCAGTGGATTTGCAGACGTGGTAGTCAGAGTAGAACTAGGAGCAATACAGATTACCGGTAAATCATTGTATCATTAACTCCCCCTCCCTTGCAACACCCACTAATCCGGGCTGTGGCAGGATCGTGTATTTGCAACTTCAAAGATGAGGATTTGAGCACAAAACACAGAGACGAAAGCCACCAGCAGGAGCCAACAAAAGGTGCATCCTAAAAATATTTGAATATCAGTGGATGCAGATGGATTTCCTTCAAGAAGCCATTTATCTTTTTATTACCAAGTCAATCATGAGCAAGTGCATTCTGGAAATCCTCAGAGCTCCCACGAGATAACCGCCTGCAAGCAAGGGGGAAGGCATTGCGAACATTCCGGACAGTCCTTGCATTGCAGGCACATTCCTCCTACCTTTACCCATCCTCCCAGGTATTTCACTTCAGTATTCATTTATGAGTTTTATATGTGTTAGGTTATGTTAAGCTATGTGTGTAAAGGGCAGTGTTCACCATTATTGCTGTTTTTTAGCTATAGCGTTTCAGTTTCCCTGGCGGCCATTTTTGAATGCTTTTTCATTTCGATAAAAGTACGTCAAAGTGTAAATGAGGGAGAGCATACGAATATGGTGCATTATCATTGGGTGCATGGGGGATGGGTGCATGGCTCCTGGAGGCGGACCCAAACACTTTGGGGAGTTGAATTGCAACAAATATATATTTTATAAGAAACAGTGATAATTTATTGTAACCAAATGACAGGAATGTACAACTTTGAGAGTCTTAGTATGGAAAATGCCCTCACGATTTGAGTCCAAGCTCAGTGTCGGCTCAGATTGGCGCTCCCCACCTTTCACCCTTTGCTCGCAGTTCTGCTCTAGTTAAAAGATGACCAATGGAAGACTAGAAAGGAGCCTCAGTTGCCAAGCAAATACCCGTGATATGCTCCTCTCTCCCACTCTAGAATTTTCTCATCCACCCCTCACTCCTGCCACCTGGTCCATATCTTATGTTATCTTGCATTTGAATAGTGCCTCCTGCCAGGGGTTATGACGTTGAAGGAGCTATGTGTACAATTGGACTGAATTTATTGTGAGGTGCAGCGCCGGAAGGAGAGAGAGGTGTTTGCTGCGCCAGTGTGTGTCTGGAATTTACGCAGCGCATAGGGAGCCTGGGCATGTTGAAGCCCTGCCCAAGAAAATACAGATGGAAAAGCACTTCTTACTTCTCTAGGGACCCCAACAACATTTTGGGAGGGGTTGTATGTCAGAATTCTGAATGCAAAAGCTCTTTAAAAAGCAAGCAAAAGAACCTGGCATGGTTACCATAATAATTATTTTTGTTTTGTATTTAATTGTCAAAAACCCTTTTGTGAAATTGAGGAGGGAGTCAAAAAGCACCCAGTAAAGTGGAATTGACTCACCCCTATGGAACCATATTACAAAAAGCAGCCAAAGAGCTAGGCAAAATACTGACAACGATCGGGGTCTACTCTCTTTGGGATACTATGCGGCACCTTTGGGGTAGCCTTGCTTTAAAAGTCATAAGGACTCATAAAGCAGAGCACATACAAACATACGACAGCAAACGTACAAGTGGCTACTGACTCAATAAAAAAGTGGGCTTCCAAGCAAACAACTTCCAAATTTATTTGCCTTTTTGACAACTTTTCTTACTGTCCTATAACCACGTGGATGTGCCTACTCCACCACACTACTACTCTACTCCACCACAACACTACTTTACTCCACCACACTACTACTCTACTACACCACTACATAATTTCGTATGCAACCTATTCTGGACGACCCAGTATACCCTTGACTCTCCAGGCGACCCTACACTTGGCGGGGGCACATGTTTGAGACTTTCTATTGTAACACTGAAGTTCCGGTCCCCTTCTTTGCACAGACAGCTATGCTTTGAGTAATGTAGTGTGTGCCCATTCCCTTACTGTGTGCACTTTACCTTTAAAAGCCCTGCAGCCCATTTAACGCTGCATCCCGCTTCGGACATATGTCCTGCAAAGAGCTGGGCGCAGCAAAGGATATGGTAACACTAGTGCTCCGTTTCAAACAGACACTGCATATCCAGGTCGGGATGCCATAACGCAAACTGATGGATTCTGGGAGTTTTAGTGGTAATTGACACCTAATGAACACACGAGCAGGCATACCAGGTGGCAAGTGTGCAGAAGTAAAGACCAAGCTATACCAAGTTTGCTCGCCAGGCAAGGTCTGCAGCCGTAGATTGCATTTACTTGTGGTACAAACCTCAATAATTGAGCTTAATGATGCAGGTCAGGACTGTACCCAGGGAGGCAGTCAGCGGGGCACCCAGAGCAACAGACGCCCACTCCGGCTCACGGGACAGGAAAATTGCCGGACTCCCGCCACGGCTGTGCTCTGGAAGCCGTGCTGTGCCAGCTCGGTTGCAGCCTGACACGTTGACACATTGATGAATGAGCTGCCCGCGCATCCTCCCTCTCTGAGGCAGACTGTGCATTCTGTAGGGCGAGCTCGGCCACGCGCACAGAAAGGTGGGACGCAGGCGCGCTGTGAGTGGGCGCGGGCTGCCATCCGTGTGAAATTACGGAGTAGAAGAGACCACATTTCCAGATTTCTATGGCAGACCTGCAGGCAGGGGCGGCGGCAGACATGGGCTTGGGAGGGCTAAAGACCCCCCCCCACACACACACACTTTTACGCAGCAGACATCACTCTGCTTTTATGTCCAGTCCAGGCTTCAGACCGCTATAACCTGTCACATTTCTCACCTGGAAAGCGGTGTATGTACTTAAGCAAATACACCGGCTTTCCAGTTGAGAAAACAGGCATTGAGGTAGAGCCAGAGGACAAAAGGCTGCCAAGGGGATTATCAGTTGTACACCCCCCTCCTGTACCCGCTAAAGGGTAACTGTATGCATGACTGTATGAATGTATGCGTCATGCATGTGAGGGAGTGTGTAAGTGCAGGTGTCTGCAAGTGCATACCTATAAATGAATGCAGTGTGAATGGTGTTAATGAGCGCACAGTCTAAATGGTGCAGGTGTTCCTGTAAATGACAGATCAGCTGAGTGGGTGCATGACTAGTGGGTGAATATGTCTGCATGTGTCTATATATCTGTGTGTATTTGTGTGTATTGATATTGATATTTTATTTCTATCGCGCTCATACACAAGTGTTTCAGAGCGCAACAAGGCAAGGAAAGGGAACAGGGGAGAACAAAACAGCGATCTTACTCAGCCCAGTGACATTGAGACCGCGCAAGTGCATGGGAGAGGGGGAGGGGGAAAGTGCATGGAAGGGGGAGAATTGGAAAGTGCGAAGCAGAGGAGAAACAGATCAATAATAAATAAATAATAAAGGCAAAAAACAGTGGCAGTGCAGCCAGCAATTTGCAAGTGCTAGGTTTAAGGCAGCAGACGGTGTAGGTCTGATAAGTGCAGGAAGAAAAAGGGGGGGCGGTATGGGTACAGATACAGACCCCAGTGTAAGGGGTGGCCCGAAGGCAGTGCACGAGGGTGGTAGGGTGAGCAGGTACCTGGGCCTGGAGGACAGAGGGTGGCCAGGTGCACGGTGCAAAGAGAGAACAGATCAGCAGGGGACAGGGGGAGCGAAGGCAGAAGCAAAGAGGAAGGTCTTGAGGTGCTTCCGGAACAGGAGATGATTCTCCTCAAGTTTTAGAGTGGCAGGGAGGCTGTTCCTGAGAGAGGCCCCAGCCGAAGACAGAGATCTACCCTCCGCTCATTTCTTTGAAAAACGACTGACCCTGATGGAGTTAGAGGTAGAGGAGCAAAGAACTTGAGAGGGGAGGTATTTGCAGAGGGATAGCTGAAGGTAGTTTGGACCCAGGCCCCAGAAAGCCTTGTGGACAATGCAGAGGGTTTGAATTTAATCCTTGCATCCACTGGGAGCCAATGGAGAGATTTCAGAGCTGGAGAGATACGATTCCAGGGCTTGAGGCTAAGGACAAGTCTTGCAGTCTTATTCTGGATTAGTTGCAGAGGGCGGAGAGTAGAAGCAGGTAGATTTAGAAAGAGGCTGTTACAAGAGTCCAACCTAGAGAGAACCAGAACTTGGGATACCATGAGCTTCTGCGGGAAGGAGAGGAAAGGCAGAGTACCTCTGAGGAGGTTCAGTCAGAATTTTGACTTTTAAGAGACCTCAGAGATGTGAGCGGAGAAGGAAAGGGTGGAGTCAAAGATGACCCCGAGGTTCTTAGCCTCACAGGTGGGGATAGGAGTAGGGCCAAGGGAAGCCAGCCAGAAAGTGAGGGGAAAGGATGGTGAAGGTGTGCCGATGAGGAGGATCTCAGTCTTGCTGGTATTCAGACAAAGATCATTGGCGGCACACCAATCTTGAATGGCAGTTAGGCAATCAGAGATGAGAGAGGGAGAGGAGGTGGCCAAGGGCAGCCTGACAATGGGTTGAGTGTCATCAGCATAGCACTGGAAATGTGAGCAGAAAATGGCAATGCAGTGGGCGAGAGTTGCCAGGTATTGGTTGAAAAGCTAGGGCGAGAGGTTGGACCCCTGGGGAACACCACACTTAGAGAGGAAGATAATGATAGGAAGGACCCAAGTTGGACCTGGGAGGGTCGATCAGAAAGGAAAGAGGTCAGCCAGGCCAGAGTCTGATCAGTGATACCCAGGTTTTCACAGAGACAGTTCAGCCGGATGGTTTGGTTAACCGTGTCGAATGCAGAAGAGAGATCGAGGAGGATGAGGAGAGAGGGGATGTTAGAGTCAAGGTTGGAGAGCAGATCTTCACAGAAGTTCAGGAGAGCAGTTTCCGTGCTTCTGGCAGTTCTGAAGCCAGACTGGTGGGCATGGAGACAGCCAACGGAATTGGAATGAAGGTTAAGCTGAGAGATGGCCAACTTTTCCAGGAGTTTGCCCAGAAAGGGAGTAATGGAAATTGGGTGATAGTTAGCTGGACAAGAAGGATCAGCTGTGGGTTTCTTGAGAAGAGGATGCACAAGGGCGTGCTTCAGAGGGGAGGGGAAGAATCTTGAGGCAAAGGAGTGGTTGCAAAAATCAGCAAGGGCCGGAGCGAGGGTGTCAATGTGGTCCTTGATGATTTTAGAGGAACAGGAATTAACCTGTTTTGACAAGGCTTTCATAGATCGGACTTGTCTAACGACTTTGTCAGAGGAGAAAAGAGGAAAGGACGAGAAGGATGCTGGAGGGTGGCTAAAGGAGGGTCAGCAGCACAGATGGAGAGGGGAGAGGAAGGATAGGGGCGGAGAGGGAGGACAGGATGTCCTGGGTTTGTGAAATGAAGTGAGAGGCAAGGGCATTGCAAAGAGCCTCGGAGGCAACAGGAGGGGTAGAGACTACAGCAGGGTTGACCAGCTCCTTGCAGATTTTAAAGAGCTCGGCCGAGTTGTTAGATGCTGCAGAGACACGAGCTTGAATATGAACTCTCTTCTTGGTGAGGACAGAGAGTCGGTATTGCCTTTGTATAAGGCGACATGCCAGTGTGTCAGAGGATGAACAGGAAGCCCTCCGTTTCCTCTAAGCAGCCCTACACTTAGGTTTGAGTGTAGCTATGTCAGAGTCATACCAGGAATTGCACTTGGCTTTGGGCTTCAAACTGATCCTCATGACAGGGGCAAGCGCATCAAGAGTATCAGAAATTGAAGAGTAGACCAGAGAGAGGGCTGTGTCAGGATGTGAGACAGACAGAGGTTGAGGGGGAGGAGAGAAAGTGTCAGCAAAAGCCTTATTTGACACACGCTTCATGGGCCGGATGTCCAAGAAGGTAGGTGGCAGTGTTGGGGTAGGCTTGGCTTGGGGGGAAGAGAGGGAGAGATGAGAGAAGAGGAGGGAGTGATCGCTCCAGGAGAGAGGAGTGTTCAGAGGGATGGAGAGGGGGAGGTCAGAGGAGATCAAGACATCGAGTGTGTGCCCTGATTGCACGCTGGGACCTGGGGCGAGATTGGAGCATGTATATTTTCTGACAAGGGCATGGCATGTTTTACTGACATTTTTGGTCAAAAGAAAGCCAACTTGAGTGTCTTATGTGATGGTGGGGTTGGATGGGGGTTGGGTGAAATACTACAGTGGGGCTGGCCTGGCTGGGACTTTTTGTGGCATGGAATATTGTACTCGCATTAAGGGCAAAGCCAACATGAGTGTTCTTACATGGGGACGGCATGTTTCCTTATTTTGACTTGGCTCTTAATTTTACTGGTGTTAAGGTCAAAGGCAACATACATATTCTAACATGGGGGAATATAACATGATGAGTGCAACATAACTGTTCTTATATGGGGAGATTTGTGTAATGATACTATGTCATGTATATAGCGCTATTACCAAAGCGCTGTACAAAGAACATATTTACATAAAATGTATCACCCAATCAAAGTTTGCACTCATTTAATGAGCTTTATTTATTTATTGATTTATGTATTGCATGTATTGACAGTGCACAAACCTGTAAGTATCACGGCACTGGTACACCTTGGTGAGCAGGGAAAACACAATACAGTAGAGAGTAAGAGAGAGGTAACAGGGTGCAAAAGCAACATAATAGTTCAAGTTCCGTAGAGGAGGGTAGAGATCAGGGAGGGCACTTTGAAGTGTGAAAGGCTGAGTTGGCCTTGCCAGGATTTGAACCTGTGAATCACACTCAGATTACAACAGCATGAACTAAGCCCACTGAACTATCTTATTGGCTAGCCAGCAAGAGCATGTTTTCTTACTGTGGCATTCCAGTTTATTACTGGTTTTAAGGCCAGAGGCAACATAAGTATTCTTACATTGGGGTGGGGGCATTCATGAAGCCTGCAAGGCAATGTTTGTTACTGTGGCATGACATGTATTACTGCCGTGAGGGAGAAAATACAAAATGATGAGAGTTCTTATATGGGAAGTGGGGGATTTGTGTAGCTTGCCACAATATGTTTTCTTACTGTGGCATGGCTTTTTTTTTCACTGACATTAAGGCAAAGCAAACAGGAGTATGTTCTTACATGGGGATACTGGCATGCATTGGCAGAGCCAGCATAAGCATGCTGTGTTATAGTATCCTTACTGGCAATATGGACAAAGCAAACATGAGTATTTTCCTATGTGGGAAATCTGGCATAAATAGGTGCATCAGAATTGACATAGCTGGGCAATCAATATGAACATGCTTTTTCTCACTTACAGAGTACTGGCATATAGTGGGCAAAGGCATTATGAAAATGTGTTTGAAAATGCTCCTATGCATTGTTGATGGCCTGGCATCTAATGGACTTTTTATGTCTTACACTGCAAAACCCACTGAAAACTGTGTTTCTTTTTACCTAATTTATCACAGAAAGTGTACTGAAAAATTCACTATTTTAGCCCATTATTAAAAACGTTTCTCAAGGGGACAACCCTCCTCCCCCCTTGATTGGTTTGTCCTCCCTCACTACTCTGTCCCTCTTGTGCATTTGGCTGGGAGCAGAACAAGTGACCTTCCTTCTGTAGGCTCTTCTTCCTGGGAGCCCTACTACATTAGTTCCAGGCCCCACTTGTTACAGAATCATGGCTATGCCTCTGGTGAGTTGGAGTGAAAGATGGATCTAACAGGCCAGATTAACACGTAATATCTACTCAGCCTCCTGGGGTGTTAGGACAGCGGGGGATCAGGGGCTAATCAGTAGCACAATAGGTTGTTTGTCCCATCTCACTAGCAGTTTTCAAAACTGCCACCCAGCCCTCCCCAAAATGTTGTGGCTGGCTCCGCCCTTTCCTGCAGGATTGGGCTGGGCATCTCGCGTGTCTCTGTTGCTCTTTCTGATGTGACAGACATGTTACATTTTGCAATTGGGATTTATACCTCAACATTCACTGTAACCTGCATGGTCTTTACGCACTAACATGGCGGTCCTGAAAAAGGTTTGCGTGAGTTAGGTTAGTGGGAAGAGAAGGAGAAAGTGGGAAAAGCAAGAAACGCCCAGTAACTGTGTGGGGGTTTGTTTTTATGTGCAATTTGTATTTTGTTTATTTGTAGAGCACACCAAGCCCTGGGGCATCTGCAGTGGGGTACCTTTGCTGAAAATGTTGGGGAGGACATGACATCTGAAGAAAAGGTGCCCTAGCCAAATGAATGGGGACAAAATGGTGTGCCAGGAAAGTTGGGGGGGTCAAACACCCCTGCCCCCCCCTAAAATTACGCCCATGGGCATCTGGGCGCATATGTGTACAGATGGAAGGCAGTGCTGGAAATGGAAACAATTTACTCAGGGAACACTCTCCTCCTTGGAGTGGTGGGTTAATGTGTAGGAGTGGGCAGACCTGAGGCATGTGGCCAAGTCATACCACACAGTCAGTATCTCTTCATAGAACTCACGCCTGGTGATTTTAATGAAAGCAAAGAGCATTATGGGAGCATAGAAATGCTTACAGCTGTAATTTTAAACATGTCTGATTGTGATTCAGCAAGAAACGCTTTTGAACGGATAATGAAGTTGGATTATGTTGTTTTCGTAAGTCACAATACTCACCCTAACAAAAACAACTTTGTAAATTGCAAGACATATACATACATTTGGACAGCTGCTAAACTGCATGTGGGGCTTTAGCTGTTTCTGTATTCAGTCTCCATTGCAGACTCTTCTGAGATGCAGCCTGCACTCCATAGTGGGTCGGAGCTAAGCAGTCCCCAAAATATTGACATTGAGACAGGACTCCACAAACTGATGTCCCCGGCCAGATATATTCCCTGAAGTACAATACTGCTGAACATTAGGTGTCAGTTTCAGCCACCTTTAGAATCGTACCTGCAAAGTGGGCCACTCCCTTCTTGCCTCCTCCTTGGGAGGAAGGGGCCATTACTGGGCCATCCAGCTGGGCTTGGGGGTCATATATAAGGCAGGGGGAACTGTGCAGCCCAGCCTCTGTTTGCAGCCACACCCCTCCTCCCCCCTACCTGAATTCCATCTTGTGCCTTGAGCTCCTGAGTTTAACCCTCTTATCGCGCCTGGCATTGCCAGTTCTTGGGGGTATGAATACGGGCCTCGACCGCCTGCAATGGGCTGCTGTGCCCAAGGGCGGGGGATGCAAGCATGATTCTTGTCGGCGGGCTGTGGTGCTGTACATGTTGTTTCCCGTTGGGTCTGCGTGCCCCCCTCCCCCCCCAGGCATTGTTTTTTTCATGTTTGTACTTTTCGGCGAGATTGGGATGGAATGTATGCAAGCAGGGTTTGTTTTCACGGCCGCCATGCCGCTGGCTCGTGGCTTATATTTGGTGTCCTTTGTGGTCCGCCCCATCGCGCCTACTATTTTCAGTAATATGCCTCTTTCATTATTGCACTGTTCGTTCGATATTATGAAAGAAGTTATGCGAGCAAGTTTTGTTTCACGGCCACCATGACGCGTGCTAGTGTGTTAATACAGGAATGTTCAGGGATGAATACTACTCACCTCTATAATACGCATGCGTTAACAACCCTGTGGATCTTGTTTTTTAAATGCTTTTTTTCAAATGACCAGATTCCCAAACTATAGTACTTTACATTTGGTTTAGTTCCTTTCATTCTGCCTTTGTAATGCTTAGTGGGCCGTTTTGTTTACTTCATCACCCTCCCATTGTGGTTGGCAAAAATAGTTGAGTCTACTCGTTGTAAAACTGATCAGGCACACTTCGAAGCCCTGGGAGTGGAGGAATGTCACTCGGCATTATTGCAGCATTATTGGAGGCAGGCACAGTGTTGCCATCCCCGTGTGTGTTTGTTGCTGGCGGAAGGTGCCGGAGGGCCAGGTTGAATTTGCGGTTTTCAGTTTTTTTGTCTAAACCAGGCGAGTGCCCCCCGTGTGGTGAATGATGAGACAAGGGTTCGCATTGGTAGAGGCAGCATGGGGTGGATCGGTTCGCGGATATTGCGCAGCGTTTGATGTGTGTAAATGTAGGGAATTGCACGCTTAAGGTGGAAGCAGGGGGATGCCGTGTAAGGCGGATTTGGGCGCTGCATTACTTTGTTCATTGGGGATGTTTGTTCAAGGACTTGCGTAGACGCTGGGGAAATCATTGAAGGGCATTGTGAGGAAAAAAAGGGGGCACACGATGGCGAGTTTGTGCGGCGATGGCAAAGAGGTGAAGGGGTATTGCTGGGCCACAATTTAAAATGTTTGTGTGGCCTTTTTTTATCGTTCAACCTGGGCCACTTGAGGGCCAAGGTGGGGCCAGTCGGCTGATTTACGGCCTACCCATCCAGTTGGATGAGTTACTTCCTATCCAACTAGTAGTTTTGACCAGGGTTTTTGAATGAACGTTCTTTAAAAATGCACAATGGCGCTCATTTTGGAAGCAGGGTGACGCACAGCAACGCGGGGCCACAATTCACCGGCGTGCCAAGCACAACTTGTAGTTTATTGTTGTATAGCTTTTGTTAATGCATTCCATTGTTTACGTTATGTTTATGGTGTGGGCACTTTATGACATTTTGGGGCAGAGAATTTATGCAGGCATTACGTTTTTTTTTAAACACGCGTTCCGTTCAGCCAACTATGGTACCAACACATAAACATGTTTTTTCGCTTGTGTACAATGTTGGGGTTTGTTCGTATTACAATATATTGTGGGCAATGCTGCAGGGCCTCCGAAAGCGAGGCAGGGTAGCTGCTGACACCATCCAGCTAGGCTCAGGAGAAGGGCAGCCCCCCCTTTTTCCATCCCAGGCCTGCCCTCTCCTCCACTTACCACAGAGACACACAGGGCCTCATTACAACCTTGGTGCTAAGTGCACCAACTTTACCACCATGGTGTAAACTCCGTTTAACGCCACCGTTAACCCTTAACGCCTGATTCTGATTTTAACGCCTGCTTTTAGCAGGCGTTAAAATCCATGGCGCTAACCTGCCATGGTGCTAATTACGCCGTTTACACCATGGTGGATGGCGGATTTACCGCCCCATTCCAAGGTGAGTGGGGCGGTAAATCCCCATTTCCCATTTTCCCTTCCCCATTCCCATTTTTGCCCCATAGGGCATAATGGGAGTGGGGAAGGCGCTAATTACGCCGCCGTAAATTACGGCGGCATAATTAGCACCATGGCAGGTTAGCGCCATGGATTTTAACGCCTGCTAAAAGCAGGCGTTAAAATCAGAATCAGGCGTTAAGGGTTAACGGTGGCGTTAACCCTTAACGCCTGAGTTGTAATGAGGCCCACAGTCTCTACCACCAACAAAACAAGGGAAGGGTGAGGTGTGAACAGTCACCTCACCCTTCCACAAAACAACAAAGTGCTAAGCACTCTGAGGAAGTTACTGGGCAGGCATGGAGGTCACAATGATCGCCCCCCCCGGGGGCACAGACAGTCGGCTGCAGCCGGCCTGGGGGCTGGGCCTCAGCCCCCATAGACATACATCAAAGACCCAGGGCTACCCCTGGGTCTTATGAAAAGAGCTGTCAGCTCACAAAGAATCACAAACTATTTGTGGTTCTTGAAATGGGACCCAAACAGTCAGGAGGTTCGCTGTTCACTCAGCGTCTTCCACACTTTTCTTTCCTCGAAGTTTTGCTTTTAACTTAGCATCTTGGAACAACCCACTTTCTCTGTTACCTTTGGGGTGTCTCCTTTCTGCAGTTCGCTACAACCGTATTGTCTTCGTTTTCTTCCCGGACATAGTCCTATCCGAAAATCGTTCACGGCGAAGCGGAAGACGCCTAGAACATCGAGTATTTTTTCCCCTTCCAGGAGACATGGCAGGCCAGCAGTCGAGCGAACAGATGGAGGAAAAACAGAAGAGCAACGCGGCGCGGGCGGCTTCCATCCATTATTTCAAGTAAGTGAGCCACCAAGCCGGGTTGTGCAGCAACGATCCGAACGTTCCGCTGCTTAAATAAACATTCTATTGGAAGCAAGCAAACACGGAGCAACAATGCAGACACAGAGGCGTATTTCCAAAGAACACAATTCCGAGGGAAAGCGTGTTGTGAACCATGTGTTGTTTGAATTGCACAAAGCATTGGGCCCTTTTTCTGTTACAATTAAGAAACAAAAACAGAGTTTTTTTTAAACATTACAATGTTTGCGTGCAATGAGGACATAGAATTGTAGGGGCAGGGCAGGAAAAGCAATAAAACCAGCATCCAACTAGTTAAAGGAACTACGAAGCCAGCACAACTGAAAATTGTTATTTAGACCACAACATGTTTATGCAACATACATGCTAAAACAACTTTCGGGGTGCAGTCAGGAAGCAATTGACAGGTGCCCGGAAAGGTAAAGTTATCAAACCTTGTTAAAAACGGGGTAAAAGCATCTCACACTAGACATTTTGATCAGCTGTTAGGAGTAAACAGCAGGTCTGACCATCATCAGTTACCCAGACATGGGTGACACCGATATTACAGCAATGCAGTTACCTCCATGCTCAGGCCATTACTGGCAATTCATTTATTACCAAACATAAAAATAGAAAAAAAATGGTTTCCTTTTTAAAACAGGCTGATGGTGTCCAAGAGAAAAAAACAAGGAAACAACAAGCTCACCACCAAAGCCAAAATTCCCCCATCTACACGCAGCCATTGAGGCAGCAGAACACTACGGTTGGGCCTGGGTAAGGGAAAATGTATACGGCCTACCTAAAGAGGGTTTACCCATGCCACCTGAACTGCAGGGCAACCCTACACCCACAAAGAAGAGGAAGTCCATAGAAGGAGCGGGAAAACGTAACAAAAGCAGTATGCTGTCAAAAATATGCAAGAACATGAGGGAGATGCAACAAATGATCCTGGAAGTTAGAGACAAACAATATCCCCCCAAAGAAACAGATGGCCTGCCAAGCCACACCATTCTTCTGGAGTCTACGATTATTGTAAATCATACCCAGCCCACAATAGCACCATCCACAATAAACCCAGAGATACCAACAACAACCACACCCCCCACCATAAATCCCACCCCGGCTCCAGCTGCCACAGGCCCAACTGGGCCTACTGGTATTGTGTGGGGCAAAGGGTAATCGTGACAGGGCATGCCCTTGGTAAAGCAATGAGTGCACCAACTCATTGAGAGTAACACAAAAAGGATGGACAATTGCCAACTGGGTAACAATTTCGATGAATAACAGAGGTCTGGTATGTTTTCCAAGGTCAGGAAATTAACCTGTTCTTTAACATAAAATCACCGGGGTTCAGGACACAATTTAT
Source organism: Ambystoma mexicanum (assembly GCF_040938575.1). Taxonomy (NCBI): domain Eukaryota; kingdom Metazoa; phylum Chordata; class Amphibia; order Caudata; family Ambystomatidae; genus Ambystoma; species Ambystoma mexicanum. Next base: position 971,471,150 of record NC_090926.1, read on the forward strand.
TGTTCCTGATTTAGAAGTATTTAGTTTTTCTTCTTTTTCTATCCCCCTGTTTGTAGACGTCCCAGCAGTGCTACACAGGGACAGTGGAGTTCACCAGGAAGGGATAATTAGAATTCAAATCTTTCCCTTTTCTGTCCTCCTACACAGCCTTGCTTCTGTGGGTGTTAAAACCTACAGTAGTTCCGATTCTCAGGAACATTAAATTGTGCCATGAACCCCGGTGATTTTATGTTAAAGAACAGGTTAATTTCCTGACCTTGAAAAACATACCAGACCTCTGTTATTCATCGAAATTGTTACCCAGTTGCCAACTGGGCCTACTACAGCAACAACAACAGACCCAGGGGGTGCACTGAAGGCATGGGCAACCCCCCTGGCCAACATACTTAGCATAGTAAAACTAGTAAAACCAAAAAATACCAGCAGTGATATGGTAATGATTAGCAGTGCCCAACTTGACCAAAAACTGAAATCTTTTCACTCAGAAATCCTGAACAGATATAAAAGATGTTTAGAATGGAACATACAAAATACAATCAAAGAGGCCATTTGGGCAAAATAATTCATTGAGATCTTTTCACTGATTGAAGCCCAAAGAAAGGGGAGCGATGCCTTTAGGGATCCCAAGAAAATTGAGAAAAAAGCGATAGCTAGGAACGCCCAAGTTGAGCAGAACTGGGACAACTGGCTGAAATTATTTGCCATTTTGGCAACCATCTACCTAGAAAAAGTTCCCGGGGATGGGGCCAAGCTATGGGTATACATGGACAAAGTCAGAGAAGTAAAAATCAGCCCTAAAAGGCAGAATCTGGTTAGCATACAACATCAGATTCAGGAGGAGTATGTCAGAGAGGCCAGCAATAGAATGGGACGAAGTGCAGAATGACCTCTATATATTAAACACCGAACTACCAGCTGAGGAGGAGGCCAGCCAAACACCCAAACCTAACAAAAATTCACAAGGGCCCAGAAACACAGACAATGAGTAAAACAAGAAAGTGGAACAGCCCTTTTGGAAAAAACAGCCCTGAGGGGCTAAGTCCATAGCCCACGGACAGAACAAAAACCACCAGATTTCCAAAGCCAGCATTCCATGCAGGAACTTTGGAAAATAAAACTATGCACCTGGGGCAAAGAATGTTGGTACAAGCACAGCTTTACAAACTGCAGTGGGGACCACGCTGCAAGCAATTGCACCAGACTACCGACCAAGAATACAAAGGACTAACAATAATGGATTTTCCCCCATGGAACAACATGTCCTGGAACCAGGCAGAACCCCCATGAACCCCAACAATTTCAGCAAAGAATTGCCCGGACAGCAGAACCAGCTGGGCAATCCAACAAGGATTCACAGCAGGCTTTACCATTCCATTCAAAGGATCAAGGTACCGAAAAATCCCAAAAAATCAGAAATCCGCCAGAGACAACCCAGAAGTGGTAAAAAACAAATTAGACAAGGAATTAAGACTGGGCAGGATCGCAGGCCCCTCGGAATCCATGCCTTTTACTGAGTACCTAGTATCACCTCTAGACCTCGTGCCCAAGAAAGAACCAGGAAAGATGAGGCTTATTCACCAAAACTCCTACCCAAATGGCCAATCCCTTAGTGACGGCATTCCACACACGGAATCCGCAGTGTCCGACACACATTTCCAGGAAGCAGTAAGATTAATTCAGGAATGCGGCAGGCATCCCTTGATGGCCAAATTAGACATTGAATCAGCTTTCAGACTCTTACCTGTCCATCCTGATTCACAACAATGGATACGGTTTACCTTTGAAAACACATTTTTTGTAGACATATGCCTCGCCATGGGACGCGCGGTCTCCTGTGCCCTATTTGAACAGTTCAGCTTATTTTTCCAATGGGCATTCCAAAAACGACAACCAAGGGCCAAAATAATACACTACCTAGATGATTTCATGGTAATGGGACCTGCAGAGTCAGGAGATTGCAAGAAGGCACTTGCAGAACTTCAAAACATGGCCGCACAATGGGGCATCCCCCTGACGGCAGAAAAAAAACACCAAACCAGCCACCAACATAACATTTTTGGGAATTGAGATAGATTCAGAGGAGGGCCTTTGCAGAATCCCAAAAACAAAAATAACAGAACTCCTAGAGAAAATACAGAACTTAAGTAGAAAAAACAAGGGCACAGTGAAGGAGTTACAATCGCTAGCAGGCAGCCTCAACTTTGCAGCCAGAATCATCCCACAAGGGAAGCTTTTCTCCAGGAGCCTATAATTTAAAACCAAAGCATGCACCAAACCCCACCTGCACATCTGGCTAGGCAGAGAGGTAAAAGAGGATTTAAAAATATGGGAGAATTTCCTCAGAAACTTTAACGTGATTACACTGTGGCACACACCACTAAATACATGGGCTAAAAGGGTCTTGTTCACAGATGCAGCCGGTAGCAAGGGTTTTGGAGCCATTCTAGATACGCAATGGGTGGCCGGGCACTGGCCAGAGTCATGACTAACAGCAGGATGGACCAAAAAAATTACACCGTTAGAAATATTTCCCATTTGACTAACTTACACATCTGGGCCAGGCAGCTAGCTAACACAGAACTTTTTTATGGTGCGACAACATCGGGTGGTAGGCATCATAAACAGAAAAACTACCAAATGCCACCTGGTATTAAAGGTCCTAAGACCCATTACAGCTGTCACACTACATGAAAATATTGTGGTTAAAGCCAAACACATCACTGGAACGGATAATAACATTGCAGATGCTTTATCTCGTTTTCAATGGACAAATTTCCGGGAGCTAGCACAGCACGCCCCAGAAACGATGACGTTAATACTAGCGGACTGTTGGTCAATAATGTGAAAATAAAAGAAATGACATCAACGCCGAGGCCAGAGAGCCAACGCCGGGATGTACACCAAGAACCAGGCACTTCAAAAACGGGTGCCAAAAAAAATTGTCTCACAAAGAGCCCTAACCCTGACACAGAGTTCCTTACAGAGGTGGCAGAAAGAGCATTGGCAAGTTCGACCACGGCACAGTACAATAAGTGCTTACAAACAGTCTTTAGAACAACAGGTTTAAACCATGTAGAATTAAAAACAATGAAAGACATAGAAATATTTTTTAAATGGGCCCATGAACAGGGTTTTAAGAAGGACTGGGCTAAAAGACACTTAGGGGCAATATTCTATTACTCAAAACTACGGGGGGGGGACTCAGATTCCACGCAGAGCGCCCTGATCTCTTACGCCATGAAAGGCTGGGGCAAACTAGAGGGACCTCAGGTAGACACCTGCAGCCCCCTAGATTTTGATAAACTGGTAAAAATAACAAGCCAACTAGACAACATATGCTGTCACCCCTATGAAATCATGTTATTCAAGACGTTTTTTTTCTTAGCATACTTTGAGGCTTTCAGGATAGGAGAGCTCTTTGCCTTTAACAACAAAGCCAACATTGGTTTAGGCATCATGGGGACCAGGGTCAGACACGATAGCATCTGCATAGACTTGCAACAGTCCAAAACCGGGGCCAAAAGAACCATCAACATTTTCTGCATCGACGATGCAACAAATTGCCAGGAGTGCATCACAAACCTTTATTATTCACTAAGACCCAAGGTGGGGGGGAGGTTTCTAATTCATAGGGATGTCTCAGCCCTAAGCCACTATCAGTTCAAAGGGGTGCTGACAAAAGCAATCTGCAAAGCAGGGTGAGATCCAAAGGAATAAGGCACCAATTCCTTCAGAATTGGGGCCGCAACCTGAGCATGGCCAGGGGGGCTCAGCCCGCAACAAGTTAAAACCATTGGGGGCTGGAAATCAGACTGTTACAGAAGATACATCAGACCTGAACTAATATAGTTTATTTTTTTCTCCCACCATCAGAAACACGAGATGTGTGGAAGACCCCCATCCGATCAGCATGGATAGTCGGACACTTGTTCGTTTTTAGGACGGGGTGATGGGTGGAAGAAACAAAGGAAGGCCATTCAGAAACACTATTGCATCATGGTGGGGATGCAGAGGACTCCTCTGGGCTGACGGTCACGACAAACTAGAAGAACTAGTCGCTTATAGAGATCCGCCTGAATTTCTGATTTTACACCTGGGGGGCAACGACCTGGTGTCCACAGGCAGAAGAAGGTTACTCAAAGAAATGTCCTCAACCTTAGCGGGCATCTCACACAATTGGAGGGACACTGAAATCTATTTCTTAGCCATCTTGCCCAGAAGAAAATGGCAAGGAGCCACCAGCTATAAATCAATAGATATTTCCAGAAGGAAACTCAACAGAGGGATAGAAACATTCTGTACAGCAAGAGGACTGGGGTTCATAAAGCACCGAGCCATTACACTAGGAGACCCCGATCTTTTCCTCAAAGATGGCACCCACCAATCCGGTCATGGCATGGAACATTTCTTTCGAGAAATGTCCTCCACTTTAACCACCAGGGGCTGCAAATGAACCAACTTTTGGGGGAACATAGTCATCCGTTAACCTGCCTGTGTGTGGCAGCACGGGCCGGGGGGGGTTCACCCCTGGACCCGGTGCCCAAAAGTACTATATTATGATTGTGATATGAGATTAGTGTCATTGTTCCACACAACCATATCTGTACCATCTTCTCAGGGTGGGTTAGGGTTGGTTACCATACTAGCATGCATATGGGTCCAGCAGTTATGGGCAATGCTGCAGGGCCCCCAAAGCGAGGCAGGGTAACTGCTGGTACCATCCAGCTAGGCTCAGGGGAAGGGCAGCCCCCACCCCTTTTTTCATCCCAGGCCTGCCCTCTCCTCCACTTACCACAGAGATACGCAGTCTCTGCCACCAACAAAACAAGGGAAGGGTGAGGTGTGAACAGTCACCTCACCCTTCCACAAAACAATGAGGTGTTAAACACTCTGAGGAAGTTACTGGGCAGGCAGGGAGGTCACAATGATCTGCCACCCCCCCACCCCCCTGGAGGCACAGACAGTCGGCTGCAGATGGTTGTGGTCCTTGAACTGGGACCCAGCCAGTCAGGAGGTTTGCTGTTCACTCAGCGTCTTCCATACTTTTCTTTCTTTTCCACAAAACCCTCCCACCCTACAAAAGAAGGGAAAAAAAACAAGCAAGAGACAAACAGGACACTGTACGGTGACCACAACAAGTCGTGGGACAAGAAGACGGGCCCGGTCCAGGGGGGGTTCACAAGCAAGGATCTTGCTCTCTATTTGGGTCAACATGGATTGCTGCAAATACAGTTATGCCTTCAATCACGTGTTTGCAGCAGAAAAAAATATGTGCACCAGTTGCTCCCGATTGGAAAGGGGTCATAAGCGAAAGGCAAGAAAATCCATTCAAGTCCGAGACACTTCTTGGGGCACAGTCAGAGCCAGGTTAGGGTTGCTCAGTATAGCATAATTGCACTTAAGTTTCAATGTTTATTTCATGGGCACCATGCACAAATGTTCTTTACGTTTAATGAAGGACTTTAATAGAAATAAAAAAGACATACATGCACAACGAAAAGGTTAAGAAGGTGCAGTTATCTCAAATAAAATACCCCCCAATTGCCTGCTTTCATTGGCCGGAATAGGGCTGGCAGGTCAGTGGGGCATACATACCTGCATGTAGGTGTGCATAATGAGGGACTGACTGGTACTGGAAAGAGCGACCTGTGTTCTGAATTGGTGTGGTTTAAATGCACGCAGTTAAAATTATAGGTATATCAATTGCCCAATTTAAACAATTGACACCACAGTAATATCGTCGTGACTCTAACAATGGCCAGGTTCACTGTCTGGTTTAAAAAGCTGGGATGGCTCGGTGGATTGTGCCTGGCCGCAGGCATCGCAGTTCTCTACCCTTTGCCTTCTGAAGACAATGCTTGGCTTGCCCCTTTTTAACAGCGGTCCTCTACACCAGCCTCTGCTTGACAATTATTATTTATACTTTCAGTGGCCATTTAGTGTTTTAGCTCCTGGCTGACTGGCCGTCTCATATAATTAAAAACCATTGTAACATTGGACCCGCAGATGTCTTAGATTTGTTTCTGCTCTATCCGAGGGGTTCCCACAACCAGCGTGTTGAATAGACCCCCACACCTCTTCAGCAGGGGCACGAGAATATTACCCAACTGGGAAAAGCTGAGGTGTACGTGACTTCGGGAAGCCTGCGGTGGCGGACATCAATGTTAATTCTACGATGCTCCTTTTTAATTGGGGTACATATGGCAGGTGGTTTATTAGATTTATAGGCGGCCTATACACAAGGTAGAGGTCACCCCTTTCAACTTTATGGTACATGTGCTGGTGGTTTATTGGGTATTTATAATGCTCCTATAAACATGGCTAAGGTCAAAGAGTAGGAGTACTAGGATGGGTACTGAAGGTTGCAATTTTTACTTTACAGCAATAATTATTTGTTTTACTTGGTAAACACAACACAGTCATCATGGAGAGGTAAAGGAACGCTAACAGGCCTGTCACGGACAAAAGAGGAACAGGGAAATATTGTTAAGGTTTACAGTGCAACTCAGGTACAATATGTTTTGCTGTGTACATTCCGGTGCTCTGGAGCTTTTCCGTTTGGGCGTGCGCGTCTGATCTGCAGTTTGCAAGTTGGGTCAAATTAGGCCAGGGTACCTACATGGTGAAGCCCGCTGAAAGGAGCCATTTGGTGCCAGATGCCTATCTCAATTTGTCATTTAGGTCTGGTAGGTAGATATAATGATCTACTGTTTGTCCCTTTGCGGTATGCCAGACCTTCAGCATGGTGATACAATGTTGCATAATCCGCAAATAGGGATGGCCATGTGGTAGGGACAGAAAGATAATCGAATTGTAAATTACTGACTCACCGGAGGCTCCATCACAACGGAGGCCGACTAGGAGGATATTCCTGCACACGTGCAGTGTTGATAATTAACAGACTTATGTTTATGTACTGTCATCGAAATTGGAGATATCTAAGGATGATGAGGATCACTCCAGGTTGGTCTCTGGATTATGGCTACGAGTACAGCAGATGTGCATATATATTTGGTAAGGCGTGGGACACTCCCACGGAGTGCAGGCTCAGTGGTAAGACAGGATGGACACTTAAATGCACTGGCAATGTGAAATTTTGGTTAGAATGCAAACGAGGAAAGCATGCACATTGTTACCAGGTATTTGTTTGGTCAGCAGGCCTTCAATAGCACAAGATGCTCTGCATACTTGGGCCACCTGCATGTAATTATGGCATTCTCGGTGCCAGGGCTGTTTTAAAAAATCCAATTTAGGGCTTAGAAATCCACACTTTTGAGACCGTACAAACCTCCACCTCCAGTAAGGCTGTGTAATTAGGGCATTGGGTAGCATTGACAGACTGGTCCTTTTAGGGCGGTAGGTAAGTTATGGTCCATCATTAGTACTATGATGAGTAAAGTTTGCATGAATGGTTATGAAAGGACACACATAGCCATGGGGAGTAATATCAGCTGTTAATTGACCCCCAGCAGCACACACCACAATGTAAAGGGACCCGGGGCAAGTGAGGACATGCCAAATACATTTTGTAGAGGATCCCCTACCCAGGGGGCTGTACACACTGCCTTCCCCAACTTGGTCAGCCCGTTTTTAGTTATAATGTAAGTTTGGACAGTGATTGTAAGTGCAATGGTAATTTTGCAAAGATTACCTTATCCCCAGCTCAGGGTCCCTGGATTGGGAGGTATGTACTGTTACAAGGTCCCAGGGCCTTGCGATAGGTATTAGTACAGGATACAGGGATGCTGGGAAATGTGAGCAGAGAAAGCATATGGCTGCCTATTATTGGGACACCAGCCGGAAAGGGTTACATTATGAATCAGGCGGTTACCAATTAAAAAATGGGGGCAGGTCAGGGAGGTTTGCTCACTGGGGGAGCAGCTCAGTGAGTGAGCACTCAGGAAAAATAAGCCGGCCAGCGATGAGAGGCACTTCAGGCTACTGAATGCCCCCCTCTGAAAAATGTACCGTTTCCCTTGGCCCACCCCCACCCCCACTTACCCAGCCATGGTTGTGGATGGTTAGTATTACCATGCTAGGATTAATCCTATGTCTCACAACAAAGTGGGCACATTTGGTAAACGAGTGTGCCAAGGGGACACCCAAAAGGAGGATGGGGAGTATATCTTGCCCGGAATATGTGGGGCTGTGATGGGGATGCTGACCTAGCAGTAAGAGTCCATAGGTAGGCCGTGCTCGCAAGAGCGATGACATAGTGATCCATACAAAGGGTATGGGAGCGGCTGCTAGCAGTCAGATACCAGCGTGGGGCCTTGCTCACTGGAACAGAAACCAGAGTGATCCATACAAAGGTCATGGGGAGGGCTGCTCTCGCTGGAACTGTAACAGGAGAGATACATACAAAATTTATGGGAGTCTCGCTGGAACTGTAACCAGAGAGATACATACAAAGCTTAAGGGAGTGACCGAACTGGCAGTCGGATACCAAAGGCCCTCAAGAAAGGTATTTGTGTTAATACACGGAAAAAGATCTCCTCGTGTTTGGGGTCACAGCACCTAAGTGGACAGGCTATGCTAATCACAGACAGGTAGTGTAGATAAGGTCTGAAGTTAGTGGGGGCATTGGGGGAAGCCAGGGGGCACCCTCAAAGCATGATGAAGTTACGGCGCTGTCCTAGTTGTGGGGGGAGAAGGACGCTGAAGTTTCGACCGTGGGCGGTTTCCCAATGGCCTCACTCGAGCCAAAATAAGACGATGGGCACTGAGTCCTTTAGGGACATTTGAGACTCCTTTTCAAAGAGATTGAGTGGTCCCGAAAAAAATTACTGTATGACAGTTACAATCAGAAGCGTATGTCTGCTACTCTACGAACGGGGAATTTATGACAATGACAATGCCCGACTAAGGGGCTGCCTTAGAAGTCTAAGGATGGGAATTTACTTTGGGCTAGGACTCCCCCCTACCCCTGTATTGCTGTATGATTCCAATAAATGTGATCTTGTGTTTCCAAATTCCCCAGTTGTCATTATTCTTTGGTATGTGTATCGATTGCATGATGTTTTATGCCCCCAGAAAAGGGGTAGCCATCGGGGCATGGCCCCACTAAGGGGATGTCCAGTCCCCGCAGGGAGCACTAGAGGGAGAGCCTGCATAGGGGGCCGCCCTTCTGGCCACCCCCTTCGGGAGCATTCCCACCTTGCCTCCTCCTTGGGAGTCGCCCGGCCAGCCACATCTGTTTGCAGCCCCCCCTACCTGAAGTCCCACCTGCCCTCACCAGTAGTATATCAGGAGCCTGCCTCCAGTTGTCCTTATTATTCTTTGGTATGTGTATCTATTGAATGATGTCTTATTCCCCCAGAAAAGGGGTGGTCAATGGGGGATGGCCCTGCTATGCAAATTAAAGAAGTGTGCTTGTTTTCAAACACAGAATGAGAATTATGACAGAATACATTGTTTGATTTTTGGATAGCACGTATTAAGAAATTGTCATTAGAATGATTTTTATTTGTAAGAATCATGGATTTCCTTCAAAAGAACTGTGGGATTGCAACATCTGCTGACCTATTTTGATTTGATGTTCTATTTTATATTTGAATATATATATATTTTGGTCACTATTGCATGTATGAACACTTGATTGGCTCTGTTGGGTCAATCCTTAATTTACAAAGGACCCACCTCTTTAAAGGTTTATTATCTACCTGGGAAGTTAAGCTGCGCAAGACCCTTTTTAGGACTCACCCCAAATATTGCATCATGACGCTTTAGAGCCACCCTCAATTTCTTATCCCACTTTAAGCCCTGTTCAGAACAGATGTTCGTGTTTCTTGGGCTAACCCCTGGGCCTCGGGACAGTGCTCCTCAAAAGACACAATTCTCTGGAGCTCTGTTCTGGCCCAATTCCTACATTGAAGGGGAACTTTGTGTACCCGTGCTGCTAGGATGCTCTGTGTATGTATGCTGTTTGTAGAGGTGCAGAGTTCTGCTATTTGATGTCTGTAGGGAGGGATTTTAAAGTGGCCAAGTTGGTCTGTGTGTAGTGTGTTTGGACATGGGCGAGAGCTAGTGCAGGTGGTTCAATAGTACATCTCTGCATTTGTGGGTAGGTCAATCCCTGTTTCATAAAAAGTGAGTATTGCTTGAAATTCATTTAGCTGAAGTGTGTGTATTTCACAGTCATAGGGCTTCATTATAAGTTTGCCGTTCTGGGAACTACGGTACCGGTAAGCTTGCTGGTACTGTAGTTCCCGGAACGGCAAACTACGAGTTGTGCTCACGGGTGCCATTCTACCCACCAAGTCGGACCTGGCGGGCAGAGCGGCACCCGCGATCACAGCATGTCGGATGCACCGCCATAGTTATAAACGGAGCCGGTGCATCCGACCTCCCCATTCCCATTCGGCCCCATGGGGCCGAATGGGAATGGGGAGCGTCTTTTTTCTGGCGCCGGGATAATGGGCAATTACCGGGTCCAACAGGGCCTTAATGACCCAGTAAATGCCCATTTGCAGGCCCAGGAAAAAAAATGAAAATGAAACTGGCGGCAGCTATGCCTGTGTTACAGGCACGGCTACCGCCGGTGTCATAATGAGGCCCATGGTCTGTTCATGCACTGCCCCTACAGGGAATGTGCCATTTTTGCAGACCCACTTCCCATGTTTTTAGAACCTAACAGGCAGCCTTTGGTACTCATGTTTGTGGTGCCGTGCAGCTGCCTGTAATTGCTTATTGTAGCACCGGTGCTAATGGCCACAGGGGCTCAGTGTGGTGTGTATATTTTCATGAAAAGCATGTGCTACTCTACAGGAACAAAGTAAAGGAAGCAGCAGGGAGCTTTATCCCTGAACAGCAGTGTTACTCCTTTGGAGAAAACGGTGGTGCTACGAGTTATGAAATCTGTCCCATCGAGAGCAGTCAGTACGCTTATGGTGCTCTATTATTGTCTGTTTACACCCTTCCCCCCATCCTTCATTTGCTCTTTGGGCTTCACAGCCATTTCTACACTGATGAATCAGTTATTATTTTTGTTCTCTTACTTTTCTGACCAAATTCATGAGCCTCTTCGTAATTGCCTCCCTCCTGTTACGCAGTTGGAGTTTTCTCACTCTCCCCATGAAATTCTACTAATGTAGAGACTCTGGGGATGATTCATGGAATTTCTGTGCCGAAAAACTGAGATTTGTGCGCCATTCTGCCCGCAAATCCCTGTTTAACAAATGGGGATTTGCGGGCAGAATGGTGCACAAGTCCTCGTTTTTCGGCGCACAAATTCCATGAATCAGCCCCTTTATTCGCCCTGCCTCTTCCTCTTGAGCAGTGGGGTCTTTAGAAATCAGAATTAATGGGGGAAACCGGAAAGCACAACTACAACAAAGGTGGTGGGTAGTGACAAAAAAAAATGTGTTTGTTATAATGCGCTTCATGCTGGATTACAGCCTCTACGTGTGAAACTGGGAGCCCAACCCATTCGGCTCAGTCCTGTTTCCAAAACAGCGTGTGGACCAAGACACGTTAGATAAGGGTCAACAGGCCAAATTGGCTTAAGCAAACCTGTATTTGAATACACTGGTTAACAAACGTGGCATCAAGCATGATCAGAATATGTTTAAGACAATAAGGGGCCGATTCATGGAACAAACGTGCGCCGAAAATCCATGCGCAAGCAGGTGCATGGGAGCGCAAGCGTGAGAATCGCAGTGCACGCGCAAGTGTGCGATTCAAGGAAGACGCTGCGCATGTTTCCTGCTGTCCGTGCGGCCAATCCAGCCATGGCGCACGCAGGCATACACGGCGTGCGCTACGCGCACAGCAAAAGCGGACATAGCGCGGCGCACACAACCAAAGTGGGCGGAACAGTGGGCGTAACACGCGGAATGGGGAACAACGCGTGAAAAAGAAGGCGTAACTGGGGAAGTACTGCAGGGAACTACACGGAACGCCCACACGCACGCGAACAACCTGTATTCATGGATCCGAATACGGGAAACCCGCGCACGGCAAAAGACGCACACAGGCGTCAACGCGTCCGCCACACAAAGGCAGGCGGAAGCGTCCCCGCGCACAGTACAAAAGTGCGCGCAAACAACAAACACGTATATACAGCTACGATGAATGCCCCATTTGTCGCAGCACTGATCGTGGGACACCGCAGGAGGAGGAGAATAGCCAGGGCACACATTTTCGCACCACGGACAAGCCTTTTTGGGATGCCTGACGACCAGGTCTATGGCAGGTATAGGTTTCCACCCCACATCATCCTAGACCAGGTCAGGGAGTGGGAAGATGACCTTACATCCCCCACCCTTTGCTCCCAAGCATTGAGCCCCTTGGAGAAGGTGCTCAATGTCCTGCATTTTTTGGCCACTGGGTCATTTCAGCGGACTATTGCCATAGTGGGGGGGGTCTCACAGGCCACACAGTCACGCTGCCTACACCAGGTACTGGCAATCATGACAGCGCGCCCCTCAGTCCGCAGGCACATATACATGCCCAGAACACCTGCAGAAAGGCAGGCCGTTGTCCTGGATTTTTTCAGGGTGGCACACTTCCCCAAAGTGCTCGGTGCCATAGATTGCACCCATGTGGCCCTACGTCCACCTAGGGCCACTGAGCACATCTACCAAAACCGCAAGCACTGGCATTCCATCAATGTACAGGTGGTATGCGATGCAAAGGGAATCATCACTTCTGTCTATGCAAACTACCCTGGCTCCACCCATGACAGTTTCATATACAGAATGTCCGCCCTGAGCCGGGCCATGGAAGCTGGGCAGCAAGGCGACACATGGCTCCTAGGTGAGTACAAATGCCCTTGCACATGCATGCAAGTCACACACAGACAAATACCCAAACCCTAATAATCTCAACTATTATCACCTCCCCAGGGGACAGTGCCTACCCTCTGAGCAACCACATGATGACGCCAATCCGGAACCCCACCACACCACCCCAGGTAAGATACAACGCTGCCCATATTGCAACCAGGGCCATAGTTGAGCGCACATTCGGAGTGCTCAAGTCACGTTTCCGCTCCCTTGACCGCTCTGGCGGGCAACTACTCTATGCACCACCAGTAGTGTGCAGGATCATTGTGGCAGCATGTGTCCTGCACAATGTTGCAACACGGCAGGGCGTCCCGGTGGACATGGTGGTGCCCCCACATCCCCAACCACAGGCACAGGCACTGCCCATGGGAGGGGACAGGGCACGTGGCGAGGAAGCCCGGACCAAGCTTGTGGCCACCTTTTTCACCTAAACTCCCACCCCTGCGGAGTGCACACAGGCCTGGCACATACCAGGTGACAATCGATGATGACAAAGAGACAGTCAACTGTCACAACCCTACCACCCTGAGATAGTTGCCATGGAAGTGCCACATCGTCTGCATCCCTAGCTACTTAAACACAAGCTATCCTGTGTGACCAAAAGGCACACATATGACATATGACATGATATAGCCTATACACAAGTATTTAAAGGTGCGATGAGGCAGGGAGGGGGGAACAAGGGAAGACAGACAACGGTACTACTAGGAAAGGTGTCATTTAGATTGTGCAAGTGCAGGGGTAGGGGGAAGGGAAAAGCGCAAGGGGAAGGGGAGGGGGGGAGTGCAGTACAGGGGAAGTAGACCAAAAAACAAATACATAGGTCAGCTGGTGGCAACTGCAAAGGTAAGTGCAGACAAGTGCTGGGAAGGGGGGGCTGTAGGGATAGAGAGACAGTACCGCAGTGCAGGGGTTGCCAGGGAGGCAGTGCAAGTGGAGAGTGGCTGGGCCAGGGACCGAGGTCGGTGAGAGTGGCCCAGTTGCAGATCCAGTGCAGTTCCAGTGAAGAATTCCGCAAGGGAGAGGCAGAGAGAAAGCAGAAGCAAAGAGGAAGGTCTTAAGGTGCTTCCCGAACCGAAGATGGTTCCCCTCAAGTTCAAGTGAGGCAGGAAGGCTGTTCCAGAGGGAGGGCCCTGCAGCGGAGAGAGATCTACCCCCAGCTAGTTGCTCTGAGAAGCGGATGACCCTGACATGCAAGGTGTGCATCACACACACCTGCAAAACAGGCCATGGCCATCACTGTTATGTCACTCAAACCCTCCCAAACCACAACATGACATGGCAAGCAATACCCATACACCAACACAGTAACAATAAGGTACACATTGCCATGTCCAACATGTACAGTGGCATCAGACAATGATGCCTGACCTGGAATCAGATGAAATGACAGACCAACAACCTCCCACCCAAAATAAGTCATTTCCAAATGCATTACAAGAGTTGTAGACGTAACATAACAATGAATGCCTGTCTACATGCACACTGTGCATTGCAAAATCAACACTGCAGCTTCTGTGTGCTGTGTCCTACTCCTACAACACACTGCTCAGCGCACAGCACAGTGAACAGCCATTGTGTGTGATGCACACCCTGAGCATCACATCTAAGCGACAGACCACATCAAAAAGCAAATTAGGCATGTACAGGATCCATAATTGGTCACAGAACATGTGCTGCAGGGACACAGTGGCCACCAGAAGGCAAACAGTGTACACGTGGATATGCAAGGATAGGAGTACATGTAGTGCATCAGAGTGCAAGTGTGTGGGTCTGCAAGGACATGCACTCAACATATGCATGTGCACTCAAGTGACCATCAGTGTTCTCTACACATCACATGTGAACATTCACCATGTGTACACCCCAGCATGTCAAACCACAACCATCCCCTCGCACCTGAAAGGTAAACACAACACATGAACAGGCATTGATCAGCAGAACACAACATGTACATAGGATACCACCATTACAATGTCAGAGTTCCCATCACACTGCAGGGCAAGGCAACTATCAACAACAACCCCCTCCTCCCTCACAAATGACCATGACCCACTGAACAACTGCACCTGGGTCATGGAGCCTTCAACCCTCAATTCCACCTTGCCACAGGATCACCTTTGACCCTTCGTCATCATCTCCCACCTTGTGTGTAAAAAGGTGCCTGCACCCTCAGAATCCACACTCATTTCCAAAATCACAAAATCCAAGGCATAAAAACGAACCAGAACACCCTCCAGTAGATGACTTGACGTAGCAGTACCTCACAAAGGCCAAGTACTACCACAATGATGCAACAACCAAGGTAGCACAGTAAAACAATGTCACAACAGGATGTGAACCATGTGTGGTACATAACATAGGATGATGCACCATGAACGGATGTGTACTGTCACAGGTCCCGTGTACAGGAGCGAGAGTGTCACGAAACAACCACCCCCACCGTGTGGCGGGTGCCTGCAAGGTCAAACTCACACAGGCCCCTGAGACCCTGGTGGGGAAGGAGGTTCAGGGATATGCAGTCGGGACAGGTGTTGGCACACTGGATAACTGGAATGAGTGGCAGGAGAGGGGAGGAGGAATGACACATGAAAGTAGGGAATGCACGAAAATGTACTACCTGCATGAACACATACACAATCCAAACAAACTTGGACATCATTGTCATGGCCCTCTGCAGTCCAGGCTTAGGAGTGGTACGAACCAACCACCCCCTCTAGGGTTTTGGCGCCTGCAAGTTCGAGGCTTACACAGGCATCTGAAACCCCAGCGGGGAAAGAGGGTTAGGGAGCGTTGCTTGGATAGGTACGGGAAGCAGGAACACCGGGTAGAGGGTACAGGGTTCAAAATTGCATAGGATTCCGGGTGATTAGGGGGAAAAAAACATACCAAATGGAATCACACATACATCCATGCATTAGTGCACCCCCCAGCAAGCCTCTGCAGAGCAGTTTGAAAGAAAAACAACAAGACACTTAGCTCTGGTTTTGAGTGCTGGCCTCCTGCCTGCGCACTCTCAGGTCCGGTTACAGGAGTACTGCAATGCTGCAAAGAGAGCCACAGTCAACAACCTGTACGTGCCAATTACACAAAAGCACACCACTAAAAATGCCCCATAGCAACAAACTACTCTACAAACAGACAATCTGGTGAAGATGCTTCGTACCCAAATATAACATTACCCCTGTGACGGGTCATACACAGTCAATGCAGTAAGTCAGCCGCCAGTGGGTGCGTGGCAAATGGAACACCAATGTGTCACAATTCACACAACATGCAATGTTCCCTGGGTAAGCAGACAGACCCATATAGCAAGCCATGACTTCAGAGCAAGTTGCGTACCACCATGACCGAAACAAAGTTGGCAGTGCATTTATCATAAAGTACATGGAAATGAAAAATGCACTGCACCCGAGTATGTCCCTTGCTGTATGTCCCTGTGTGCTGCCCCTTTCCATGTCTCGGAAGGCTACATGGTTGATACAAGTGCCTCAATGGACCTTGGTGTACCGGAGGGTATGTGCCACTGCCCCTGGAGGTGTCCCAGACAACCTTACAATCAACAGCCATCAGTCCACCAACACATCTGAGCTGCATTGTGTGCTTCAACACCAATATTCGTCCAAGCTCACCCTCAGTGCTGTGACTAAGCCTGCATGTGCAACTCGCTTGGTGTAAGCTTTGCTGTGTTGTGGCCCCCCTGTGCTGCTCACCTTGCCTGGAGTTCCTTGGAACACGTCAGCAGTTCTAGGATGTAGGTCTGCAATCCCTGTGCCTCTGCTTGTGCACACATGTGCATGTGGGCACCAGCAAACGTGTCCAGAATTCCGTCGTCCAATGGGCCATGTCTGCTGGCAAAGGTGCTCTGGAGGCTCATCCCCCTGCAGAAAGGGCATGAAACACATGATTAATGCTTCAAAGTCATCTGTGTGTGTCTCTTCAGGCATCTCATTACTTGACCATGTCAGAGAGTCACATCATAAATCACACCATCAGTCCGTCTTTCACATCCAAAGTGTGGAACACTATCTACAGCATGAATTGCAACAAGCACGTGTACAGTAAAGATAAGAAACACCCCATCTAGCAAAAGCTGAACAGTGGACAATAACACCAAAATCATCCCCACTAGGGGTGTAAACACAAGTCACACAGCACCAGACATGCCACAGACAGTCCAAAGCCCTTGTGTAAAAGTCTGTGACACCGAACCATCCTTGCGAGCCCATGGATAAGGGAGGCAGGAGTGGCATATGTGAGTCAAGAACCCCAAGCAGCAAACACATACACAAGACAAGCCTGAAGGGCCCAGCTGGAACAGACAGTGGATGCCTTCAAAAGCCACAAAGCACCGCACCGTCACATGAAAGCACAATAGACAAGCAATTTTAAACTATATTAACTATTAACTAATTACACTAACTATGGAAAACCTACATTACCTAATTAAACTAACTATCAAACAGAAACTTAACTAACTAAACTAAAAGAAAAATCAAAAATGGCCACATACGACCCAGGGGGGAGGGGAGACACCCAGGAGGGGGGGAGGTACAAGGTGCTGCTCAACATCCACATGCGATGATGCTGAGCCAAAAAAAAACCTCCATGGGCTCAACGCCTGCACAGCCCGACCTATGTGGGAGATAGCTGGTCGTCCGAGTCTGGCTCATCCTGTAAAGAAGGACGTGGCAAAGTAGCCTGGCCACGCCTAGCTGCAGCTTGCCCCTCGTCGGCAGCAAGTCTGCCGGACGGGTGAGCCTGGTTCTGTGTGGCGATGTGACGTAGGTCTGCATGCAGAACCTCACGTGATACACGTGCTTCCTCTTGCAAGGTAGCACGTGTAACACAGAGTTCCTCCTGCTAGGCCTGGCTGGACAACCGCTGCACTTCCCGGCAAGCCTGTAGCTTAGCCGAGATGGTACGCTCAAGCTGTGCAAACCTCTCCTCTGCCTGCTGCCTCTGGGACATCATAGGGACACCCAGAGTGGATCTGAGGGAAGCATACTCCTCCCTCAGGGCATCCATGTGCGCCTCTGCGTGAGCAGCAATTGCTTGATGCAGAGATGACATTTCAGCCTGGCGTGCCCTGTCTGAGGCCGCCATGTCAAGCCTGAGCGAGCGGGCCATGGACCGTGCCGCCTGCTGCTGGAGAAGCACCTGCCTAGCAGGGGGGAGCACAGATCGGGCCACACGCTCTATGCTCTCAGCGATGTTCCCCATTGCTGCCCCCTGCCGTTCTGAATTGGCAGTCATGTCTTGCTCCCACTCAGTATACTGCGGTTGTGCGCGGCGACCGCGTTGCCGGGCTTGACCCCTGCGGGACCCAAGGATCGGGGGTCCTCGCTGTGTTGGCACCGCCCGCGGCTGCACGACTACATGCCCCCGTCGACGTGATGTCCCAGGCACATCAGTGACTGGTGTGGAGGGTGACCCTGCGTCCCGATCCACTACAGGTGGAGGAACCAAGACTGTCTGATCCCTCAGTGCAGGTGTCGCAGACAGAGGAGTGTCCACATCAGAATCACTCACCCCTGACACATGGACTTGATGCTCATCCAACTCAACATGGACGTCAGAGTCGTCATCAAGGCTGGACTCATAGGCAGCCAGAGACAAAATGGACTGTAGCACTTGGGGGTTTTTGTGGCCTACCACCCCACGACCCCCACTAGTGCCGGGTCGATGTAGTGGTAACAACCCTGTGTCTGGCATGACAACACCATCCTCCGCCTCCATTGCGTCATCGCCTGAAAAATAGAGAGAAAAAAGGTCACTACACATGTCAGAACCACACAACACACACACACACCGACAGCAAACGCATCAGGCAGACATGTGACACACAACATATAACCTGGCATGCATGCTGGGTCAACTTTGAATTGCTTCTGTGATCAGACCTGTTGAAAGGTGGCAGTTTCCATGGAAGTGGGTCTATGCAGTGCAGAAAATGTGTACCCCACTCACTACCTACATGTACAAGGACTCCATGGTGTGTGCCAGGAAATGTGAAGGCAGTGCAATGTCAAATTCAGACATCACGTGCATTGTGCATTCAATGTGTACCATATCTAGAAGCCAAGTACCCCTCCACCCCAGTACCAAAGCAGGGATGCCTAGCATGGTATCAAAAGGCTGACCATACACCTGTGTATTGACAGGCAGTGTTGACTGGCATCAACAGCTTAATGTGATTCAAGTGACAACACTGCAAATGATGCTGGGACAGTAAGCAGGACACATGATGAAAACTCTGGATTCCGCCCAGGTGTGAAGAAGACACAACAACAGTTGGACAGAGTCATTGGCCATTGAACAGGCTGAGGCCTGTGAGCCACACAGATTGTCAGACCCTAAACATGTGTGCAACGCAGGACTGAGCCGCAGTTGACATGGGAAGGCTGATGAGATGGCAGGCAATGTATGGAACCAAGGACTTGTATTACAGTGATCATCCAGTCAAGGACACATAGGGGCATGCGTGCAATGCACATGGAGCATGAATGGGCACTCATGTCCCTGTGGGACATCTGACCTATGCACAGTACAAGTGAGATACCCTGCATCAAGTACTAAGGCTGTACCACACGGCATATGTTTGGCGGATTTTATGCTGGAAGTTAGCATCTACACAGGACGCATGAACAAGAAAGTACACATTGGCAAGATTGAAGAACACCAGTGCAAAGGTGGAACTGGGGTGCAGAGTGGCGGACGAGGGGCAAGGGAGCATGCCTACATGGAGTCCCCGCATGCAGGCAGAGGAGACATGCATGACGGAAGCATTGCATTACTTACACATCAGAACCATGTACACGTCACATGTAGCGGCAATCATGCACAACACATCCCACAAGTGAAACACACACGTCCTCAACAAACACGCATCAACACTCACTGGACTGGGCATCAAAGTCCAGCATCTCTCCCACTCCTTCGACCAATTCAGGTGGTATGAACTCCGCAACGAGTGCCTCATGCGGAGTGAGCTCTTCCTCCTCTGGTGCAGGCCCACCGCCAGTCACCAGAGTCAAGTTGTAATTAGAGGCACGCTTAGCCTTAGTGCTGCGTTTGATGTCATTCCAACGCTTTTTGCACTCTTGCGCCGTGCGCACCTCATGGCCGAATGAACTGACATGTTCCGCAACATGCTTCCAGTGGGTGTCACGTTGGGCAGCCGTAGTCTGACTATTGGCACCCACTAGTATGTCACGGCTGTGGCCCTGCACGTAGTCCACGAGGAAGTCCAGTTGCTGCTTACAGAAAGGCTTCTTCCTCGACGTGCAGGAGGTTGTGGCTGTGTGTGGGGTCCCAGCCTGTGCTGCAGGTGCAACCTTCCTCCTCTTGGACTGTGGCGCAGATCCTGGCTGGCTAATGCCGCCCTGACCAGTATGGCCAGTGGGTTCAGTGGATTGAGCCAAGGGAGTGGCAGGTGGAGGGATGACCAAAGGCCTGACTTGTGTCAGTGGCAGTTGGGTGCCCACTAATGGACCCTGCGCAGCAACATCAGCTGTGGCAGGGTCATTGACCGCAATGGTCCTGGTTGGCAGACTCACAACCGGGGTGCTGTTGGGTGCATCTGCCCCTGCACTTGCCAACACCCGGCTGTTCGGGGCAGCAGATGACATGACTGCCCCAGGGACACGTGTCTTGGTCTGAGCAGCCCGGCCTGCCCCTATGGTTTCCCCCCTGGCCTGTTGGAGATCTACCAAGGGCTCTTCAAGTGCCAACGCAGCCTGCGCTGGCAGACCCCGAGCCTGGGTGGCGGTGTCCACAGCTGCACCTGCAGCTAACACTACCCTTCGGCCCGTGGCAGTCGATGGAACGGACTGCTGGGTCACACGGGCGCCAGTGCCAGATGCAGAAGCTGCATCCCCCGGAACCACAGGGGGTGGTGGCATGACTGCACCGACACATGGCACAACATTGTGCTCAAGTGGTGCACCCCTGCCTCTTCCCCCTCTGTGGCCGCCCTGGACACCCTGGAGTCCCCCTACTCCCTGGTTACTACGGCCACATCCCCGACCACGCCCACCATGAGGAGGACGCCCAGCTGAGGTGCCCCTCACCTTTGGTGGCCTCCCAACCATGGCACAGATGTAGTAGTGCCACACAGATGGAGTGGTGCCAATGGGAGGTGTACACCACAATTGACCTGGGCAATTGGGGTGAAGGGGGTGGGAAGCAAGATGTTAACAGCCCCCCTGCACCTGCAAGGCTGTATGTGACCCCGGTGATGTAGTGACGGGTCACGCAACGCTCAGGCACCCCAAAACTGCAGTAAAACCGTGCACACAACCCTGCAGCCTACGTGCGTGGATTCAACCTCCCGCAGTACGCGGTGGCACCCAGTAACACGAATAACGCGTACGCGTGGGACACGCAGGCTACTATGACATCGAAAATGGGTGCGATACACAGGGGCACCCGCAGTGGGAGATGCAGAAAAACATGCGTAGCCAATACCCCGCCAAAAGAAGAGATACGTCCTTGATAGCTGTGAAGTTGTGATGGCGCGCGAAACAACAGGAAGCAGCAACACACGTCGGTCTCCACGAAAGGCACGTACAGCGAACTGCTGGGCCCGCTCACCTTTAACCCGTGCTGAGGGAAACGGACAGGCGCGTCACGTCATTTACGCGCATGGGCCCTTTCCTCGTATTACACGCGGACGTGCAGTTTTTCACGCGCGCTGAAATGCCTATGCATGCCTGTGCGCGTCACGTCACAGGGGCGCTTGCGCTTGAGGGGCCTTCTGTCCAATGAAATTGCGTATGCGCGCAGTCGCGCTTGCGCTCTAAGGGCCTTTCCTCGAATTATACGCTGACGTGCTGAATTTTCACGTGCCAAATCACTCCATATCAAGCTGGCCACGCGTAAGCACACGGAAGAACACGCTCCTGCCCAGAAGGCCGAACTACTGCCCCCCAGAGCCCCGAGCACGCTCCCACCTGCCATCTGCTGCTGCCTGACTGCCTGCTGCCCACGTGCCCTGCCATTTGCTGCCTGCACATCAGCCAGGGGTACTGTTGCTGTGACCACCCCTGCTGGAACCGAAGACTCCCAACTGGGATTCCATCGCTCCAAAGCCCAGCCCCAGGACCCAGTTGCCCACCCACTCCTGCCTCTGGGGTTGTCATGTCGGGCACTGCAACATCTGGCACCACTGACAACCCCCAGCCAGAGAGGCAGAGGGGCACCAGCTTCAGTGCCAGGGAAGTTGGTGCCCTGGTGGAGCAAGTCCTGGGGCAGTATGATGCCCTCTTCGGAAGTTCCCGCGCCGACAAGGAAGGACGGACTCGGATCTGGACTGACATCGTGTCTGCCATCAACGCGGAGGGGGTGGCAGTCTGCGACTTCCAACATGTCAAGAAGCGCTGGGAGGACTTCAGGTCCACGACCCTGAACAAGGCCCGGCGCCTCTTAAAGGCAGCGGATGCCAAGGGGCACCGGGGCCACTTGTCGGAAGATCAGATGAGGGTCCTGGAACGCATATCCCCAGCGCTCCACGTCCAGGTCCTTGAGAGGCAGACCCGTCTGGAGTCGAGCGGTAAGTGTACATGCATCCTGATTGTGAGCTGTGCGTGTGGTGATGTTTCAGTAGTGTGCAGGTTGCACATCTGTTTGTATGGGGTCGAGTATGGGTGGGGGTGTACAGGGCCGTGGGGCTAACACATGCGAGGGCTGTAATGTGTGAGACATGGATGGTGCTTGTGTGTGTAGGCTTGCATGCCAAATGCAGTTGTGTGGGCACACATGTTTGGATGAATGTGTATGTAAGTAGACATGTCCGTGATGTCACGCATGTATGTTGTTTTTGGCTGCATGTATCAGCACTGTGTACATGTGCATGTGTGTGTATTTGACAAGGGTGCAACAGTGATGCAACATGGATGCATGTGACAGCGGTATGTGGAAGCCTGATTGGCAGATGTGACATGGATGCCCGTCTGAACACTGCGACACTTGGCAGAGGTGTACACATGCATGCAAGTGTGGTGGTGTGTGTGCATGTGTAGTGCACTTCCTGTGTTGCATGTGATGTCTGGCTCAGCTTTGCCTGCTCATGCTGTTGTATGTGTATGGATGGTGCTGGCAGTTGCGATATGGCTGTGATATGGCTCATGTGTGCGAGTTGAAATGACATGTGTGTTGGGGATTGTGATGGCATGTCTGAGGTTTGCCAATGCCACTCATGTACAACTGTCATGTGTGTATGTGTCCATTGTACAGTGCCCTGATGCCTGTGTTTTATTTCTCCCTGTCTGCAGCGTCAACTGATGAAGAGGGCGGAGAAGGTGCTGTGGAGCACAGCGGCGGGGATCCCACCGCCAGCCGGAGACGCAAGGCCCGGCTCCCCTCCCATGTTGTCATCTCGTCGGAGAGTGAGGAGTCCGGTGCCGCGTCCCAGGCCGCAGCTGCCGGGGGGAGGTCCAAGAGGCGGTGGTTGGAGTTGGACTCCTCGGCAACAGAAGGGGCAGCTGGGACCCCACAGGGCCCAACGGGGGAAGATGGCACGGAGTCATCCAGGTTGGTGGGGGGTTTGGTGGAGGAGGAGGCCGTGCAAGCAACAGAGACGGGGTCTGGAGGTGGGGATCCCACTGGTGCTAGTGGTGCAGTGCAGGACCAGGGACAGGAGGAAGCACAGGCTGCCGCGGAGGTGCCTGTGTGCAATCCTATCCCTGATCCTGTCCCTGCATCATCTTGCACCAGCAGGGATGCCTACGTCCAGACCCGTTTTCAGGCAGGGGATGAGCAAACGACAACTGGCCTTCCTCTGCCTGCGGACGTGGCTATCCGGGTCCGGGTTGAGCCTTTCCTGACTGGTGTGGCGTTGCGTCAACGGGCCATGCGAGGTGACCTGCAGTCTTTTCATGAGGAGACTGCACGTCATCTCGAATGGCTCGTTGACCACGTCAGCCTACTGGGACAGGTCACCCAGGCCGGATTCCTCCGTTTGATGGGGCTTGCTACGACCCCCTCCTCAACTGAACCCCCTACGCGCCAGTCGTCCTCCGTGCCATCTTCCCACCCAGGTCCCTGTGGAGCTGCCTCTGACGGTGCGGCCAGGCTGGTGGAGGAGGCATCCCTGCCACAGTCGGGAGTCGGACGTCCAGCAGGGGGGCCACATCAACGACTGCACCCCAGCCGGCGGAGGATGTGCAGGCAGCAGGAGGCAGTGCACGGGCAGAGGCACAGCAGCAGCAGCAACGTGGTGGGAGCCATGAAGGCTCGGGGCCTGCACCATCGGAGGGGCAGGCATCGCCTGGAGGGCAGGAGGACCCAGGACAGAGAGTGTCTTCCGTGTGGCAGCGGTTGGGCCACGCCATGGATGCAGAGCGGCAGCGGGCGGAAGAGGCACACTCACAATGGTCAGAGCAGAGAACTCCATGCGGAGGGCCCTGAGGCGGGCCGAGTGCCTCGAGGCAATCCGCAGGGGGTTGGAGGTGGACACGTCGATGGCCCTGCGGACCCTCGGGGCCATGGAGGAGGACCACCTCCGGGACATTGAGCAGGAGTTCGATGATGCCCTGGCCCGGGACATCCAAAAGTGAGCCGTCAGACTAGCCCACTGCCCTTGTACATAGTTATGTAGTTAGTGTTAGGTTTCCTTTGTTTTTTGATTTATTTTGGACCTTTTGGACATTGGCCACATTTTTGTATATAGTTTATTTTATTAGTTAGTGTTGTTAGATAGGTTTCATTTATTTTGTTGGGATAATGGACCCTGGCTTGTTCGTCTGTACATAGTTCACTGTTGGATTTTATTTTTCTTTCACAATTTACCCATGGAGCAATGGCTTTCAATTATTATTTCCCATTGGATTTTCTTTTGTGGACAATGACTTTGGACACCATTCCTTTGGATTATGATTTTTGGTTTTGCTTTTTTTCACGGACATGCTTCTTTTCATTTTTGTACATTCCCATTTCTGTTTCTTTATTTTTGAATCTATTTATGTTTCCTTTAATACATATTTTTTTATCGAACTTCAATGTGTAGTATCATCTCATTGGTTTCATGCATATCATGATATGGGTTTTGAGATTCACTGACACCCATTGGGTGTATGTGAGGGACATGTGTTTGTTTCGAAACTTGCAATTGGTGTTCTGTCATGTAATTGCCATTTCTGAGTGGGTGGATGCAATACTCGAGTGGGTGTTTTGCATTTGGAGGCTGACCATAGGGACCAGGGATCTAGATTGTGATGACATGTTGGCTGGGGAACATGAGTTGGGTCCTGCTGGCAGGTGCCCCACAGTGCTGGGGGGTGGGGGTGGTGGGGAACATGAGTTGGACATGGGTGGGGGCCTGCTAGCAGGTGCCCCACAGTGCTGGGGGGTGGGGGTGATGGGGAACATGAGTTGGACATGGGTGGGGGCCTGCTGGCAGGTGCCCCACAGTGCTGGGGGTGGGGGTGGTGGGGAACATGAGTTGGACATGGGTGGGGGCCTGCTGGCAGGTGCCCCACAGTGCTGGGGGGTGGGGGTGGTGGGGAACATGAGTTGGACATGGGTGGGGGCCTGCTGGCAGGTGCCCCACAGTGCTGCGGGGTGGGGGTGGTGGGGAACATGAGTTGGACTTGGGTTGGGGCCTGCTGGCAGGTGGCCCACAGTGCTGGGGGGTGGGGGTGGTGGGGGACATGGGTGGGGACCTGGTGGAGGGTGCCCCTGCACTGCTGGGGGGTGGGGGTGGTGGGAGACATGGGTGGGCGCCTGGTGGAGGGTGCCCCTGCACTGATGGGGGGTGGGGGTGGTGGGGAACATGAGTTGGACATGGGTGGGGGCCTGGTGGAGGCTGCCCCTGCACTGCTGGGGGTGGGGGTGGTGGGAGACATGGGTGGGGGCCTGGTGGAGGGTGCCCCTGCACTGCTGGGGGGTGGGGGTGGTGGGGAACATGAGTTGGACATGGGTGGGGGCCTGCTGGCAGGTGCCCCACAGTTCTGGGGGGTGGGGGTGATGGGGAAAATGAGTTGGACATGGGTGGGGGCCTGCTGGCAGGTGCCCCACAGTGCTGGGGGGTGGGGGTGGTGGGGAACATGAGTTGGACATGGGTGGGGGCCTGGTGGAGGGTGCCCCTGCACTGCTGGGGGGTGGGGGTGGTGGGAGACATGGGTGGGGGCCTGGTGGAGGGTGCCCCTGTACTGCTGGGGGGTGGGGGTGGTGGGGAACATGAGTTGGACATGGGTGGGGGCCTGCTGGCAGGTGTCCCACAGTGCTGGGGGGTGGGGGTGGGGGGGAACATGAGTTGGACATGGGTGGGGGCCTGCTGGCAGGTGCCCCACAGTGCTGGGGTGTGGGGGTGGTGGGGAACATGAGTTGGACATGGATGGGGGCCTGCTGGCAGGTGCCCCACAGTGCTGGGGGGTGGGGGTGGTGGGGAACATTAGTTGGACATGGGTGGGGGCCTGCTGGCAGGTGCCCCACAGTGCTGGGGGTGGGGGTGGTGGGGAACATGAGTTGGACATGGGTGGGGGCCTGCTGGCAGGTGCCCCACAGTGCTGGGGGTGGGGGTGGTGGGGACATGAGTTGGACATGGGTGGGGGCCTGGTGGAGGCTGCCCCTGCACTGCTGGGGGGTGGGGGTGGTGGGAGACATGGGTGGGGGCCTGGTGGAGGGTGCCCCTGGTGGCTGGGGGTACTTGGGGACATGCGTTGGTGGGAAGTAGTGCAAGTTGACATGTGGGTTGGCTGGGGGGCATGGCCATGGTGGATGGGGTGCCTGCAGGACATGTGCAGGGTAGGCCCCTGTGGTGTGAGCCAGCTGCAGGGGCCGTGGAGGGTGTAGAGGGAAAACCTGGGAGGACCCACACGTGCAATTCACGTGTGGTGCTCCCCGCGCACCCCTGTAATACACGTACCCTGATGGAATCGCGTGTGATACTTTCCGCACACCCCTGATATGCACGTACCCTGCTGATATCGCGTGTGAAACTTCCCGTGCACCCCGAAATACACGTAGCCAGGACATTCGCGTGTGGAACATCCCGCGCACCCCTAATATACATGTACCCTGCTGACTTTGCGTGTGAAACTTCCCACGCACCCCAAGATACACGTAGCCAGGAGATTTGCGTGTGTAACTTCCCGCGCACCCCTGATATACATGTACCCTGCTGACTTCGCGTGTGAAACTTCCCACGCACCCCAAGATACACGTAGCCAGGAGATTTGCGTGTGTAACTTCCCGTGCACCCCGAAATGCACGTAGCCAGGAGATTCGCGTGTGGAACTTCCCGCGCACCCCAAAATACACGTAGCCAGGACATTCGCGTGTGGAACTTCCCGCGCACCTCTGGAATACACGTACCCTGCTGATATCGCGTGTGAAACTTCCCGCGCACCCCGAAATACACGTAGCCTGGACATTCGCGTGTGGAACTTCCCGCGCACCCCTGGAATACACGTACCCTGCTGATATCGCGTGTGAAACTTCCCGCGCACCCCGAAATACACGTAGCCAGGACATTCGCGTGTGGAACTTCCCGCGCACCCCTGAAATACATGTATCCTGCTAAAATCGTGTGTGGAACTTCCCGCGCACCCCTGAAATACACGTACCCTGATGGAATCGCGTGTGAAACTTCCTGCGCACCCCTGAAATGCACGTACCCAGCTGATATCGCGTGTGAAACTTCCCGCGCACCCCGAAATACACGTAGCCAGGACATTCGCGTGTGGAACTTCCCGCGCACCCCTGATATACACGTACCATACTGAATTCACGTGTGAAAATTCCCGCGCACCCCTGATGTACACATACCCTGATGGAATCGCGTGTGGAACTTCAAGCACACCCCTGTAATACACGTACCCTGATGAAATTGCGTGTGGAACTTCCCACGCACCCCTGAAATACATGTACCCTGCTAAAATCGCGTGTGGAACTTCCCGCGCACCCCTGAAATACACGTACCCTGATGGAATCGCGTGTGAAACTTCCCGCGCACCCCTGAAATGCACGTACCCAGCTGAAATGACGTGAGGTACTTCTCGCGCACCCCAGTGATACACGTAGCCCGCTTGCCGTGATGGTACAGGGTTAGCGCAGCCCTTTGCGCTGGATTGGGGATTTTGATGGCTTTTCCCTGCGCGAGAGGCGTTCTTGGGGGCGTAACTGGCGCTGCTGCAGGGTCGCTGCACCACTGTGCACCACGGCTGGTTTTGGTAGCTGGAATCCATGAATACGCTGTGCGCGGAAATGGGTTTTGGCGCACGCGGCTGGCGCAGGGATTCGCACGCGCACACTGTGCGCCAGCCGCGTGCGCCACTTGTGCGCTGAATTCTATGAATTACCCCCTAAATGTTTTGCCTCAAGTTAATATACACCTTAACAAATTGACATGTTCAACAGTTGCAGAAATACACTTAAAACGTCATAGGGCATTAGTCTTACAAGTGTTTTACTGTGTTTTTCACTGCACCTAGTTCATCATCATTTGTTGACGTGGCTTTAAAAAAATGATAGAAAAAATATATAACACAAGAAATTCACAGTCTGCAATCTTCCCCCGATAACTCACAACAATGTTCCAGTTGACCCTGGGCCTTTATGTTTATGATTAATAGTAGTAATAATAATTAATAATATTACGTTTGTACATAGTGTTTAATGGGAGATGCCTTCTTCATCTAAGTGTTATAACTCTTATTACTCAAGCTAATGTTAAGTTAATATAATGCAAAATGTTTCTTGTATAGTGCATCTCTGAACTACTGGTGGTCTTGTGGTGTGGTGGATGGTTACAAGGGAGCGCCAGGTATTAAACCTGTGGCGCTGTTGAGTGTGGGCCAGAATAAGAGAGTCCTGAGTTGCATTATGTATCCATGTGGTTTGTGGCATTGGCACTTGGGTATGTGTGGATCTATACGATCACTTCTCAATGTATCGTGGTCTCTCCTCTGTCCCTGCAGTCTCAGTTCTCTCCCACTAACAAGTGTCGGAACTGGTGCAGCAGGATCCTTTTTTTTCTTTTTTTAACTTGTTTTTTCTTTATTTTCCCCTGCTACCATCTAATGGAAGTGGGGGACCACCCCTCAAACCCCAACCCCACTACACCGACAAAGGTGAGCGGGGGACATGCATCCAACTCCCGCTCACATTAGTCAGTGTAGTGGGGGTTGGCATGTTAGTACTGTTCAAAGATGCAGTAATGAACATGTCACATTCAGAGCAACATTTGTGTATGTTTCCGTATGTGCTCCATGTAGAAGGAACCACGTGAGATCTATCTACATCTTCTGCCCAGGGAAGAGGGCAGGAGCCCTCTCCCCCGCCCCGAAGCAGCCAGCAGCACAGACGAGGCCCACAGAGACCGCCTGACTAGGTCTGAGAGGCCTGCCTGACCTCTCCATGCCGGGCGCAGCGCGGCGCCAAAACGAGGCTGAGACCGCCTCTTAGCTCGAACGAGCATCCGCCGGCAGGCGGATTCGCCGGCCCTCACAAAGGCCACACTAAGGCCTGTTGGGTGCCCGGCACTCCACATCTTCTGCCCAGGGAAGAGGGCAGGAGCCCTCTCCCCCGCCCCGAAGCAGCCAGCAGCACAGACGAGGCCCACAGAGACCGCCTGACTAGGTCTGAGAGGCCTGCCTGACCTCTCCATGCCGGGCGCAGCGCGGCGCCAAAACGAGGCTGAGACCGCCTCTTAGCTCGAACGAGCATCCGCCGGCAGGCGGATTCGCCGGCCCTCACAAAGGCCACACTAAGGCCTGTTGGGTGCCCGTGCCTCCGCACTCCACATCTTCTGCCCAGGGAAGAGGGCAGGAGCCCTCTCCCCCGCCCCGAAGCAGCCAGCAGCACAGACGAGGCCCACAGAGACCGCCTGACTAGGTCTGAGAGGCCTGCCTGACCTCTCCATGCCGGGCGCAGCACGGCGCCAAAACGAGGCTGAGACCGCCTCTTAGCTCGAACGAGCATCCGCCGGCAGGCGGATTCGCCGGCCCTCACAAAGGCCACACTAAGGCCTGTTGGGTGCCCGTGCCTCCGCACTCCACATCTTCTGCCCAGGGAAGAGGGCAGGAGCCCTCCCCCCGCCCCGAAGCAGCCAGCAGCACAGACGAGGCCCACAGAGACCGCTTGACTAGGTCTGAGAGGCCTGCCTGACCTCTCCATGCTGGGCGCAGCGCGGTGCCAAAACGAGGCTGAGACCGCCTCTTAGCTCGAACGAGCATCCGCCGGCAGGCGGATTCGCCGGCCCTTACAAAGGCCACACTAAGGCCTGTTGGGTGCCCGTGCCTCCGCACTCCACATCTTCTGCCCAGGGAAGAGGGCAGGAGCCCTCTCCCCCGCCCCGAAGCAGCCAGCAGCACAGACGAGGCCCACAGAGACCGCCTGACTAGGTCTGAGAGGCCTGCCTGACCTCTCCATGCCGGGCGCAGCGCGGCGCCAAAACGAGGCTGAGACCGCCTCTTAGCTCGAACGAGCATCCGCCGGCAGGCGGATTCGCCGGCCCTCACAAAGGCCACACTAAGGCCTGTTGGGTGCCTAAGGAGCCAGGGACCAGGAACTCTGCCCCTACCACTCCAGAGCCACCATGAGCAGGAGCTCCTTCCATCTACTGCTGGAGCAGTAGCCAGCCCTGCCTGACACCAGGTATGTCACGAGTCCCTAGCCGCAGCACGAGCGTGCGTCTTGAAGGCAACACGCGGCGAATTATTTAATAATATCCGCGCCGCTCAAGCGTGTGGCCTTCTCCAGCCAGGATCTGCCCCATTATTGCACTCAGAGTGCATCCAGCCACCAATTGAAGCCCCTAGGTCCACACCATTTAAAGATGGCTGACCGTCGCATCTTCAGCCCTCCACCCGGCCCCGCAACCCTGCAAACATTGTGATTGGCCCCTCTCCTCTACTGGGAGCCTACCACAAGCCAGCAGGCTTCAAACCGGCCCACCTCGAAGGCACTGTACACGGTGCCTATCTCTAGCCTGTATACGCCATCGAGCATAGGGCTAGATCCCCTGCCCATCTCCTCTGGGGCAAGCATACTGCCCCTTACAGCAACCTTTTTTCCACTGCTCCAGCCAGCAACCTGATCTGCTTCAAGCCTTCACTGAACCCTGTT